>NC_090821.1:31175825-31529575 GCF_000390325.3 Nicotiana tomentosiformis
GATGGCAAAAATTGATGGGCAATGAAGAATCCCAGCAAAAAAAAAATTATTTTGCACTGTTGAAGCTAACAAAGAAAGAAGAAGGCATCAGATTTGGATAGAAATCAGCTTTTATAATGTTCAACAATGGAGAATAAGGTAGAAAGAAGAAGATGGTTGTTAAGTAGGCCACATTATTACCGTTAGGGCTTTTTAACCTGCCTCCACGCCCCTTACAGGCATGTGAATCATGCACTAAAGCCAAATATGACACATAGGATCAGCCACATAGGATAAGCGTTTATTATTCACGGTTTGAATGAGTATAAGTGTTCAATTGACAAAATTCTAAGTTTAGGGACCGGCATGACAAAGTGGCTCAAGTATAAGTGTCATTTAGGCTATTCTGCCTATTATGTTTGAGGTTATGTTTGCACTTTCTTTGATGTAACATGAATTACGCTTGACCTGATTCCCATTTAAGAGGGGATACATAGGCAGCATTGTGAGTTTGGTCACATCATAATCTTTATTCCCCTCTATGGTCAGATACTGGGGCAAGTTCTGAGTTTTTATCTATCTCTTTACGTCAAGGATCGCCAAGAAGTCTATCGATGTGAGTATACATTTAAACTGGGGCAGAATTTTGAGGGGGATCCTAAAGATTCTGAGTTAAGAAGGTCGCAATGTTTCAAAGAGTGTCACAGTCTATGGTTTGACAAAATTATCTGTTTTATGCATCATCACATATTTTGAACAACTGCATTTCTTACAAATAATAACAACAACAACAACCAGTGGGATCCAGCAAGTGGGGTCTGGTTTCTTAAAAATAATTTATCGCAAATACATATTTTCAAAAATTTCATTTACGTAGTAGCTAGATATTACCCAAGGTGACTCAAACAAGGCGTCAAGGCAAGGAGCAAAGGATAAATGAGGATTCAAAGGCACGAACCAACCTTCCCCAAAACCTCATGATATATGCAACAAGACCACTATCTTCACACAGACAGAAGTCGTCGAGCACAAACGCGTCAAGCTAAGAACCACTTTGCTTCTTCATATTTGATCGTCGCTTCTCTTTGTATCAGGCTAAGCACTGCCCTCATTACTTCGCATGAGTCTAAGAACTACCTCCATTATTGAATAAGACTAAACACTGCCTTTCTCTGCATAGGGCTAAGCATTTCCCTCATTTCTTTGCATGAGGCTAAGCACTGCCTCCATTGTTGCATAAGGCTAAACACTGCCTTTCTCCGTATAGTGCTAAGCACTGCCCTCATTTCTTTCCATGATACTAAGCATTGTCTCTATTACATTTGCATGAGGCTAAGCACTGCCTCCGTTATTGCATAAGGCTAAATGCTGCCTTTTCTTGCATGATAATAAGCATTGTCTCCATTATATTTGCATGAGGCTAAGCACTGCTCCCGTTATTGCATAAGGATAAACACGGCCTTTCCTCGCATGAGACTAAACACTGTCTCTGTTACATTTGCATGAGGCTAAGCACTACCTCCATTATTGCATAAGGCTAAACGCTGCCTTCCCCTACATAGGGCAAAGCACTGCCCTCATCACATATAAGGCTAAGCGATGCCTTGTCTCGTTCTCGCATATGTCTAAGCATCACCTGTTCCCTCTATCAAATGATCGATATCGCCGCGTCTTTGCATTTCATGGGCTGTAACATTGCCATATTGTCTGAAGGCATCATAGTCTAAAGGCATCATCCTCATAGCCCGAAGACATCATGACATAGCCTGAGGATCTCTTGAAACCGCATATCATTATTCAAAGGCGTCAAAGTCCAGAGGCACTATCCTCATGGATCAAGGACACCATCTCATGGCTTGCGAATCCCTTATCATATGCTTCATGGCTCAAGACATCATGGTCTAAGGACGTCATCCTCGTCGTCTGAAACACGACTCTCATGCACTAGAGGGAATTTGCATCATATTTAAATTTTCGAAATAACTACATATATTCGCATGCATCATGTTTAAGTTTTGTAGGTAACTTAGGAGGTAAATATTCTATAAACAGGAGCAATTCTCGCTCCGGTTTCCATTCACAATGTTCACATCCTTTGATTATCTCAAACGTAACCAATGATCGGCAATTGATTACTCTTTCTTTCGTAACCATCCAAACATTTATCTCGAATATCCGTAACGTCCAAATTCACATTCGTAGCTCCACCTGAAATCATCTGTTACTCATGACACTATCCTATCCAAAAGATCCTTTTTTCAAAACATACGGTCATTCTTACAACAACTCCATCGGTTTTGTTCGTTGTAGGATCCAAAACTACACACGGCCTGATTCCCGTAACACCAGGGATATGTAGGCAACTCAGGAATCAGGGTTCGGCCCCTTTTTTTCAAACAAACCTCATCCTCACTCATTTCAGACAAAATTGGTCATCATTTTCTTTAACCCACAACTCTTTCATCATTCCTGGGTTAAAAGGGAAGTTGTTGATACCCAATTTTGCCCTCATATTTTATAAAGTATTTTATTTACTTTAAAATATCATTATGCATTATTACCCACTTTACAAGAGTTATATAAGCATTTTCTATAATATTTAAAGCTTTAAAATTGATTTTTTTCGCATGTAATTTTTTTAAATATTTATTAATTATATCTTTAAAGATTTAAGGTGATTTAATCATCCAATTAATCATTCCATACCCTTCTACATAATTATATTTGCATTTTTCCTACTTTATCTATACTATTTACAATAACATCATGTATCCTATAAATAATTGTGTTTATTATATTATTTATGCCAAAAATTATTTTTATATTTTTATAATGTTGGTTTATTATTTTCAAGTATTTTTTCACAGCATAAATAATATTTTACCATTTATTAGACGTTTTAATAATTTATTTTTACTTAATTTTAGGGGTTACAAGAGCTGGCCCAAAACAAGCCAATTTCCGAAAAATTCAAGGCCCAAAACATTAATTCCACCTCATCTCACCTCTCAGAAGCCCAAAACAAATGCCCCTTTAACTTAAACCGGTCGCGACCCGTCCAAAAACTCTCCCCGCTTCCCTTTCGATCCTGGCTATTGATCTTAAATGATCAACAACCCACAACAACCCTCCTCTTCTCTTTATAATCCCTCACCTAAACCCTAAAGAGCCATTTCCCCACCCGGCCGCCTCTTTATTCTCTCTATTCCCCCTTCTCTTCTATAAACCCTAGCAGCAGCAGCCTAATTTCTCTCAGATTCCGATCTAGAAATGGAATCAATCTACGATCTACTTACCTAATTAGCATCCTCCCGTTACTGGTCATCCGTTTATGGTATTACTTAGGCACTTTCCTATATTTGACAAGTACCATTTCCTAGATAGGACTGGGATGACTCGGGTCTTTGGGATTGGCATGGTACTTCATCTATATACGCTCAATAAGGAATGATTTGCACCTTTGGTTCGATTTTCAGATGGTTGGACCCAACTAGGGTTTGATATTTTCCATCTCCTCTGCCGATTCTGATTTGAATTAATTATTTTCTTGCTTATTTATGTTTAATTGATTGTTTCCCATATTTGTTTGTTCAAATCGATCACTGTATAAATCCCATTTCCTGTTTCTCCTAACGGGTGCCTCGCATTAATGCCCCTCACCAAAGCACATATATTTGCGTGCTTGCGCTCATTCTAATATTAGGCTCCGGAGGGGCGGATCCTGGCCCAAGTGCTAATCAATAGTCAATATGACCTGCTGCAGCATGCAACCCGATCCAAATAATAATCCGTTGCGGCGTGCAACCTGATCCAAATATCAATCCATTACGGCGTGCAACCGGATCCAAAAATTAATCCGTTGCAGCGTGAAACTCAATTAAAATATCACTCACAACACGGCTCTATAACCAACATCTGTCATCAACCTCTCAAGTCTCAAGGGCTCACAATCTCATAGAACTCAGCATAAATAGCATCACACATGGGAAACAACAACAACATCATGTGATATACTAAACAAATATTGTACAGAGATTGAGAAATGACATGCAAATGTAGAGTTATGAGTGAGGATATAACTATAATTAAAGCAAACAGCTCAAAACATCAAGAATATCTCCATTATGTCTCAACCAAATAAGCACATAGCCTAAACATGATTTCTAACATGACTCATAGCTCAAATAATCCTACAAGTAGAGAAAACAAGGATATAATGAGGCATGATAGCAAAACAAGTCCGGTAATCATCTAAGTCCTCCCGAATAATGAGTACCCCAGTGCAGGCACACACGCTCGTCACCTAGCACGTGCGTCACCCCTAACACATCTCAAATGTCATAGTTCTCAAGGATAATTACCCTAATATACAAGTGTAGATATGTTACTTACCTCGAAATACGGAACCCAAAACTCCAAAAAGCCATTACCATTCAAATTGACCTCCAAATGACTCAAATCTAGTCAAAACAACTTAATATTAACAATTGATGCCATAGGAAACAATCTCAAATAATAAAGCTATGGTTTTATTCAACTATGCAAAGTCAACCTAGGGGCCCGCACTCGCAAGCCAACGAAACTTACAAATTCCGAACACCCATTCCGGTACGAGTCCAAATATAAGTGTTTCATCCAATTCCAATCACAATCGACCCTCAAATCATCAAATCTCACTTTCCAATAACATAGTCTAAAATCCCAAAATTTTACCTTAACTTCACATAATCTAGATGAAATAATCCATGGGTAATCAATATCTATCATCAAAATTAAATAAACTTCACTTACCTCTTCAATTGTAGAGAAAATCCTCCCAAAATTCACTTCCAACCGAGCTCCACAATTCCAAATATGAGAAAATGACCAAACACTCGCTATTAATATTATGTCTAGCAATCCCGCATTTGCGGTCCAATTCATTACACCTGCGGTGCCACATTTGCGGTCAAAAGCTGGCATCTTGATGACCTAAAATTTTCCTGACCAAGTGCACCTGCGGTCACAAACTTGCGTCTACGGATCCGCATATGCGGAATTCACCTCGCAGATATGAAACACCTAGCTCCAGCCAAAGTCCACTTCTGCGCCCACTTGTCCCCCTATACGGACTCGCGGATGCCGAAATAACTTCGCATCTATGCTCCCATCCGGACTCCACCCATCATCGCATATGCAGACCCATATCGGCTTCTACAGGCATGCACCTGCAGTCCATATGTTGTAGGTGCAAAAACACCAAAAATCAGATGCCTTCAGCAATTCAACCAAGACCAAGAATGATCTAAAATAAATTCGAAACATACCCGAGGCCCCTGGAACCCCGTACAATCATAACAACCATTTTCAAAACATAACACGAACCTACTCGAAGCCTTCAATCACATAAAACAATATCCAACTCATGAATCACACCACGATTCAAGCCTAAGTAACTAGTTAACTTCCAACTTCCAAAACTCATGCCATATCACATCAAACCAACTCGAAAATGACCTAGAATTTCGCATGCAAGCCCCAAATGACACAATGGCTCTTTTACCACTCTCGGAACCAAAATTCAAACCCTATATCAACAAAGTCAACTCTTGGTCAAACATATCGATCTTCCAAACCTTCAACTTTTCCACTTTCGCCAAAAAGTACCTAACCAAACTACGGACCTCTAACTCCAAATTCGGACACATGCTTAAGTCCCAAAATCACCATAACAAGCTATTGGAATCATCAAAATACCATTCCGGAGTCGTCTACGTAAAAATCAAACTCCAGTCAACTCGTACAACTTAAGCTTCCAACCTTGGGACTGAGTGTCTCAATTCACTCCAAAACCTCCCCAAAACCAAACCAACTATCCGGCAAGTCACATAGCCAAAAATGCACATATGGAGAGCATCATATAGGGGAAACATGGATAAAATACTCAAAATAACTGGCCGGGTCATTATAATAAATCATGTTAGGATATGACCAAACATCCGGACTTGTTCTTGTATTATGCCCTAATTGGGACGTGTGCACTCTGTGATACATATGTGATCCTATGTATGACTACTTGAACTTGGTTACTATAATTGATTTAGCCATAGACATGCTTTATCCGTATTTTATTGTTATCATATCCTTGTGTACTTTATTGATTAGTTATGAGGATATGCCTCTTGATGACAAAAAGTTAACTTGCATTATTGTGATAATTGTGGCACATATGGACATGTTGCGTGGCTTGGTTGTTGATGTATGGAGTATACGGGTGGTATTTTACCGTTTATGTTTTATACAGCATAAGGGTGGCATTTCACTGGCGAAATAACGGTGTCGATATGTGCATGTGGTGTCATAAGGGAGGCATTTCATTATTATGTGCATGCAACGGCATAAGGGAGGTATTTCATTGTTATGTGCATGCAGCGAAATAAGGGTGTCATTGTGGGGATGTTATGTGATAGAATAGGGGCGATTATAATTTTTTATATTTATATGGTGGTACGAGGGTGATATTATTGCATAAGCATGTGACTTCCTTACCTTTGTCATGCATTTTTACATGTTTTGTTGCGTTGCATTTAACACGATAAGTTATACCTCTGTTATTACTTGATGATTTGGTTGTCAAGATGGATTTACCTACCTGGATTTGATATCTCATGTTTTGCTAAGTTGTTGGTAGTATATCGGATTGACGGGATGAGGAAGTTATCATCATGCACTAATATATTTGATTCTTAAAAAGTTTTCTTGAACGTGTTATTTGGCAATTGTTTGGGAATCGGATTTATAATATAGTACTAGGTCTTTGCCGTGCAGGTAAGACTTTTGTTGTGGAACGAGGACTTTGTCGTGTGAGGGCAATTGATAATGTGCGCATGAGGTGCCACATGTGTGCGATTCTACTTGATGACTTGTTGTTGATGCTGATCCTTTACTTGTATTGAATTATTATCACTTATTTAGATGAGATTATAGTTATTGTTTTTCTGGTATACTTCTTGTCGCCAGTCTTTCATATATTACACATGTTAACTGACTAGTGAGTATCTTTCGACTTAAAAACCTCGTCACTACTTCTCTGAGGTTAGTCAAGATACTTACTTAGTATATGGGATCTGTTGTACTCATACTATACTTTTGCACTTTGCGTGCATATTCTGGAGCTGAGTAGCTGTGAAGATGGAGCTTTACAGTGGAGACGTAGCCGCGTGTCGGATTCATGCTACCTTTTGTTCATGGTAGATTAGGATTTCATATATGTTTATGTAACTTTCAAACAAATGTTATATTTGTCTCTTTCACCGGCTTTGTAAATCTAAATCTTAGCACTCATTACTTGTACTACTAGCCCTTGGGGTAGTTGTATTAAATTCTTTTGCAGACTTATTTATTATATTGATTATTTCTTACTGTAGTAGTAAATATACAGCTTGGCTTACCTAACGGGTTGGGTTAGGTTCCATCAAGACATTAGTGGGATTTTGGGTCGTGACCATTAGCATATCAATATATAATTGATTTAGGACTATAGGTAACAAATACTTTACCCGAAATTTCCAGTAATAGCTTATATCATAGTTGCTGGCAGTTGAACTGAATCAACAACCTGTTAAAAATAGGAAAGAATAAAAAAATTTAAAATGTTTTTCAAAGCAGAAAGGAAAATATTTGGTTTCAAAATCCTCTTAAGCTGGTACATTAGAAAACACAGATCAATATTATTGTATCAACATTGCATTTAAAGAGCTTACATACATAATCAAAATTCAGAAGTGTGCTCGCATGTAGCAAGGAAACATTGGCGCGCAAATAGTTCATGTTTTTTACAAGAAAATTCGTTATTAATGTATAATAAAATTATGGTATATTGTGATTACTTGCATGCTATATGTTATTCAGTATGTCTTTTAGATATTATGTAGTATATCATGACCACGGTTAAATTATGGTATACTATGATTATCGATATGTTATATGGTATTCACAATATTTTAGTATACTGTATAGTATACCATAATTACAGTTGGATCATGATATACTGTAAGAACTATTGAATCATTGTGTACTCTTATTACTAATATATAAATGGTTTTCATAATATTCATGATACAGTGATTACTGACGTGCCTTGATGTGCTCAAACAAAGAACACCCTGATACAACACAACCAAGAATCCTGTTAGGCTCCGAAATATCCATCCTCACGAACCTGATGGCCAAAGCCCGAACATACAATGCTAACAATCTCTCCCCAGTTAGAATATATGCAAGACTCCCCATGCTCTCAGCCTTCCTACTCAAAGCATCGGCCACCACATTGGCCTTTCCCAGATGATAAAGAATTGTATTATCATAGTCCTTTAGTATCTCTAACCACCTCCGTTGCCTCAAGGTCAGATACTTTTGCTTGTAGAAATGTTGTAAACTCTTGTGATCCATGAACACCTCACAAGACACACCGTAGAGATAGTATCTCCACATCTTCAGCGCATGAACAATGGTTACCAACTCCAAATCATGTACAATTTAGTTCTTCTCATGGGGCTTCAACTCACACGAAGCATAAGCAATAACTCAAACCTCCTGCATCAACAGACATCCAATGCCAATCCGTGAAGCATCACCATAGACTGTATAAGAACCTGATCCCGGAGGCAAAACCAGAACTGGAGTTGTAGTCAAGGTAGTCTTGAGCTTCTAAAAGCTCTCCTCACACTCATCAGACCACTTGAATGGGGCACCCTCTAGTGTCAATCTAGTCAATGGGGTTGTTATAGGTGAAAGTCCCTCAACAAAATGGCGATATACCCAGCCAAACCAAGAAAACTCCGGATCTCAGTAGCAAAAAACGATCTGCGCTAACTCTGAATTGCCTCAATCTTCTTCGGATCTACCTTAATCACCTCAATGGATACCATGTGGACAAAGAATGCCACTGAATCAAGAAAGAAATCGCACTTAGAGAATTTAGAATTTAGCTTCTTCTCCCTCAAGGTTTGAAACACGATCCTCAGAAGCTGCTCATGATCCTCCTGACTGCGCGAATACGCCAATATATCATCAATGAAAACTATGACAAAGGAACCATGATAGGGCTGAAATACGTTGTTCATCAAGTGCATAGAATTAGTTGGGTCATTGGTCAGCCCAAATGACATCACCAAACACTCATAGTGGCCATAACGGGTCCTGAATGCAGTTTTTAGAATATCTGAAGCTTGAATCTTCAACTGATGATATCCCAATCTTAAATCAATCTTCACAAACACCCTATCACCCTAAAGCTGATCAAATAGGTCATCAATACACGGTAGTGGATACTTATTCTTGATAGTGACCTTGTTCAACTGGCTGTAGTCAATGCACATCCTCATAGAACCATCTTTCTTCTTCACAAATAGTACCAGTGAACCCCAAGGTGACACACTAGGCCTGATGAAACCCTTATCAAGTAGCTCCTGGAACTGTTCCTTCTACTCCTTCAACTCTACTAGTGCCATGTGATATGATGGAATAGAGATGGACTGAGTGCCCAGAACCAAGTCAATACCAAAATCAATATACCTATCGGGTGGCATGCCCGACAGGTCTACTGGAAACACATCTGGGAACTCCCTCACTGATGGAACTGACTCAATGGTAGGAGTATCGTCACAAACATCCCTCACGAAGGCCAAATATGCTAAACACCCCTTCTCTTGTTGAGCCTTCAAATATGAAATCACTCTACTAGGAACATGATCCAGGGAGCCTCTCCACTCTAACCTTGGAAATCCTGGCATTGCCAACGTCACGGTCTTAGTATGACAATCAAGAATAGCATGATATGGCAATAACCAATCCATGCTAAAAGTCACATAAAAATCAACCATGCTAAGTAGTAAAAGATCAACTCTGGTCTCGTAACCCCCAATGGTCACCACCGATATACGTGGTCTACCATAATAGAATAACCCACCGGTGTTGATACAGGAACAATCATAACTAAAGAATCACAAAGTGTATCCAAATAATGAGCAAAGTATGATGACACGTATGAATAAGTGGAACCCGGGTCAAATAACACTGAAGCATCTCTGTGGCACACGAAAACAATACATGTGATCACGGTGTCAGAAGCAACAACCTTTGGCCTGTTGGATAAAGCATTGCAACTGGCTTGACCACCGCCTGACTGACCTCCCCCTCTAGGAACACCTCGACCTGTACGACCTCCACTCCGAGTTGGCTCGGGAGTCATAGTTTGACCTCCTTGCTATATCAAACCTCGAAGAGGATAGGGGAAATACCTTGTCACATGACCCAACTCTTCACACTCGTGGCAACCTTAACCTAGGGATGACTGCAGGGCCTGAACCGGACCCCGTGAACTAGAATAACCACTGGAAGAACACGATGCTGAAGAACCCTGAACTGATGGAGTACTGTACGAGCTCTGAGCTGGGAGTGCACTGAAGGATGATTGAACCTGCCGAGTGCTATACGAACTATGGCTAGCTGATGAACCACGAGGAATCAGATAAGCTGCCTGAGTGAGCCTAAAAGGACAACCTCTGTTGTGATATGGCTGGCCTCCAGACGAGGCACTGCTAAAACCACCAGAGCCACAAGGCCTCTTAGCCTCCCTCTCCTCTCACTCGAGCCTATGAACTTGCTCCAACCGCCTAGCAATCTCAACCACCAGGTCAAACCTAGTATCCATCTCGGCCACCGAGCCGAACTCTAACATAGACCATAATTGAGGCCATCAATGAACCTCATGATCCTCTCTCTCTCGATGGGAACCAACCGTACTGCATGGAAATCCAAATCCGTGAATATCATCTCATACTGGGTCACAATCATATCTCCCTGACGTAGCTGCTCAAACTCCCTACGCAGCCCCTCTCTGTGAGTCCATGGAACAAACTTCTCTAAGAAAAGAACTAAGACCTCATTCCATGTATGTGGTGATGTGTCAGCTGGCCTGCCTAACTCATACGTTTGCCACCATTTGTAGGCTGCCCCTATGAGCTGAAAGGTAGTAAATGCAAATCCACTCATGTCCATAATACGCACTGTGCGAAGAATCCGTTGACATCAATCTAGAAAATCCTGAGCATCCTCTGACTCTGCTCTACTGAACTCGGGAGGGTCAAGCCTCTTAAACTTCTCCAACCTCTTCTGCTCCTCATCGTACATAGGTGGACCAACCTCAGCCCGAGAAGTAACAACTACCTGAGCTAGTAACACCCTTAGTGTCTGATAACCCTGAGCAAGCTGCTCCGGTGTACGGGAAGTGGAAGTTTGGGCTCCTCCCCTAGCTTATGAGGTATCTGGTGCCACTCATATCATACCCACTTGAGCCAAACACGTGTACACACTCAACATCTGAGCCAAAGTCACCTAAAGAGCAAGCATAGTCATAGGCAACACCGGTGTATGAGCTGGTCCCAACAGCTCACAGTATCTGGAACCTACTCCTACACTGGAGTAACTGGTGGCTCCACAGGTGCTGCTCTAGTTGTAGTGCATGCCCCACCTCAGCGTCTACATCGGCCTCGGGCCCTTGCGACCTTGACTGGTGGTACTGGTGCCTGCTCAGCTAAATGTGTCTTCACCATCTGTGAGAGAATAGAAGAATAGAGGTTCACACTTTAGAATTAACAAATCCGCATGACAAAAATACAAGAAAGTGAAGTTTCCTAATTGTTCGGTAGCCTCTCAAAGATAAGCACAAATGTCTCCATAGCGATCCGCATGACTCTACTAAACTTTCTCATGACTCGTGAGACCTAGGTAACCTAGGGCTCTGATACAACTTATCACAACCCAACTCCCACCGGAGCCGTGATGGCGCCTAACGCTACTTGCTAGGAAAGCCAGCAGTTTCACAATAATAATAAGCTCAATAAACAGAACTTAATAATCTTAACTACAGAAATATCATGTAATATCTAAGAAGAACTGCGATAACACTACTACAAACTCCCAAAGATCTGGTGTCAACGAGTACATGGGCACTACTGAATTCCAAAATACAAGGTCAAATCCTCAATACAATAGTTTAACCATTAGAACAGTAATAACAGAAATAAATGAAAGAGAACTCCAAGGTCTGCGAACAACAAAGAAGCTACCTCATAGTCTCCTCAACTGGTACCATGCGAACTCTAGCAATCGCCACTCCCAGAAGTACCTGGATCTGCACATGAAGTGAAGAGTGTAGTATGAGTACAACCGACCCCATGTACTCAATTAGTAACAAGCATATCCTTTAGCTGAATGTAGTGACGAGCTTGGAAATAATAGTTAGTGACCAACATAAATCATCAGTAATAACTCAGGATATAAAGGAAACATTATAAGTAAATAATTCAATGATACCATGTTCCGCTCGTACAAAATTACAGAAATTTAGACATGCTTCCCAAGTATAATAGTTAAAGCCCAACACAGATAAGAAATTTCATTTATCAGCTAGCATGAGAAAAGTACATCTCTATGCCCACATGTCAAATATACATGTCAAGTCAATATCATCACGATGAAACCATCAAGAATAACCACACTAAGCATGCTCAAGGTGCCTGGCACAATGCCCCTCATAATCGCACACAACTACACTCAGCACTGTACAGGTGCCTGGCATAAATGTCCCACACTAAAGCACATATATCTTTGTGCCTGCACTCACTGTAATATCAGGATCTAGAGGGGCGGATCCTGGGCCAAGCGCTAATCAATAGTCAATATAACATGTTGTTGTGTGTAACTCGATCCAAATAATAATCTGTTACGTTGTGCAACCCGATACAAATATCAATCCATTGCGGCATGAAACCCGATCCAAATATCAATCCATTGCCGCGTGCAACCCAATTCAAATATCACTCACAAAACGGTTGTATGGCCCACATCATTCATCAACCTCTCATGTCTCAAGGGCTCACAATCTCATAGAACTCAACCCAAATAGTATCACACATGGAAAATGACAACAACATGTGATGTAAAAACAAATATTGTATGGAGATTGAGATATGACATGCAAATGAAGAATTATGACTGAGGATATAACTATAATTAAAGCAAACAACTCAAAATAGCAAAAATAGCCATATTATGTCTCAACCAAATAAGCACGTAGCCTAGATATTATTTCTAACATGAATCAAAACTCAAATAATTGTACAAGTAAAGAAAACATGGATATAATGAGGCATGATTGCAAAACAAGTCCGGTAATAGTCTAAGTCCACCTGAATCATGACTACGCCAGTGCACGCACACACGCCTGTCGCCTAGCACATGTGTCATCACCAACACATCTCAAATATCATAGTTCTCAGGGATATTCCCCTCAAATCGAAGTTTAGATATGTTACTTACCTTAAAACGCGGAACTCAATACTCCAAAAAGCCTTTCCCATCTTTTGTTGTAAAAGCATGTTTTAGGGAAGGAATAGATACCCCTATAGAAATATATTTAGCAGATGATAGAATAATTCAACCTATAGAAAAAAGCATAATAAGTGCAATAAAAGGAAATCTCATATATCAAAAATTCAAATTCATAATAAGTGCCAATTATTCAATAGCAATAAACGATAAGAATATAGACAAATCATTAGTATTATACTGGAAAATGTCAGGAATAGAATTAACACCTGGAAGTAAAATATTTACAGCTAGATGTAAAAATCTATACGTCTTAACAACAAAACATAAAATAGCAGCAAAAAATAAAATTAATAAAATCAAAATAGAAAACCCGTTTGAAAGAATAGTTACAGTTATTGACAATAATGAATATAGTTATAAAGAAATTGACATGGAAGAAGATTTAGAAATAGTAAAAGAAAGATTAAGTACATCAAGTATACCAAACCAATTAACTTATGAAACACCAACATCATCAAGAATAAGTACATCAAGAAGAGAATATATAATCCCAAAAAATTTAATAAAAAACACAAAAGAAAAAATAAATACATACCACTACTATATAACTGGAATCATGGAACAAAGAAAATATCAAATATTAATAAATACAGGACAAGAAGAAAACTATATTACAAGAGAATTAGTAACAGAAACTGAAATAATAACTACTGAACAATTATGCCCTGAATTACCTAAAGAATTAATAATAAATGAAGAAATAACAGAAAAAGAAATAATTATTGGAGGAATACCTCTAATAATACAATTTAAAATATATCAAGAAAACGAAAATGAAAATATTACACTAGGAATAAAATGGTTAGAAAAAGTAATCTTTGCACAAGTAATATCAATAATGATGTAAGAAGAATAATCTATGAGAAATTACTTAAAGCTGAAATAACAGAACTAATGAATCAAAATTGGACAGAATTAATTATACCAGAAACTATACACCAATGATAGATACAGGAGCAGAAGCTAATATATGTAAATATAATTGTTTACCAACGGATAAATGGAAAAAATTAAAAACACCTATGGTAGTAACAGGATTTAATAATGAAGGTAGTATGATTAACTACAAAGCCAAAAATGTAAAAATACAAATATGGGATAAAATATTAACTATAGAAGAAATATATAACTTTGAATTCACTACAAAAGATATGTTACTAGGAATGCCATTTTTAGACAAATTATACCCACACATAATAACAAGAACACACTGGTGATTTACCACACCATGTAAAAATAAAGTAGGAGCAAAAAGAGTAAATAATAAACAACGAAAAACTACCGAATGGATACGAGGAAATGAAAAAATCACACAAAAATTAAAAAATATAAGTAAAAATATAACTACTCAATTAGAAATTATCATATTTACAATAGACAAAGTAAAAATAATCCAGAATGAATTAGAAAAATTATATAATGATAATCCTCTAAAAGGATGGAATAAACATAAGACAAAAATAAAAATAGAATTAATAAAGGAAAATAGTATAATAACACAAAAACCCTTAAAATATAACTTTGATGATTTAGCAGAATTTAAAATGCATATAAAAGAATTATTAGATAACAATTATATACAAGAAAGTAATAGTAAACATACAAGTCCAGCATTTATAGTAAATAAACATAGTGAACAAAAAAGAGAAAAAAGCAGAATGGTTATAGATTACCGAAATTTAAATGCAAAAACTAAAACATATAATTACCCAATACCTAACAAGATATTAAAAATAAGACAAATCCAAGTATATAATAACTGATGAGGAGGTGATCCTTCAGTTGAGGATTTTACCATCTAAAACTAGAAGATGAATCTAAAAAACTAATAGCATTTACAGTGCCACAAGGATTTTATGAATGGAATGTTTTACCATTTGGATATAAAAATGCACCAGGAAGATACCAACATTTTATGGATAATTATTTTAACCAACTAGAGAATTGTATAGTATATATAGATGATATATTACTATATTCAAGAACACAAGATGAACATATAAAATTATTAGAAAAATTCATACATATTATAGAAAACTCTGGTATAAGCTTAAGCAAAACCAAAGCAGAAATTATGAAGAATCAGATAGAATTTTTAGGAATACAAATAGATAAAAATGGAATAAAAATGCAAACACACATAGTACAAAAAATAATCAATCTTGATGAAAACATAGATACAAAAAAGAAATTACAATCATTTTTAGGATTAGTAAACCAAGTAAGAGAATATATACCTAAATTAGCAGAAAACCTAAAACCTTTACTGAAAAAACTAAAAAAGGATGTAGAATATGGGTTCGATGAAAAAGATAAGGAACAAATAAGGAAGATTAAAATATTGTGTAAGAAACTACCAAAATTATACTTCCCAGATGAAAATAAGAAATTTACTTATATTGTAGAAACAGATTCGAGTAATCATAGTTATGGAGGAGTTCTTAAATATAAATATGATAAAGAAAAAATAGAACATCATTGCAGATATTATTCAGGATCTTATACTGAACCACAAGAAAGATGGGAAATAAATAGAAAAGAATTATTTGCATTATATAAATGTTTATTAGCATTTGAACCATATATAGTTTACAACAGATTTATTGTAAGAACAGATAATACCCAAGTAAAATGGTGGATAACCAGAAAAGTACAAGATTCAGTTACAATAAAAGAACTGAATCTTTTGGAGTATTGAGTTCAACAAGTCCCATGCTTTTACGGTCCTTTCTTTATTTTTAGTGTCCTTTCTATTTTTATTTAATTTCATTTATAATTCAGTCAGATGTAAAAGCTTTTTCATAATATTCTTTTTGTAGTGGAATTAATCTAATTATTTCTTTTAAGCTTTCTAATATATATTCTATATATTCTATATCTTGGGTTCTTTGACATTCTTCTATATTAGTTTTTACTAGATTTGTTAGTAATTTTATACTGTCGGTAGTTTGTTGCCAGTATTGTAGGTATATATTATTCATTATGTGTTATCGAAATATAAATCTAGTTCATATAAATCTATTTCTGGTATAATTAATTCTGTCCAATTCTGGTCCATTATTTCTGTTATTTCAAAGGTGAGTAATTTTTCATAGATTATTCTTCTTACATCATTATTAATATCTTTTAGTATATATAGTATAAGTATTTTATAGCTAAGATCGTCATCTATTAAGTAGGTATTCATTTTATCATATGATCTGCTAAACATATTCCTTTTAATCTCTATGTCTATTATCCTTATTCATCATATTATAATAAGTTATTTTAATCATCTTTTCTGGTCACTACCATGATTTTTTGCTTCAATCAGTTACCCTAACAGCGCTTCAACTTTGTTTACTTCCCTAAACGGCCTCTCTGCCTACCGGTTTCAACCTTAGGATGCATAGTCTGGGCTTACTTATTCTTAGCATATTTTCATGGCAAACTTACTCAAGATGATTTCTATAACAGTACTATTATATGATGGATAATTATAATTTACATGTAAGAGATTATCAGGAATATATTAATTTAGCTACTCATGATTATAGTGTGACATACCTGTTTTTGTAAGTTCTTGATATCTTCTTGTTGATCCATAGCTTTCATATCTTCTTGTTTATCCATAGCTTCCCTGTATTTTATCTTTGAGTATATTTAGTAAGAGAAGAAAGAGAGAGAGGAGAGAGAATCCCTTGGCCTGAAGATGTAGCCTGTTTTTTATTCATAATTGAAAGTCTATTTAAAGATTACAAAATGACTCTTACTGTTCATGAACGACCTTTACTGTTCATGAAACTAACTTTTATTATTCATGAACGACCTTTACTGTTCATGAGACTGACTCTTACTATTCATGAACGACCTTTACTGTTCATGAGACTGACTCTTACTTTTGTAAAGTAAAGAACTATTTACTTTACGACTTTTACAAAAAATAAAATAACATTATTTTAAGAATCTAATTCTTTTACTTTATCTTGTCTGCTATAGTTTTTGTCGTTTAGCTTGTCGTCTTCTTCTCGATTATTCCAGTTGTATGTCTGGAACAAT
This sequence comes from Nicotiana tomentosiformis, assembly GCF_000390325.3. Classification (NCBI taxonomy): domain Eukaryota; kingdom Viridiplantae; phylum Streptophyta; class Magnoliopsida; order Solanales; family Solanaceae; genus Nicotiana; species Nicotiana tomentosiformis. Next base: position 31,193,277 of record NC_090821.1, read on the forward strand.
GTTATCTTCTCCTTTGCATTTTGAACATATGTGGTCTGGGTATTTGTGACTGATTAGTTTGCAGTATCTTGTTAACAGTTCTGGAGAGATGAAATTCGTCCTTATAGCTCTTGTAGTTGTAGGTTGTTCTGGCTTTAAAAGACTTAAGACCCATTGTCTTAATTCCTCCATATCTGCTTCTCGTATTTCTCTGCAATTTGAATATATCATTGTTTGTTCTCTTGAATAATAACTCCAAATCACATTCTGATTTAGGTAGTTGTTTGCTAGTTCATTTAGTATAGTGGATATTCCAATAATCCTTTTATTTGCATAAAAGTCTGGAATATTTATTTTTTCTATCTCTTCTTGTTCTTCTATTCTTTCTGGTATGAGCATTTCTCTTGTAAGTCCGATCTTGATAACTTGTATGATAGGCTTTATTTCTTCATATAATATCTCTGCTGTAGCTGAATAAAATCGTATATAGAATAACGTTCCTTTAGTTATTCTTCTGTATTGCATAAATGCTCTGTGTAACTCCGGTATGGTAGCTATCTCCTGTCCTGTTTGTGTGTATACAGTATCTAGTAATCCATAATTGTAGCAAGTGGCTACTAGTTTTGCATTTGTATTTGGTAGGGCTATTAATTTATTGTATCCTGTTAGATAATGGGTAATGTAATCTTCATTTTGGTTCTGGGTAGTTTGGGATCTTGGGTTTTTGTTTAGAAAGTTTTGTATTTTATATATGTTGTCTATGTATGTACGGGTTATATGGTTGTATGTCTTTTTGGTTTGGTTCAGACTTTCTTTGTAGGTGTTTGTTTGTGGTGGTAGGAATATTTCGTTCTGGGTATTTTTGATTTTCTGTGTGAATGGTTTTGAAAATAGATTGTTCATATTTATATTTGTGTATTTGGGTTTAATTTCTTCCTTCTTCTTTGCAGATGTACTACTAGCTGTGCTGCTTCCTGCAACTGCATTTAACAAACTGTTATGAGTTTTTAGGTGTTTCTCAACGTCACCTTCTAGCTCTGGAATTTTAGAGACTTCCGATCGTCTTATCTCCGCATTTTTTGGGTCATGCTGCTGACTACTAGCTGTTTTTCTTATTATCTGTATCTCTTCATCCATACTTTCCACTTTCTTACAAAGTGTAGTCATGGCTAAGAGTAGATTTTTCATTGTTATATCTGGGTCGGTTTGGGTAGCTTTGTCTTGACAAGTAATCTGCAACAACATTCTTGTTAGTAGTGATTATTTCAATTATAAATATAAAGTTTAATATATTTAGTACCAGTCTGCGTATTTCTTTTGTTGTAACTGAATTTTGTACTTTTCTGGTTATCCACCATTTTACTTGGGTATTATCTGTTCTTACAATAAATCTGTTGTAAACTATATATGGTTCAAATGCTAATAAACATTTATATAATGCAAATAATTCTTTTCTATTTATTTCCCATCTTTCTTGTGGTTCAGTATAAGATCCTAAATAATATCTGCAATGATGTTCTATTTTTTCTTTATCATATTTATATTTAAGAACTCCTCCATAACTATGATTACTCGAATCTGTTTCTACAATATAAGTAAATTTCTTATTTTCATCTGGGAAGTATAATTTTGGAAGTTTCTTACACAATATTTTAATCTTCCTTATTTGTTCCTTATCTTTTTCATCGAACCCATATTCTACATCCTTTTTTAGTTTTTTCTGTAAAGGTTTTAGGTTTTCTGCTAATTTAGGTATATATTCTCTTACTTGGTTTACTAATCCTAAAAATGATTGTAATTTCTTTTTTGTATCTATGTTTTCATCAAGATTGATTATTTTTTGTACTATGTGTGTTTGCATTTTTATTCCATTTTTATCTATTTGTATTCCTAAAAATTCTATCTGATTCTTCATAATTTCTGCTTTGGTTTTGCTTAAGCTTATACCAGAGTTTTCTATAATATGTATGAATTTTTCTAATAATTTTATATGTTCATCTTGTGTTCTTGAATATAGTAATATATCATCTATATATACTATACAATTCTCTAGTTGGTTAAAATAATTATCCATAAAATGTTGGTATCTTCCTGGTGCATTTTTATATCCAAATGGTAAAACATTCCATTCATAAAATCCTTGTGGCACTGTAAATGCTGTTAGTTTTTTAGATTCATCTTCTAGTTTTAGATGGTAAAATCCTGATTTACAATCAAATTTACTAAAGTAATTATATCCTTGGATTTGTCTTATTCTTAATATCTTGTTAGGTATTGAGTAATTATATGTTTTAGTTTTTGCATTTAAATTTCGGTAATCTATAACCATTCTGCTTTTTCCTCTTTTTTGTTCACTATGTTTATTTACTATAAATGCTGGACTTGTATGTTTACTATTACTTTCTTGTATATACTTGTTATCTAATAATTCTTTTATATGCATTTTAAATTCTGCTAAATCATCAAAGTTATATTTTAAGGGTTTTTGTGTTATTATACTATTTTCTTCTATTAATTCTATTTTTATTTTTGTCTTATGTTTATTCCATCCTTTTAGAGGGTTATCATTATATAATTTTTCTAATTCATTCTGGATTATTTTTACTTTGTCTATTGTAAATATGATAATTTCTAATTGGGTAGTTGTATTTTTACTTATATTTTCTAATTTTTGTGTGATTTTTTCATTTCCTCGTATCCATTCTGTAGTTTTTCGTTGTTTATTATTTACTCTTTTTGCTCCTACTTTATTTTTACATAGTGTGATAAACCACCAGTGTGTTCTTGTTATTATGTGTGGGTATAATTTGTCTAAAAATGGCATTCCTAGTAACATATCTTTTGTAGTGAATTCAAAGTTATATATTTCTTCTATAGTTAATATTTTATCCCATATTTGTATTTTTACATTTTTGGCTTTGTAGTTAATCATACTACCTTCATTATTAAATCCTGTTACTACCATAGGTGTTTTTAATTTTTTTCATTTATCCGTTGGTAAACAATTATATTTACATATATTAGCTTCTGCTCCTGTATCTATCATTGGTGTATAGTTTCTGGTATAATTAATTCTGTCCAATTTTGATTCATTAGTTCTGTTATTTCAGCTTTAAGTAATTTCTCATAGATTATTCTTCTTACATCATTATTGATATTACTTGTGCAAAGATTACTTTTTCTAACCATTTTATTCCTAGTGTAATATTTTCATTTTCGTTTTCTTGATATATTTTAAATTGTATTATTAGAGGTATTCCTCCAATAATTATTTCTTTTTCTGTTATTTCTTCATTTATTATTAATTCTTTAGGTAATTCAGGGCATAATTGTTCAGTAGTTATTATTTCAGTTTCTGTTACTAATTCTCTTGTAATATAGTTTTCTTCTTGTCCTGTATTTATTAATATTTGATATTTTCTTTGTTCCATGATTCCAGTTATATAGTAGTGGCATGTATTTATTTTTTCTTTTGTGTTTCTTATTAAATTTTTTGGGATTATATATTCTCTTCTTGATGTACTTATTCTTGATGATGTTGGTGTTTCATAAGTTAATTGGTTTGGTATGCTTGATGTACTTAATCTTTCTTTTACTATTTCTAAATCTTCTTCCATGTCAATTTTTTTATAACTATATTCATTATTGTCAATAACTGTAACTATTCTTTCAAACGGGTTTTCTATTTTGATTTTATTAATTTTATTTTTTGCTGCTATTTTATGTTTTGTTGTTAAGACGTATAGATTTTTACATCTAGCTGTAAATATTTTACTTCCAGGTGTTAATTCTATTCCTGACATTTTCCAGTATAATACTAATGATTTGTCTATATTCTTATCGTTTATTGCTATTGAATAATTGGCACTTATTATGAATTTGAATTTTTGATATATGAGATTTCCTTTTATTGCACTTATTATGCTTTTTTCTATAGGTTGAATTATTCTATCATGTGCTAAATATATTTCTATAGGGGTATCTATTCCTTCCCTAAAATATGCTTTTATTAGTATTTCAGTTCCTCCTAAGTGTACATATTTAATTGGATTTTTTACCTTTATTTCTTGTATTTCTTTATTTATTATTCTTTTGTTTATTATTGGTATTTTGGCTTTTCCTTTTGTATATTTATAGTCAATTATATGTTCTTTTTAGCTAACCACGTAATATTCTTCTTTTTGTCTTTTGAACCAATTTTTTATTGTAGGTACTTTAAATATTTTTCCGACACTGAGGTCTAATTCTTTTTCTTTTATTTGTTCAAATATATTATTATCAAATATAATTTTTTGTTCTGAGGATTCTTCATCTTTATATTCTTCTCGTGTTATTACTTCTATTTCTTTTTCAGTCATTAGGTTTCATCATATTCTTAAGTTATTTCATCTTCTATTTCATCTTCTATATCTGATATTTCATATACACTATCTTCACTATCTAATTCATAATCTATATATTCCATCTGCATATATTCTTCATCATTAATTATGATTTCAGTTATTTATTTTTTCTTTAAGTTCCTAGGTGCTTTACAGTCTTTAGCTATATGTCCTAATTTTCCACAGTTATAACAAGTACATTCTGTTAGTTTCTTTTTTGGTCTAAACGGTCTTTTAGCATGATAATTTTTTACATAGTATCTTTTTCTTGGTTTTTTATTTTTATATTTTGACTTATATTTATTATATTTCTTTGTTTTCCATTTTTTATTATATTTATCTGTATCTGTACATCCGAATTGTGGTGCTGTTTTATTTTTACAACATCTTAAGTTTTTTATTAATATTCTTTCTATTTTTGTTTCTTCTTTATATTTTTCGCATAACTGTACAAACCATTGTTGTAGAAATCTTATCCTAGCTCCTAAAGTATCTGTTACTCCTGCTTCATTCCAGTCTTTTATTATTTTAGAATTAAAAGGTTCTGGTAATTTTGTGAAATATAGTTTTCTTATTTCTTTGCCTTCTTCTGTATTATATGTTCCTTTATAATAATATTCTCTAAATGCACAAGTATATTCGTCTATATAGCACATATTACATATTGCTAATTTTGTTATTAGGTTTCTATTTGTTTGTTTTCCTTATTTTGTTCTTCAATTTCTGTAGTCATACTACTAAATTCGTTTCTTATGGCTATTTCATATTTATATAATATTTCTATATTTGTTGTTGCTATTTCACCATTAAATTTTTTATTACTTCTTAAGGTATCTATACTTTCTTTTGTTAAATTGTGCAACCATAATTTTACTGTTCCTATGAGTGTTCTTTCTTTATATCCTGGTGTTTCTGCCATTCCTATTTTATTATCTACCAATTGTTTAGATAAATATCCTATCCATAGTTGGATTGTTTTATTTATATCTGCTACGCAATCTAAATCTAAAAAATTATATTGTTCAGATATTGGTTTTGGTGTCCATTTCCTGTTTAGTCTACTATCCCATAGTGTATTATTTCTATCAAATTGTTCATAGTTAACCGTATAATAATTTGGGTTTAATCCTTTTGGATTTTTTACACCTGATGTACTAGGTTTTTCATCCATATTCAGTTGTACTCATGCTACACTCCGCATTTAATTGTGCAGATTCAGGTGTCGGGACCTGTCAGCCGTAGCTGGTTTGCTTATTGAGCTAAGCATCGAGAGACGAGGTAGTGCTGCATTCTTGTCTGGAGTCTTGACGTCTCTTTTCTTATGTACTACTGTCTTTATTTCATTCAATATTTATTTGGTCATTTCAGACTTGCATTTCCGTATTAGTGATCATGACTCTGTATTTACCAAATTTTGGGGGATTTATTATGTATTAGCGGTATTGTGCTATATTTAGGTTTCAGACTCATGCTATTTCTGTCTTTGCTGCTGTTGTAGTTTATTATTATTATGTACGGCTTGCCTAGTGAGTGTGTTAGGTGCCATCACGACTGGTTGGGTTTTGGATCGTGACAAGCACATAATGTTCCAGTATTTACAATAAACCACGATTCGTTGTAATCATGTTATACAATGTACCAAGAATATTATGAATGCCGCTTAATATACCAGTAATCACAACATATCACTATTAAAATATAATCATGGTATACTACACAATATTATAATATATCATCCTTCAACAATAATAAGAGTATACCATGATTATAGTATAACAAGAATATTATGAATACCATTTATATATCAGTAATCACAGTACAAAATGATTCAACAGTACTTGCAGTATATCATGATCCAGCTGTAATTATGGCATATTACACATTATACTAAAATATTGTGAACACCAATTAACATATCAGTAATCACAGTAGATCATAATTTAACTATGGTCATGATATACTGCACAATATCCAAAAAATATAGTGAATACAATATAACATGAAAGTAATCACAATATACCGTAATTTTATTATAGATTAATAACAAATTTTCTTTGTAAAAAGACATGAACTATTTGCGTGCCAATGTTCCCTTTCTACATACGAGCACACTTCTGAATTTTGATTATTTAGGTAAGTTCTTTAAGTGCAATGTTGATACAATAATATTGGTCTGTGTTTTCTAATGTACCAGCTGAAGAGGATTTTGAAACCAAACTTTTTCCTTTCGGCTTTGAAAAACATTTTAATTTTTTTTATTCTTTCCTATTTTTAACACGTTGGCGATCGCAACTGTCAGCAACTGTGATATCACCTATTACTGGAAATTTTGGGTAAAGTATTTGTTAACTATAGACCTAAATTAATTATATATTGATATGCTAATGGTCACGACCCAAAATCACACCAATGTCGTGATGATACCTAACTCAACCCGCTAGGTAAGCCAAACTGTATATTTACTACTACAATGAGAAATCATCAATATAATAAATAAGACTGCAAAATAATTTAACACAACTACCCCAAAGACTGATAGTACCAGTCATGAGCCACTAAGATTCAAACTTACAAAGCTGGTGAAAGGAATAAATACATCATCTGTTTGAAAGTTATATAAACAGATACAAAATCCTAAGCTACCATGAACAAAAGGTAGCATGAATCCGGCACGCGGGTACGTCTCCACTGCAAAGCTCCATCTTCACAGCTACTCAGCTCCAGTATCTGCACTCAAGGTGTAGAAGTGTAGTATGAGTACAACCGACCCCATGTACTAAGTAAGTATCTTGACTAACCTCAGAAAAGTAGTGACGAGGTTTTAAAGTCAAAATATACTCACTAGTCAATTAACCTGTGCAATATATGAAATACTGGCAACATAAAGTATGCTAGAAAAATAATAACTATAATCCTATCAAAACAAGTGATAACAATTCAATATAAGTAAAGGCTCGACATCAACAACAAGTCATCAAGTAGAATAGCACACATGTGGGACCTCGTGCCCACATTATCAATTACCCTCGTATAACAAAGGCCTCGTGCCACAATATAAATTCGATTTCTAATCAATTGCCAAATAACACGTTCAAGAGAACTTTCAAGAATCAAATATATTAATGCATGATGATAATTTTCTCATCCCATCAATATGATATACTACCAACAACTCAACAAAATATGAGATATCAACTCCACATAAGTAAATCCATCATGCCAAACAAATCATCAAGTAATAACAAAGGCATAGCTTATCATGTTAAATGCAACACAACAAAACATATAAAAATGCATGACACACAAGTCACATGCTTATTCAAGAATATCACCCTCGTACCACCATATAAACATAAATAATAAAAATTGCCCTCAGTCCATCACATAACATCCTCACAATGCCACCCTTATTTTGCCGCATGCATATAACAACGAAATACCTCCCTTATGTCACCGCATGCACATAACAATAAAATACCTCCCTTAAGTCTCCACATGCACATATCACTACCCTTATTTCGTCAGTAAAATGCCACCCTTATACCCCACACAACATCAATAGTGAAATGATACCTTATACTCTACACAACATCAATGGTGAAATGCCACCCTTATAATCCACACATCAACAACTAACCCGCACAACATGTCCACATGTGCCACAATTATCACAATAATGCAAGATAACTTTTTGTCATCAAGAGGCATATCCTCATAACTAATCAATAAAGCACACAAGAACATGATAGCAATAAAATACGGATAAAGCATGACTATGGCTAAATCAATTATAGCAACCAAGTTCAAATAGTCATACAAAGGATCACATATGTATCACAGAGTGCACACATCCCAATTAAGTCATATTATAAGAACAAGTTTGGATATGTGTTCATAACCTAAGTGTAGCTTTGTCTTGACAAGTAATCTGCAACAACATTCTTGTTAGTAGTGATTATTTCAATTGTAAATGTAAAGTTTAATATATTTAGTACCAGTCTACGTATTTCTTTTGTTGTAACTGAATCTTGTACTTTTCTGGTTATCCACCATTTTACTTGGGTATTATCTGTTCTTACAATAAATCTGTTGTAAACTATATATGGTTTAGCTGTGCTGCTTCCTGCAACTGTATTTAGCAAACTGTTATGAGTTTTTAGGTGTTTCTCAACGTCACCTTCTAGCTCTGGAATTTTAGAGACTTCCGATCATCTTATCTCCGTATTTTTTGGGTCATGCTGCTGACTACTAGCTGTTTTTCTTATTATCTGTATCTCTTCATCCCTTTCTATTTTTATTTAATTTCATTTATAATTCAGTCAGATGTAAAAGCTTTTTCATAATATTCTTTTTGTAGTGGAATTAATCTAATTATTTCTTTTAAGCTTTCTAATATATATTCTATATATTCTATATCTTGGGTTAGACTTATATTTATTATATTTCTTTGTTTTCTATTTTTTATTATATTTATCTGTATCTGTACATCCGAATTGTGGTGCTGTTTTATTTTTACAACATCTTAAGTTTTTTATTAATATTCTTTCTATTTTTGTTTCTTCTTTATATTTTTCGCATAACTGTACAAACCATTGTTGTAGAAATCTTATCCGGTGTGCACAATTACTCAGATAATCTTTTCAATTAACGATCCAGCATATAAAGATGATATGCAAATAAATTAGATAATAACCACGAAAATTGCAAGTGAAGATGAAATGCAAAATCCAGAACAAACATTGGCCAGATTTTCCTCAATATTCCATATCAGTACCAAACCACTGATCAATTTTTCTCAAATCCGTGTGTACACCATCAAGAGATAAACACGAGAGGGTGGCCCTAGGGGGATGTATCCATATCCGCACGCATGTACAGCCAGTTCAACGTGCTACAAATCCGGCATGGTCACAGGCTCAATATCATAATTTGTCCGACGTGGTCACATGCGTAACAGTACAATCCACCCGACGTGGTCACAGGCATAACAACATAATTTGCACAGCTTGGTCGTAGGCATATCAACACAATCTGCCTGGCGTGGTCACAGGCATATCAAAATAATCCGCATGACGTGGTCACATGAATATCAACACAATCCTCCCGCGCGTGTTCACGGGCACCAAGTACAAATCATATCACGCAGAAGTAAATATACAACAACACATGTATATGATGGATGAATATAAGATTTCATGCTCCTAGACTGGTATCAATAATATGCTAAAGTGTAGGCATATGTAAAGTGTGCTATCATAGATCAAATCAACAATTTCATCACAGAAATAGCAATTATCAAGTTCATCCGGGGAATTAACCTATATGTAACCTCAAACAGGGATCAATTAGTTTTCAACAAGGTTACAAATATAAGAAATATCATAGCTTAAAGCTTATCAGTCAATATAAGGCATATCATAGGCTAAGCACTACCCCGAGCAAGGATAAATACCCCGCTGCTCGCACATGTGTTGAATTCCCACACATGTGCGCACCCATAGCATATAGCTATCACAAATAACTTAGGCAACTAGTGCCTCAACCAAGTTTAGGTAAGATACTTACCTCAAGCAAGCCAAATCAGTACTCTAAGAAGCCTTTCCCTCTCGAATCAACCTCTGGACGATCCGAATCTAGTAAAAAAAACTTAATACCATCAATAAAATCCACATTAAGTGATTCCAAAGGATAAAGCTAAGATCTTTAACTCAAGTCAAAAAGTGAACCCAAAAGTCAACCACACGCTCACACCCAGAACCCGACAAAATTCACAAATTTCGGATACCCATTTAATTATAAGACCAACTATACCAAAATCATCCAATTCTAACAACAAATCAACCCTCAAATCATCAAATCTCACTCTCCCATAACATACCCTAAAATCCCCAAAATTTCAATTCAAATACACATAAACTAGGTGTAATATTCAACGGGTAATCAATATCTATCATCAAAATTGAATAATCTTCACTTACCTCTTTGACTATAGTGAAACTCACTCCAAATATTGCCCTAAGCCTAACTTCACAACTCCCAAAATGAAAAAAACAATGAAACCCTTCGAATATAACACTGCTAGTGAATCCACACCTGCGGTCCCGCTTTTGAGAAATATTGGCCGCATCTGCGGCTCCCTCCAAAACTCGGCCTTCCACTTTTGCGGAATAAAACTCGCATCTGTGATAGCGTTTCTGTGCAAAATCTTCCGCATCTGCGGACAACCTCCTCCAGCCTCACCTTCGCTCCTGCGACCCAAAGGTCGCACCTGCGGGTCCTCATCCGCATTTGCGGTCCTAGCCTTGCCCAGCCTCCTTCACTTATGTGATCCTTCAGCCGCACCTGCAACTCCACATCTACGGCCAAGCCCATCACAGATGCGATCACACGAGAAATCATACAGCTTCAGCAATAACACCAAGTCCAAAATGAATCCAAATTCAACCTGAATCACACCCGAGGCACCCGGGACCCCATCCAAACATACCAACAAGTTCTAAAATACAAATCAAACTTACTCGAAGCCTCAAATCACTACAAACAACACCAAAACCACGAATCACACATCAATTCAAGCCTAATGAAACTATTGAACTTCGAACTTCTAAAACTCATGCCAAACCATACCAAATCAACTTCGATTGACCTCAAATTTTGCACACAAGTCATAAATGACACAACGGACCTATTCCAACTCCCGGAACCAAAATCCAAACCTAATATCAACAAAGTCAACTCTAGGTCAAACCTTTCAAGCTTCCAAACCTTCAACATTCCAACTTTCGCCAAAATACGGACATACACCTAAGTCCAAAATCACTATACGAAGCTATTGAAACCATCAAAACTGCATTCCATAGTCATCTACACAAAGGTCAAACTCCGATCAACTCTTTCAACTTAAGACTTCAACCTTGGGACTAAGTGTCCTAATTCACTCTGAAATCATCCCGAAACCAAATCCAACCACCCCGGAAAGTCACATAACCACAAATGAACATAGAAAAAGCAATAAACAGGGGAATGGGGCTACGATACACAAAACGAGCAGTTGGGTCGTTACATTTTCCTTATCCTAAACAAACTTTCATCCTTAAACGGGTCTTAAATCCTACCTGGAGTCTCAAGAAGTTGAGGATATCTGGTCCACATCTCCTGCTTGGTCTCCCATGTAGGTTCCCCGACCAGCTGACCTCTCTATTGAACTTTCACTAATGCTATATTCTTTGATCTCAACTTTTGAACCTTCCGATCCAAAATGGCCACCAGCTCCACATCATAAGTCAAATCCCCATCTAACTGTACCGTGATGAATTCCAAAACATGAGGTGGATCACCATAATTCTTTTGGAGCATCAAAAAATGAAACAATAGGTGAACTCCCGATAGACTAGGAGGCAAAGCAAGTATGTAGGCCACCTCTCCAACTCTCTCAAGCACCTCAAAAGGGCCAATATACTGAGGGCTCAACTTGCCCTTCTTCTCAAACGTCATCACACCCTTCATGGCTAAAACTCTGAGTAGAACCTTCTCACCTACCATGTAAGCTGCATGTCGGAACTTCCGTTCCACATAACTCTTCTGTCTGGATTGTGTTGTACGAAGTCTCTCCTGAATCACCTTAACCTTCTCCATAGTATCACGTACCAAATCAGTGACGAACAGGCTAGCCTCCCCAGGCTCAAATCAACCTACCGTAGAACGATATCGCCTCCAATATAAGGCCTCATAAGGAGCCTTCTGGATGTTGGACTGATAGCTGTTGTTATAGGCAAACTGTGCGAGCGGGAGAAACTGACCCCATGAACCCCCAAAATCCATAACACATGCGCGTAACATGTCCTCTGATATATTAATAGTGCGCTCAGACTGACTGTCTGTCTGGGATGGAATGTTGTACTCAACTTAACCCGTGTGCCAAACTCTCGTTACACTGCTCTCCAAAACATCGATGTGAACTGCGTGCCTCAATCAGAAATGATGGAAATGGGCACACCGTGTAGGAGGATAATCTCCCGGATGTAGATCTAAGACAACCGCTCTTAAGAATAGGAAGTCATTACCGTAATGAATTATGCGGACTTACTCAAATGGTTCACAATAACCCAAACTGCGTCATATTTCTTCAAGGTCCGTGGTAAGCCTACCACAAAATCCATATTGATGTGCTCCCATTTCCACTCCAGTATCTCTAATCTCTGAATCAACCCTCCCAGTTTCTGATGCTCATACTTTACTTGTTGATAATTCAAACATCGAGAGACATAAGAAACAAAATATTTCTTCATTCTCGACCACCAATAGTGTTGTTTCAAGTCACGATACTTCTTCGTGACACCTGGGTGAATGGAATATCGTGAACTGTGAGCCTCTTCGAGTATCAAATCTCTCAACCCATCCACATTTGGAACACGAATCCGTCCTTTAAGCCACATAATCCCATCATCACCAATCACAACCTCATTGGCACTTCCCCGCTGCACCATGTCCTTTAACACCAACAAGTGGGGATTATCAAACTGGCGAGCGTTGATATGCTCCAATAATGATGACTGAGCCACAACGCAAGCAAGAACCCGACTAGGCTCCGAACATCCAATCTCATAAATTGAATGGCAAAAGTCTGAACATCCATGGCTAGTGGCTCTACTACTGGTAAATATGCCAAACTGACCATACTTTCAGCCTTTCTACTCAATGCATCGGGCACCACATTGGCCTTACGCGGATGATATAATATGGTGATATCATAGTCTTTTAGCAACTTTAACCATCTCCACTACTGCAAATTAAGATCCTTTTGCTTGAACAAGTGTTGGAGGATCCGATGGTCGATATAGATCTGACAATGAACATCGTATAGATAGTACCTCTAAATCTTCAATGCGTGAACAGTAGCTGCCAACTCTAAATCATGCACAGGGTAATTATCTCATGAACCGTTAACTGCCAAGACGCGTAGGCAATCACCCTACCATCCTACATCAATAATGTGCCAAGTCCAATATGCGATGCATCACAATACACGGTGTAAGATCCCAACCCAGTAAGCAACAACAATACTAAGGTTGTAGTCAATGCAATCTTGAGCTTCTGAAAGCTCTCCTCACACTCATCAGACCACCTGAATGGGGCACCGTTCTGGGTCAATCTAGTCAAAAGTGCAGCAATGGATGAGAAACCCTCCACAAAACGGCGATAATAACCTGCCAAACCCAAGAAGCTCCGATTCTCTATAGCTGAAGACGGTCTAGGCCAATTCTAAACTACCTCAATCTTCTTCAGATCCACGTTGATCCCCTCACTGGACACCACGTACCCTAAGAACATCACTAAATCAAGACAAAACTCGCACTTGGCGAATTTAGCATATAGCTTCTTCTCCCTCAAAGTATGGAGTACAATCCTTAGATGTTGCTCATAGTCCTCTCGACTGCGTGAGTACACCAATATGTCGTCAACAAACACAAGGATGAATAATCAAGATACGACTCGAATACAGTGTTTATCAAGTACACAAAGGCTGCTGGGCATTGGTCAGCCAAAAGACATAACCAGAAAATCGTAATGACCATAGCGGGTCCTGAATGCCGTCTTCGGAATATTTGAATCCCAGATCTTCAACTGATGATACCCCACCTCAAATCAATCTTCGAGAACACTCTAGCACCCTGAAGCTGATCAAATAAGTTATCAATGTATGACAGAGGGTACTTATTCTCTATTGTAACTTGTTCAACTATCTATAATCAATACACATTTGCATAGTACCGTCCTTGTTGCATACTGAAACAATACATGTAATTACGGCATCAGAGGGAACTGCCTCTAGTCTGGCTAGGAATGCATAGCAACGGGCCTACCCACCACTTGATCGACCTCCCCCTCATGGGCGACCCCGAATTGCCTGAGTCCTACCCCTAGCCAGTTGTGCGGGTGGTGAAGATGGTGGTACTGACATCATAGGCTGCAAACTCTGCTATGGAACCTTGCCAAGAAGTCAGGGGTAGTCCCACTTGAAATAACTCAAGTCCCCACACTCGTAACAACCTTGCCTCGGAGGAACCTGTTAACCTGAGTTGCTGCTTGTAGAACCCTGAATAGATAGATCATAGTAGGAACTCTGTACTTGCATCGCATTGAATGATGACTCAGTTGGGAGAGCACTGTAAGAATTGTGGCTAACTGAGGAACCATGAGGATTATGACGAGCTAGCCGATACGGGACATCTTCTCTCTAGATGAGGAACCACTGAAACCACTTGAACCACAGGCCTCTCTCCCTCCCACTCCTCGTGCTCAAGCTTGCGAACCTTCTCTAAGTATCTTGACCACCTGGTCAGACCTAGAATCCATCGCAACCTCTCAAGTCATACTGTAACGTAAACCATAGTTGAGGCTGTCAATGAACCTCCTAATCTTCTCCCTCTCAGTGGAAACCAACCATACCGCATGTCATGCTAAATATGCAAATCTCATCTCGTATTAGGTCACAGTCATACGCTCCTGGCGTAGCTACTCAAACTACCTACGCAACTCCTCTCTGCGAGTTTCTGGAACAAATTTCTCTAAGAAGAGAACTGAGAACTCATTTCATTTAAGTGGTGCTGCGCCAGCAGGACTGGATAACTCATAATCTCACGACCATCTGTAGGCTGCCCCTGTCAGCTGAAAAGTAGTGAAGGCAACCCACTGATATCCACAATACCCGCGGTGCAAAGAATTCGATGACACCGATCCAGAAAATCCTAAGCATCCTCTAATTTTCCTATGTCGAACTCGGGAGAATCAAGCTTCCTAAACTTCTCCAATCTCTTCCGCTCCGCATCAGACATAGATGGATCAATCTTGGCCCGAGCAGCAACAACTGGCTACACTGGTAACACTCATTGTGTCTGATGGCCCTAAGGTAGCTACTCCAGAGTACGGCGGCGGAAGTTTGGGCTCATCCCCTAGCATGTGAAGTAGCTGGTGTAACTGGTATAGTAACCTCCTGAGCCAGGCTCATGCACACGCTCAGGATCTAAGCCAAAGCCTCTTGAATTCTGGGTATCACAATAGATACCGTCGGTGTCTAGGCTGGTCCCACGGGATCAACATCTGGTACTTGCTTCCACTGGAACAACTGGTGGTTCCACTAGTGCTGCCCTCGCTGTAGTGTGAGCCCCACCTCGGCCTCTACCTCAGGCTCAGATTCTCGCGGCCCTGGCTGGTGGTATTAGTGCCCATCCGTCTGATGTAGATGCATGGGTCCTCACCATCAGTGAGAGAATAGAAAAGTAAAGGTTCAAACTTCAGAATTACAAATCCATATGACAAGAATGCAAGAAAGTGAAGCTTTCCTAAAAGTTCGGTAGCCTCTTGAAGATAAGTACATACGCCTCCGTACCGATCCACAAGACTTTACTAAAATTGCTCATGACTCGTAATACCTATGAACATAGGGCTATGATACCAACTTGTTACTACCCAAAATCCAACCAGTCGTGATGGCACCTAACACACTTGCTAGGCAAGCCGGACATAAAAATAATAAACCATAACAGTACAAAAGAAAGAAATACTGTGAGTTTGAAACCTTAATATAGCACAATATTGCTAATACATGATAAATCCCCCCAAAATCTGGTAAATAGAGTCATGAGCTCTAATACCGAAATACAAATCCCAAATGACCAAATACAATACTGTCCGAAATAAAGACAACAGTACATATGAAAAGAGACGTCACAACTACGCATGAGAATGCACCTCTACCTTGTCTCTCGATGCTCAGCTCAATAAGTAACCCCGCTACTATTGATTGGTCCTGACACCTGGATCTGCACAATAAAGTACAGAATGTATCGTGAGTACAATTGACCCAATGTACTCAACAAGTATCATAACTAACTACAACGAGGAAAAAGTAGCGAGAGTTATAAATGATACAAGCTATAACCTGTATAGTTTCATAATTCAATGAGTACAGAACAGTCATGTGATAAAGTCATAAAGCACAGAAAGAACCATCTGCAGGTGTGCCCAATTAATGATCCATCATATAAAGATGAAATGCAAATAAATCATATAATAACCACAAAAATTGCAAGTAAAGATAAAATGCAAAATCCATAACAAACACTAGCCAGAGTTTCCTCAATATTCCATACCTGTACCAAACCACTGATCAGTTTTCCTCAAATTCACGTGTACACTATCAAAAGAGAAATATGAGAGGGTGACCCTAAGGGGATGGATCCATATCCATACGCATGCACGGCCAATTCAACGTGCTACCAGCCCGGCGTGGTCACAGACTCAATATCATTATCCGCCCCGGCGTGATCACAGGCATAACCGTACAATCCTCCCAGCGTGGTCACAGGAATAACAACATAATCCGCCAGGCGTGGTCGCATGTATATCAACACAATCCACCCGGCGTGGTCACATGTATATCAACAGAATCCGCCTGGCATGGTCACAGTCACCCAGTACAAATCATATCACACATAAGCAAATATACAATAACACATGTATATGATGAATGAATATCAGATTTTATGGTCATGGACTGGTATCAATGACATGCTAAAGTGTAGGCATGTGTAAAATGTGCTATCATAGCTAAAATCATCAATTTCATCACATAAGTAGCAAATATCAAGTTCATTCAGGGAATTAGCCTCTATGTAACCTCAAACATGGATGAAATAGTTCACAACAAGGTTACAAATAAACGAAACATCACAGCTTAAATATTATCAGTCAATACAAGGCATATCACAGCGTAAGCACTACCCCGAGCATGGACACACCCATAGCACATAGCTATCATAAATAACTCAGGCAACTAGTGCCTTAACCAAGTTTCGGTAAGATACTTACCTCAAGCAATCCAAATCAGTACTCTAAGAAGCCCTTCCCTCCTGAATCAACCTCTGGATGATCCGAATCTAGTAAAAATAACTTAATACCAAAAATAAAAGCCATAAGAAGTGATTCTAAAGGATAAAGCTAAGATCTTTAACTCAAGTAAAAAAGTTAACCCCGGGCTTGCATCCCGGTACCCGACATAATTTATAAATTCCGGACACCCATTCAACTACGAGTCCAACCATACCAAAATCTTCCAATTCCAACTACAAATCGACCCTAAAATTATCAAATCTCACTCTCTAATAACATACCCTAAAATCCCCAAAATTTCACTTCAAATACACATAAACTAGGCGTAATATTTAATAGGTAATCAATATCTATCATCAAATTGAATAAACTTCACTTACCTCGTCAATTATGGTAAAATGCACTCCAAACATCACCCTTATCCAAACTCCATAACTTTCAAAATGAGAAAAATAATGAAACCTTCGAATATAACACTACTAGTGAATCCATATCTGCGATCCCGCTTCTGCAGAATATTGGCCGCATCTGCGGCTCCCTCCAAAATCCGTCCTTCCACCTTTGCAGAATAAAACTTGCATCTGCGATAAAGCTTCTGCAAAAAATCTTCTGCATCTGCGGACAACCTCCTCCAGCCTCACCTTCGTTCATATGACCCAAAGGCCGCAACTGCGGCTCCGCATTTGCAGCTCCTCATCCGCATCTGCGGTCTCAGCCTCCTTCGTTTCTTCAATCCTTCAGCCATACCTACGGCTCTGCATCTACGGCTAAACCCATCGCAGATGCAATCATTCCAAAATCCATAAAGCTTCAGCAATAACACCATATCCAAAATAAATCTGAATTTAACCTGAATCATACTCGAGGCTCATGGACCCCGTCCAAACATATCAATAAGTCCTAAAATACAATAAAAACTTACTAGAAGCGTCAAATTACATCAAACAACACCAAAACCACGAGTCACATATCAATTCAGTTCTAATGAAACTATTAAACTTTCAACTTCTAAAACTCATGTCGAACCATATCAAATCAACTCTGATTGACCTGAAATTTTTCACACAAGTTATAAATGACACAACGAACCTATTCCAACTCCCGAAACTAAAATTCGAGCCCAATATCAACAAAGTCAACTCTCAGTCAAACTTCTCAACCTTCCAAACCTTCAACTTTTCAACTTTCGCCAAAGTATTCACAATATTTTTGGTATACTGTGATTATCGGTACGTTAAATATATTATGTTAGATAGTATATTTTATAGTATACCATGATTATTGTTGAATCATGATATACTTTGTTTGAGTATGTTAACTGGTATTCATAATATTCTTGGTACACTACACATTGGTATACCATGATTACAATTGTATCATAGTTTTATGTGCAAGGCTCTTTAATGGGATGGAACGTCCCAGCCCGTCCCGATATCAGCCTGGTACTGGCCTGGTCCGTCCTTGTCTGGGTGAGGGTAAGGGAATGGGATAGAAGTTGATGTGGGACGTGAGACAGGAAGGTCCTAGTAATATGTCCCGGTAACCTGGCAATAGTTTTTAAACAAAGCTATTGGCAATGGATAGATGGCCCCCACCCCTATCCCCCCTCCCCTTATCCCACCCCTCTTAACAGCCCCTACCTAACCACCCACCCTAAAGCTTATATTTTAGCCCTCAAGTTTATTAATATAATTTAACTATAAATACCCTTCATTTTTCTTTATTTTATCTCACAATTCTCTAATAATATTATTCTTTCTCTCTAAATTTCCTAATCATCTAAGTTTCAAGTATTTGGCCAAATATTTGGAACAAGCTTCATGCTCCTTAACTAATTCTAAAGTATTTGGAACAAGTATTGGGCCAGTTCTTTAAGTTTTAATATTTATTTACGGTGCACTCATTCAATCTCTTAAATTTCATATTTAATTTTCATATTTAAATTATGAATCTTAAAAAGATATTAGACATATCCAAACCATTTTCTAAAAAAAAGTATTAAATATGCTAGTTCTAGTAGCAATCCTATTGGAGAAGCCACTAGAAAACAAAACTTTAGAAAGACAACTTGGAATGGTTTTGGTATTAATGAGGAAGAATAAACTGAAGAAGATGAATTAGATGAAGCACCCACTAGTCTAGTTTCAGAAGCTCCAACTCAAACTGTCACGACCCAAAATCTCACCAAAGATCGTGATGGCACTTAACATACTTGCTAGGAAAGAAAGTACCCAATAGCCATAATAAAAGTCAATTTATTAAGTTATTAACAGAGTGATAATAAAACATAAAAATGGAAATGGTCTCAAAACTAACAATAAGATATAAATATTTGAGACAAGGTCTAAAGACAACCACAAGTGTCTAGCAAAGCCCAAAACCCAGTATTATAACATCACGAGCATCTAATAATTAGATTAAATTGTGTCTAACAATATAGCAATAGCTGATTGAAAGAAACAAAGACATAACTAGATAATCAAGAGAGGGGAACTACATGAGCTGCGGATCGGACAATAAGACAGCTCACCACAAAGTCTCTAAAGCAATTCTTTGTATAGCATGATGGGTATGACCGGTACTGGTCTCAGAATTTGCACAAAATATGCAGAAGTGTAGTATGAGTGCGTATGTTTGGATTGAATTTCGGATGACCCGGAGCATTTCGGTGCTTAATATTGAAAGTTGGCCCATTGGAGGTTTTCAAGTTCTTTAAATTTGGTTTGAAGTAGATTTTGGTGTTATCGAGGTCCATTTGGGATTTCGAGCCTAGGAATAGCTCTTTTTGGTGATTTGTGACTTGCACGCAAAATTTGGCATCATTCCGAGTTGATTTGATCGGAATCGGACGTGCGGGAGTGTTGCTAGAAGTTTTTGAGTTTAATAATTCTATTCATGTATTTTGGCATCCGAGTCGTATTTCTAAATGTTATTTTGGTATTTTGATCGTGCGAGAAGGTCCATATTATGTTGTTGGATGTGCGAGTGTTAATGGATGGGTCACAGGGGCCCCGGATGCGAAACGGATTGGAATCGGTCTTGGAAATTTGCATGAAGGACTGTAGGTGCACCAGTTCTGCTACGTCCGCACCTACGAGATTTTGGCTACAGGTACGATCTCGCAGGTGTGAGCTTTGATCGCAGAAGTGGCCTTGAGTTGGTGGTCAGTGGCCCGCATAAGCGAAATGGAGTTCCACAGAAGCGGCCTCGTTTCTGCGATTATAGGGCCGCAGATACGAATAGAGGCCGGCCAGGCCTAGGTCGCAGGTGCGACAAATCTTCTACAGAATTGGGAGCTGATCCGCAGAAGTGAAGGGAGGCAGCCTGGGATAGGACCGCACGTGCGATGGATTATCTGCAGGTGCGGCATCGCATGTGCGCCCCAAGACCTGTAGAAGCAAAAATCGCTAGGCAGTGAGGTTCATTTAAGGTCGGGACTTAGGCTATTTTGGTTTATTTCTTTCACTTCTTCGACGATTTTGGAGCTCTTGAAGATGGGTTTTCACCTAGCACTTTGAGGTAAGTAATTTCTATACAAGATGAGTTTAATCTATGCATTTTTGGTAGATTCTTAACATATAAATTGTAGAAATTGTGGGTTTAGTTGAAAAACCTAGATTTTGATAAAAATGGGATTTAACCACGAAAATGATTATGGAATTGGGTAAAAATTATATATTTGAGTTGGTGAGGTTATGGATAATATTTATGTTCGAACATTTTCGGAATCTGGGAACGTGGGCTCGGGGGTGAATTTTAAAAATCTTCCAATTTGGGTTGGGTAGTTACTCTAATTGCTAAATTACTAACATGTGAGTGTATATTGATTAATTTATATAATATTTGACTAGCTTCGAATTGTTCGGCACCAAGTTGAGAATTTAGAATGAGTTCGTGGGCCGGAAAGTGAGCTTTGAGACGATGTAAGTATCTTGCCTAACCGTGTGAGAGGAAATTTACCCTGTAGGTATTTTATATTTCTATTTGCTTTTAATTGTGAGGGCTACGCACGCACAAGGTGATGAGAGTCCATGCGTAGCTACTAATTATGCTTAAGTTCGGGTAGTTTTAGGACCCAAACCATGAAATACTTATATTGTTTGCACTGTAGTTATTAATTTAAGTGCCTAAATTATATTTAAACTTGATAAAGGATTCGTAAAGACTGAATTTCACTTACTTTGAGTTTTGGCGGGTTACTTGACCGCTAATAGAAATTTTGCTTCCTTGTGTATTAGTCTTTAATAGCTTTTAAATCGGGTGTTCATGGAGTATTCTCTCTTTTTATGGAGCGGGTCGAACGACTCGGCAGTATAATATATGCATCTATGATTCGTGATGCTCGACCCTCGGCACTGTACATATTATTCTAGATCGGGTCGTACGACCTCGCCATAAATCATGCGTGTTAAATGCTTGGGGCCCGAATACATTTGATATTATTATTTTTATGAAATGAGGGGTTATATTTCATTTATTGATCCGAATTTTATCTGCAATTAGTATGTGTTAGTTGAAGATTTTTGGAATTTACTATCAGTTAAAGAATCATTTATTCACTGCTTGCTATCGTGTTATTATTATTATTCACATATCTCATGCCTATTTAGAATTCCTGTATTTTTTTTTGTCCCATAGTGAGCGCTGATGTCGACCCCTCGTCACTACTTCTTCGAGGTTAGACTGGATACTTACTGAGTACATGTTGTTTATGTACTCACGCTATACTTCTGCACTAATCGTGCAGGATCTGAGGCAGGTGCATCTAGCAGTCAGTCAGGCGCGCACCCCCGTTACCCCGAGGCTTAGTGGTGAGCTGCTTTTTGAGTCCGTTCTGCAGCACTTGAAGTCTCTCTTTTGTATTTACTTTCTATCTATTCTAGTTCAGACAATAGCTTAATGTTTTGTATATTGTACTGGTTGCTCGTTCACTTGTGACACCGAGTCTTAGAAATATGCTAGTAGAGATTTGATAGTTTTTTGGTATTTATATTACTGTACTTGCTCCTTTATGAGCTTACGCTTATTTTATTAAACATTTCACTTCTCTTTTACTTAATAAATACAAATCTACTACTTTGAAATTATTAAAAAGAATAAATACATGGCTAGTTCACCGTTGGCTTGTCTAGCGGTGATGTTGGGCGCCATCACGCCCTATAGGAGAAATTAGACCGTGACAAAATGGTATCAGAGCACTAGGTTCATGTAGGTCTCACAAGTTATGAGCAGTCCTAATAGAGTCTTTCGGATCGGTGTGGAGACGTCCGAACTTATCTTTGAGAGGCTATAGGGTGTTAGGAAAGTACTCTTTCTTCATCTACTATCATGCAGTTGAGGTTGTTCTAAGTGTCTTTCTCTTATTCTCTCACAGATGGTGAGAACACGCGCAGCAGATGTACCCGACCATGGAGGAGCTGCTCCCCTGTTGTTAGAGGCCGAGGGAGGGTTCCAGCTCATGGTAGAGGACTAGGGCGTCCTAGAGTTGCTCCAGTTGTGCCACCAGTGGATTCAGTGGAGGATCCTGCTATTGAGGAGCAGGGCAAGGTGCTTGCAGTAGAGCCAGCCCTAATGGATTTCATGTCCGCACCAGGATTCTAGGAGGTCCTAGGCCGTATGTTGCAGTTCATGGATTCTATGACTCAGGCTGGTTTTTTTCCAGTAGACCCAGCCACATCTCAGGTGAGAGGGGGAGCACAGACCCCTACCGCTCAGGCTCCAGGATCTGAAGCTGCCGTATATCAGACCCCTGGTGCACTACTTGTAGGCGGAGCTCAACCAGTTGCAACGGCTATACCAAAGCCCAGACCAACTCCGGTCGGCGAGCCGCAGAAGCTATTGGATAGATGGACCAGACAACATCCTCCCGTCTTTGGAGGTGAGTGACATGAGGACCCCCAGGACTTTATTGATCATTGCAAGGACAGACCGAGCAACATAAAGATATTGGAGTCCCACAGGGTGGACTTTACCATCCTTCAATAGGAGGGCAGGGCCCGTAGATGGTGGCAATCCTATCTTCTCGGCAGGCCAGCAGGTTCTCCTCCCTTGATTTGGGATCAGTTCACACGCCTCTTCCTAGATAGATATATTCCACCCTCTCAGAGGAAAGAGTTGCGATTTCAATTCGAGTAGCTCCAGCATGGCCAGATGTCAGTGACCGACTATGAGGCGAGATTCTCTGAGTTATCTCTCCACGTTCTTATGATACTTCCCACTGATGCAGAGATAGTGCAGAGGTTTGTTGCGGGTTTGCACTCTGGTATCCAGGCCACTATGCTCGAGAGGTTGAGATAGGGATTTCTTACGAGCTGATTGTGGAGATAGATTGGCTGATCGAGGGTGTTTGTCATCGGAGCTAAGAGTAGACGTCGAGGGACAGGAGGTTTCGATATTCTAGAGGGTTCACTAGTGCTCCGGCTGGGGGCAGAGGTTAGTTTGTGAAGGGTCAGTCTAGTAGGCCCATATATTCAACACCGTCGCCTCCTCGGGGTGCTCCAGTACGGCCCTATTTCAGTGCCATTCCAGAGAGCTCATACCATCCACCAGCTATTCAGGGTTCCTCTAGTGGGTGTTCAAGCCATCAGGGTCAGACTTCAGGTCATCAGTCCACCGTACCGAGAGGTTGTTTTGATTGCGGAGATTTTGGTCATGTGTGGTGGTTCTGCCCCAGGCTTCAGGCCAAGGCAAAATAGCAGGGTCAGCAACCTATAATTACAGCACCAGCTGCCACACCAGCCGCCCGGCCGCCCAGAGGAGGAGGCCAGGTGGGTAGGGACCGTCCTAGAGATGGAGGCCAGTCAGGTGGGACTCCATCTAGGTTCTATGCCTTTCTAGCAAGACCAGATGTAGTAGTGATGCTTCAATACTATTTGACCCAGGGTCTACATATTCATATGTTTCATCTTTGTTTGCTCATTTTTTGGGTGTTCCTCGTAAGTCCCTAGGTACTTTTGTTTAAGTGTCTACGCCAGTGGGTGATTCGGTTGTGGTAGATCGAATCTATAGGTCCTGTATCATGACTTTTTATGGTTATGAGACTAGAGCAGATCTTCTGTTGCTCGATATGACCGACTTTGAGATTATCCTGGGCATGGACTGGTTGTCTCCATATCACGCCATCCTTGATTACCATGCCAAGACTATTACCTTGGTGATACCAGAGCTGCCTAGATTGGAGTTGAAGGGTTTGTCAGTCAATGCATCTAGCCGGGTTATCTCTTTTCTGAAGGCTCGACACATGGTTGAGAAGGGTTGTTTTGCTAATCTAGCTTATGTTCGGGATACTACTATAGAGACTTTGGCGATTGATTTAGTGCCTATGGTCCGGGTCCGATATGTTTCTTTCTGATCTATCAGGCATGCCACCAGATCGTGATATCAATTTCTGTATTGATTTGGCTCCAAGTACCCAGCCTATCTCTATTCCACAGTACCGCATGTCTCTAAAAGAGTTGAAGGAGTTGAATGAACAACTTGAGGAGTTGCTAGCAAAGGGGTTTGTCAGACCGAGTGTGTCGCCTTGGGGTACACCGGTGATATTCGGGAAGAAGAAGGACGGAACTATGCGGATGTGCATTGATTACTGCCAATTGAACAAAGTTATCACTAAGAACAAGTACCTGTTGCCGCATATTGATGATTTGTTTGACCAGATGCAGGGTGTCAGGGTGTTCTGTAAGATCGACTTGATATCGGGGTATCATCAGTTAAAGATTCGTGATTCAGATGTTCCGTAGACGGCTTTCGGGACTAGATATGGCCAGTATGATTTCATAGTGATGTCCTTCGGCTTGACTAACGCCCTGGCAGCATTTCTGGATTTGATGAACCGGGTGTTCAGACCATATATTGACTCGTTTATCATTGACTTCATTGATGACATATTGATCAACTCGCATAGCATGGAGGAGCATGGGAAGCATTTGAGAGTGGTGCTTCAGACCTTGCGGGAACAAAAGCTATATGCTAAGTTCTCCAAGTGTGAGTTCTGGTTGGATTCTGTGGCATTCTTGGGGCATGTTGCATTAGGCAAGGGTATTAAGGTAGATCCTAGGAAGATCGAGGCATTTCAGAGTTGGCCTCATCCTACCACAGCGATCGAGATCAGGACCTTCTTGGGGTTAGTAGGTTATTATTGCCGATTTATAGAGGGCTTCTCATCTCTCCGCTCTGAAAGTCTGAGGATTGCGAGATGAGCTTTCAGAAGCTCAAGATCTCATTAACTACAACACCGGTGTTAGTTTTGCCTTCCGGTTCAGGGATGTATACTGTGTATTGCGACGCTTCACGCGTTGTCTTGGGTTATGTACTGATGTAGGAGGGGCGTGGTATTGCATATGCTTCACGTCAACTGAAGCCCTATAAGAAGAATTACATTATACATGATTTGGAGTTAGCCGCGATAGCTCATGCTCTCAAGATCTGGAGGCATTATCTTTACGGGGTGTCATGTGAGGTTTACACCGATCATCGCAGCTTGAAAAATTTATTCAAGTAGAGGGATCTAAATTTGAGGCAGCGCAGGTGGCTTGAGTTACTAAAAGGTTATGATATTACCATCCTTTATCATCCGGGCAAGGCGAATGTAGTTGCGGATTCCTTGAGTAGAAAGGAGGAGAGTATGGGTAGTTTGGCATTCATTTCAGTAGAGGAGAGGACATTGGCTTTGGACATTCAGTCCTTGGCTAACAGACTTATGAGGTTGGATATCTTAGAGCCCTGCCGAGTTCTTGCATGCGTCGTCGCTCAGTCTTCATTATTCGAGCAGATTAAGGCTCGTTAGTAGAATGATATGCACTTGTTGGTTCTCAGAGAGACGGTACTACAGGGTGGTTACAAGGAGGTTACTATCGGTGAGGATGGTGTTTTGCGACTCCAGGGCCGTCTATGTGTTCCTAATGTTGATGGATTGAGGGAAAAGATTCTAGAGGAGGCACACAACTCTCGGTATTCATTCATCCAGGTGCTATGAAGATGTATTGCGACCTGAGGTAGCATTATTGGTGGCGGCGGATGACGAAGGAGATAATTGAGTATGTAGCGAGGTGCCTGAATTGCCAACAGATTAGGTATGAGCATCAGAGGCCAGGTGGCCTACTCCAACAGATGGTTATACCTAAGTGGAAATGGCAGCACATCACTATAGACTTCGTAGTTGGGTTGCCATGGACCTTGAGTAAGTTTGATGTAGTTTGGGTCATTATCGACAGATTGACTAAGTCGGCACACTTTATTCCGGTTGTGACCACGTATTCTGCAGAGAGATTGGTGCAGATTTACATTCAGGAGATTGTTCGGTTGCATGGTGTGCCTATTTCCATCATATTAGATAGAGGCCCTCAGTTTACTTTGCATTTCTGGATGGCAGTACAGAGTTAGTTGGGGACCCGAGTAGAGCTCAGCACAGCCTTTCAGCCGCAGACCGACGGGGTAGTCGGAGCGGACGATTCAGATCTTGGAGGATATGCTCAAAGCATGTGTGATTGACTTCGGAGGGCAGTGGGATCAATTCTTGACTTTGGCCGAGTTTTCTTATAACAACAGTTATCAGTCCAGCATTGAGATGGCTCTATTTGAGGCTTTGTATGATCGGCAATGTCGTTCGCCCATTGGATGGTTCAAGCCCGGCGAAGCTAAGTTATATTGTACTGATTTGGTGAAGGATGCCTTGGAGAAGGTGAAGTTGATTCAGGAGCGACTTCGCACAGCATAGTCCAAACAGAAGAGTTACACAGATCAGAAGGCACGTGATTTATCATTTATGGTGGGCGAGAAGGTTCTCTTGAAAGTCTTGCCGATGAAGGGGATCATGAGGTTCGGGAAGAAGGAAAAGTTGAGCCCGAGGTTTATTTGTCCATTTGAGGTGTTGAGACAAGTTGGGGAGGTTTTTTTATGAGCTTGTTTTGCCTCCCAGTCTATCGGGAGTTCATCCGATTTTCCATGTGTCTATGCTCTAGAGGTATCATACCGACAGGTCACATGTGTTAGACTACAACAGAGTTCAGCTAGATGAGAGCCTGTGTTTCGAGGAGGAGCCAATTGCCATTGTTGACAGGCAGGTTCGCCGGTTGAGGTCCAAGAAGATTTCTGCGGTAAAGGTTCAATGAAAGGGTAAAACAGTAGAGGAGTCGACTTGGGAGACCGAGGATGACATGCAGCATAGATATCCACACTTATTCAGCACTCCAGGTACGATTCTAGACCAGTTCAAGGACGAACGTTTGTTTAAGAGGTGGAGAATGTAACGACCCGATCGGTCGTTTTGCTTTCTAGATCCCCGTTCGCTTAAATAAGACTCCCCATATGTGCTTTTATTCTTTTATAACTTGCAGGGATAGTTAGTTTGGGTCAACATTTTTAGTAAATGGCCCCGGATCCGAGATTTTATTGTTCCAATAGATTCGTATGATGATTTTGGACTTGGGCGTATGTCGTATCATATTTCGGATGACCTGGACGTGTTTCGGTGCTTAATAATGAAAGTTGGCACGTTGGAGGTTTTCAAGTTCTTTAAATTTTGTTTGAAGTAGGTTTTTTTGTTATCGAGGTCCGTTGTGGCGTCATTCCGAGTTGATTTTATAAGAATTGGACGCGCGGGAGTGTTTCTAGAAATTTTTGAGTTTTATAATTTGATTCATGTGTTTTGGCGTCTGATTCGTATTTCAAAATGTTATTTTGGTGTTTTGATCGCGCGAGCGGGTCTGTATTATGTTGTTGGATGTGTGAGTGGTATTTGATGGGGTCCCGGGGGCCTCGGATGCTAAACAGATTGGAATCGGACTCGAAAAGTTGCATGAAGGACTGCTTGTATACCAATTCTGGTGCATCCGCACCTGCGAGATTATGGTCGCAGGTGCGAGCTTTGATCGCATAAGCGGGCTTGGATTGATGGTCAGTGGCCCACAGAGGCGGCCTCGCTTCTGCGATGATAGGGTCGTGGATGTGAATAGAAGCCGGCCAGGCCTAGGTTGCAGGTGCAACAGATCTTCCGCAAAAGCGAGTCTGTAGAAGCGGGAGCCCGTCCGCAGAAGCGAAGGGAGGTAGCCTGGGCTAGGACCGCACATGCGATGGATTTTCCGCTGGTGCGCCCCTGGACCCGCAGAAACAAAAATCGCTAAGGTAGTGAGGTTCATTTAAGATCAGGACTTAGGCTATTTTGGTTTATTTCTTTCACTTATTGGACGATTTTGGAGCTCTTGAAGAGGGGTTTTCACCTAGCACTTTGAGATAAGTAATTTCTATACCATATGAGTTTAGTACATGCATTTTTGGGTAGATTCTTAACACATAAATTGTAGAAATTGTGGGTTTAGTTGAAAAATCCAGATTTTGATAAAAATGGGATTTAAGCACGAAAATAATTAGGGAATTGGGTGAAAATTATATATTTGTGTTCGTGAGGTTATGGGTAACATTTATGTTCGAAAATTTCTTGAATCTTGGCACGTGGGTCTTGGGTGAATTTTAAGAATCTTTCAATTTGGGTTGGGTAATTACTCTAATAGCTAAATTACGAACTTGTGAGTGTATATTGATTAATTTATATAATATTTGACTAGCTACGGATCGTTTGGCACCAAGTTGAGACTTTAGAGTGAGTTCGTGAGCCGGAAAGAGAGCTTTGAGACGAGGTAAGTCTCTTGCCTAACCTTGTGAGAGGGAATTTACCCCATAGGTATTTTAAATTTCTAAATGCTTCTAATTGTGGGGGCTATACACACACGAGGTGATAAGAGTCTGTGCATAGCTACTAATTATGCTTAAGTCCGGATAGTTTTAGGACCCAAATCATGAAATATTTGTATTGTTTGTACTCTACTTGTTAATTTAAGTGCTTACATTATATTGAAACTTGATAAAGGATTCGTAATGACCGAATTTCACTTACTTTGAGTTTTGGCGGGTTACTTGACCGTTAATGAAAATTGTGCTTCCTTGTGTATTAGTCTTGTAATAGCTTTTAAATCGGATGTTCATAGAGTATTCTCTTTTCTTATGGAGCGGGCCGAACACCTCGGCACTATAATAGATGCATCTATGGTTCTTGTCGCTCAACCCTTGGCAGTGTACATATTATTCTGGATCGGGTCATACGACCTTGGCATAAATCGTGCGTGTGAAATGCTTGGGGCCCGAATACACTTGATATTATTATTTTTATGAAATCAGGGGTTATAATTCATTTATTGGCCTGAATTTTATCTAGAGTTAGTATGTGTTAGTTGAAGATTTTTGGAATTTACTATCAATTAAAGAATCATTTATTCACTGCTTGCTATCGTGTTATTATTATTATTCACAAATCTCATGCCTATTTAGAATTTATGTATTTTATTGTTGGCCCATAGTGAGTGTTGATGTTGACCCCTCGTCACTACTTCTTCGAGGTTAGACTGGATACTTACTGGGTACATGTTGTTTATGTACTCACGCTACACTTCTGCACTAATCGTGCAGGATCTGAGGCAGGTGCATCTAGTAGTCATTCAGGCGCGCACCCCCATTATCCCGAGGCTTAGTGGTGAGCTGCTTTCTGAGTCCGTTCTGCAGCACCTGGAGTCTCTCTTTTGTATTTACTTTTTGTCTACTCTATTTCAGACAGTAGCTTAGTGTTTTGTATATTCTACAAGTTGCTCATTCACTTGTGACATCGGGTCTTGAAAACATGCTAGTAGACATTTGATGGTTTTTGGGTATTTATATCATTGTGCTTGCTCCTTTATGAGCTTACACTTACTTTATTAAATTTTTCACTTCTCTTTTACTTAATAAATATAAATCCACTACTTTGAAATTATTAAAAAGAATAAATACAAGGCTAGTTCACCGTTGGCTTGCCTAGCGGCGATGTTGGGCGCCATCACGGCCTATAGGAGAAATTGGGTCGTGACAAAACAAGGCAATATCTAAATATTATTCCAAAATCGTGATATAAACCACACATACACACGTGTGTGTATATATATATATATTATCAAGCGGATAATATATATATATATATATATATGAAAGCTACTGCATAAATCCAGAATGCATATACATGTTCATGATCAAATCTCAAACACCTCACAGTACCATACCATAGACCCGACACTGACCAAGTGTCCAACTAGTACCAATTTTTGTGTTTGTGCTCATAGTCACAGGGCCAAAAGTGACATGGGTAATCACCTAGCGGGAAAAAATCCATATCCAAGCGATATTGCGGTGTGCAACCCGATCACTGATAATATTGAAGTCCATAATCAATATAAGCTACTGCATAAATCCAGAATGCATATACATGTTCATGATCAAATCTCAAACACCTCACAGTACCATACCATAGACCCGACACTGACCAAGTGTCCAACTAGTACCAATTTTTGTGTTTGTGCTCATAGTCACAGGGCCAAAAGTGACATGGGTAATCACCTAGCGGGAAAAAATCCATATCCAAGCGATATTGCGGTGTGCAACCCGATCACTGATAATATTGAAGTCCATAATCAATATCCGCTTGATTTGTAGTGTGAAAATCCTCAACTTTCCTCAATAACCAACACTCCAACTCATGTAAATGCATATGAGATGATGTAATAAAGATGCACCAAGACAAAATAATAGAATATGGATGAATATTAACATGAATAAGAGATAGCTATGGCTAATCATGTAATTCAATTTTTCATAACAGTTTAATTTGTTCATTTATCATTCTTAAGCCCGATCATGATATCAAACATGAGCAAATTGGTAATTGTATGGATATGGCTAAAGTAGAAAGCCGAACATGGTGAAAGAAGTTCGTCAAATTCAAATCAACAAGTCATAATTCTAATATAGTCTCTACGAATGATTTAAGATTCATTACGTGGTCAAAGAATCAATGAAGCATGGATAATAATTTCTAAAGTCTCAACAAGGCATAATATAAGCCCCGTTATGGTCATAAACTAACCAAGCATATACGCTCGTCACCTCACATATACGAAGCACCTAAATAAAGTAGCAAATAGCACATAAATCGCCTACAAGAAAAATTCCCACTTACAAGGATAGACAAAGGACTTACCTCTGCCTAGTAAAGAGTTCTAACCTTCTAAAATAGCTTTCCCTTTCAAATCAACCTCTAAATGCCTCGAATCTAATCAAATACAACTCAGTAACGTCAAATATGCTATAGAAATCAATTCTAAATAATAAATTTTCAATCTTTAATAAAATCCCTAAAAGTTAACTCGGGCCCACATGGTCAAAACCCGAGTCAAGGGGTAGATCTTGATGACCCATAACCCGACGAATCTAACTATGTGATTAGATTCCAAAACCGAGTCCAAATCAACCCTTAAATCCCCAAAATTCACCCTCTTAAGTTGTAGACAAAACCCCCAAATTTTCCTTCAAAATTCCATGATTAAACTGTATAAACTCATGGTTATTCAAGATATACAGTCAAATCCAAGTGAAAATCACTTACCCACAAAGTAGTGGTGAAAGTCGCCTCAAATATTGCCTCTTACCAAGCTTCAAAACTCAAAATAGTGAAAACTGAGCTAACCCTCAAAATATATGAAGTATGTTGGTGATTTCACATCTGCGGACAAAATCATCACATATGTGATACTGCTTCTGCGGTCCAAGGCTCACATATGTGAGCTTCTGCCTCACCAATCGTCCTTCACATCTGCGACACCACTATCGCATCTGCGACTCTACAGATGCGCATATTCCTCGCAGGTTGATGACCCGATAGGTCATTTTGAGTATGAGTTCCCTTTTCTGTGTTCCAAGACCTCACGCAGCTTTATTTGATAAGTTATGACTTGCATGCGTAGTCCATGTTGTTTTCTAGAAAGTTCATATGTGAAAATTTAAAGAAAATATGATTTATGGCTTCAAAAACTATTAGAGTTGACCACAGTCAACATTTTTAGTAAACGACCTCGGATCTGTATTTTGACAATTTCAGTATGTTCGTATAATATTTTTGGACTTGCACACATATTTTGTTGGGGTATCGGGTGACCTGAGGCATTTTGGCGCATTATGTGAAAATTAGAAAGTTGAGTTCTAAACTTGAAAATCTTGAGTTTTGATGATCGATTCTTGATGTTTGATGTTATTTTAATGATTTAAGATAGAGAGTGAGTTTATATGATGTTATTACACTTGCTTGAATGATCGGATTGGAGCCCGAGGGGTTCAGTTGAGTTTCAGATGTGTGTTTGAAAGTTTGAACTACAGATGCAAAATCTTGTGTGTTAAACTTGCAGGTCTTGCATTTGTTAAAACCTGATCGCAATTGCAAGCCTCGCATTTGCGGTATCAGGCTCGCAAATGCGAAGGGGGAGTATGGAGCAGGCAACTTTGCTTTTACGAAGAGACTTTCGCTTTTGCAATATGGAGATGTATCACATTTGCAATAGAGGAGTCGCAATTGTGACTAGAGGCTTGACTAGGAAGCCTTCACAAATGTGCCATATGAGGAACTGAGACACGGATCCCAATTGCGATCAGTGGTTTGCATTTGCGAACATTGCTTGCAATTGCGAGATATGCAGTTGGGTAAACTGTGGGAATTTTGGGCTTAGCTCATTTTACACTATTTTTGAACCCTAAACTCTATTAAGGCAATTTTTGAAGAGTATCTTCTTCTCAAATTCATAGGTAAGCAACTTTAACTTGTTTTCAATAAATTTAAGATGCCTGCCGAGGTCGTATGTGACAATGGAAAGTAATTCATCGGCAGCAAAGTGACAAAGTTTCTCGAAGATAACAAAATAAAAAGGATCGTGTCAACGCCATATCATCCTAGTGGGAACAGACAGGCTGAATCGACAAACAAGACCATAATTCAAAATCTAAAGAAAAGATTAAACGGTGCTAAGGAAAAATGGAGAGAAATATTGCCCGAAGTCCTTTGGGCGTATCGAACAACGTGAAAATCTAGTACGGGGAGAACACCGTTCTCTTTAGTATATGGCGCCGAAGCTCTCATCCCGGTTGAAGTTGGGGAACCCAACATCAGGTTTCGATATGCAACGAAAGAGTTAAATCACGAGGCTATGAATACAAGCCTCGAATTGCTAGATGAAAAACGGGAAGCCGCCCTCGTACGAATGGCCGCACAGAAATAGCAGATCGAAAGGTATAACAATCGAAGAGCCAATCTTGGACACTTTAAAATCGGGGACTTGGTTCTGAGGAAGGTCACCCTCAATCCTCGAGACGCAAACGAAGAAAAACTTGGCCCGAACTGGGAGGGACCATATTAGGTCCAAGATATCATTGGAAAGGAATCCTAAAATCTTGGCACGATTAACGGTGAATAATTACCAAATAATTGGAACATATCACTCCTCAAACGATATTACTGCTAAGGTACGGCCTTCTCCATTTTCGTTTATACTATACTAACCATTTGCAGGTGTTTAATCGAAGACACCAAAGGATTCTTCAAAGACAAAGTCCTTAGGTCTGAAAGCACGCGTTGCACTCTTTTTCCCTTGGACCGGTTTTTTTCCCAAATGGGTTTTTCCGGCAAGGTTTTTAATGAAGCAACCATTGTTCGTGCTAACTTAGAGCAATTCAACAGTATCTGAGGCTCCTTTACAATCAACCTCGAATACTGGAGGGGCATCACCCTCGGATAGTTACAAGAAAAATACTTTGTGCCGATAGGGTCTCGATAGGTAAATTTTGTAAGGGTCAAACGGTTGAACGAAGCATGCCCAAGTAGATTACTCGAGCCCTAATGGCAAACATGTGCGCATGTTAATCTATCGAGAAAGGTATTTTTCCTTGCCAGATATTTCATGCCTTAGAGAAATTTTTACTTTACAATGTCGTCCTTGTGATATATTGTGGGAACTGGCTTAAGGCCCGGTTACAACTAAAGTTCGAACAATTGACCCCGCACTCGGGGACTTCCATCCAAAAAATTGACATGATCGAATTACTAAAACCTCGAGATCGTAAGACCTTAAAAATGCAACCCTCGATTTTATAGGCAACGGCCACCACACTCGGGGACTGATACTTCGAACAAGTTCGAAGTATAACAGGGAAACAAGCTCAAAAGGCGAATCCCAAGCTAAAGGATACGACCAAATTAACACAGTTCAGAGACCTCCGATTTTCGTTATAAAACAGGCCTTCGAATATTTTCATAAACCGGTTAAAAAGGCTACCCTCTGCTGAATTACTAAGGGTACAAAGTCGTTCGAACTCTCGAGCAAACCCCTTATTTATGCTAAGGTACAACAAATTTTATATGATTAAACAATTAACTTTTCAAGCCGAAAGGGGGGAGAAAGACATTCTTTTTACTATAGCCGTATCGGCCTAATTCAAGAGCCTAAATGGCCATTTTATTTTTGAGTTCAAGAAATCATCCTCGCTCAATTAAAACATAAGGTTCATCCTACTCCGAGTTTAAGCAAGTACTCACTCGATTAAGACTACACTAGTCCTGCTTCGATCAAGTTGCCTAAGCCTCAAACTTATGAGCAAATTTTTCATAAAGTATGAATGAAACAGAAAAAGATCTTTTATATATACGAAGATATTTACAAGGATCGATCAGGGTCCCGCACAAAAAATCAAAAAAGAAAAAGCCTAAGATTCCTAAGTTTCCTCAAGGGCAGCTTCTTCTCCATCGAGGTCCTTTCCATTCTCAGATCCGCTCTTGCTGCCATCATCAACATCATCATTGGAAGAGGCCAGTGCTCCATCATCAGCTTCATGCTCTCTAGCCTTTATTATCTCGTTGGTAAGATCCAAACCTTGAGCGTGGATCTCCTCGAGGGTTTTCCTCCGAGATTGGCATTTGGCAAGTTCAGCAATCCAATATGCTCGAGTTTTAGCGGTCTCGGTTGCCTTTCTTGCTTGGACTTGAGCGGCTTCAACATCGGCCCGGTAGACGACCATGATAGCATCTGCCTCGGCCTTTGCCTTTTCGGTTTCAGATATGGCCTTTGCAAATTCGGAAGCCAACCGAGCCTTGAGCTCCTTTATTTTCTTTGCCTAAGCCGAGCTCTTTTCCTTCATGTCTCGAAGCTGACTTTCGACCGATGACAATTGGGCTTGAGCAGTCTCTCTTTCAGCAGCAACGCGGTCCATACTTTCTTTCCACCCCAAGGTCTCCGCCTTCATCATGTTGACCTTCTCGCGGAAGTTCTTGATCCTCTCGACCTTCTGTTGCAGCTGTGAGCTTGAAATGTTAGCCATCGTTCCCGAATCAAGCCCACGAGCTTATAAGATTTTCATTACCGGCTCGATCAGGTCGGTCTGATCTTTGTGAGCTGTGGCCAACTCGGCTCGGAGGTCCTTGATCTTTTCTTCTTTTTTCCCACCAAGAAGGTTGGGGGCATTCCTCTCCTCGGTAAGCCTTTAAATGTCGGCCTCGTACCGACTTAGCTCAGCTCGAGACTAAGAAAATGCTTCCCGATAAAGCGCTGAGGCCTAGGCAAAAAGAAGAAAAAACGTTAGACAGGAAGAGAAAAATGAAGACAAGGGTAATACCAAGTCAGTTATTGGTAGTTGAAATGCTTGTACAAGAATTAGTATGCTACTTGCTTCTTCCAGAGATACTTCATGAATGCTGTGAACTATGCACCTGGAAAATCGAGGTCTCATGCACTTAGACCACCTCTTTTGTTTACCCTTAAAATTGGATAACAATTAAACTTATAATGAGGTTCTAAGGATATGTAATTTCACTTAATACCAACAGATAAATATAAAGATTAATGACAGAAATGAACTATAAAGTAAAGTGAACTAGTGTTGAAATGGAATTCGACCCTCGAGCTAGGATGCCCTCAAATTTATTGATAACAAAACAGTTAAGAATAAAGCAAGCTGATGGACAAGAGAGTATAAGATAAAGAGAGAGTGTTATATTGACTTTTTTATGCGAGAACAATGTGTCTTACAAATGGTTAATACTCCCCTTTATATAGTAGAGGAGTTCTACTCGTGTTATAATTCTAATTATAGAAGGAAATGCTATTATTAGCTAATTAACCATTTTTGATTTGATCCGTTCAGAGATTTACACCATGATCCTCGACCAGTCACCGAGGTTTACGCCATGATCCTCGACCAGTCACGGATATCTCGCCTTTCTGTTATTGTGCTATCTTCGATCTTGCTCGATGTCTATCTCGTTTGGCTTCGATCGCTACTAGCCTCGTTCTCGACAGGTACCTCAGTTCTGAACTTGGTACCTAGTCCACGTGATTTAGTCTGTACCGTTATGAGGCCGTCCTTTGATGCAATCTCCCGATCTCGATCAAATAGTAAAATCGGGTGGGACCAGTTTCAACTGTATACAGATAGTCCCCTCGATTTTTTGGAGTGTAATGAGAAGAAACGAATTGAGCCTTTGATTTTTCTACCACGACCTTTCATGATGTCATCCTCGTGATGTAAGCGACAGAAGTGACCGAAACGTCCCGTCTGTACAGTTACCTAGGCATTAAATGACCGTCAGTCGTTGGTCTTCCACCGCCATATTTTGAACCGTCATTGTGAAATCTATAAATAGCTCCTCTCTTCACCATTTCAAACTTTTACTTTTAAATTTCCAATCTCCAAAGCTATTTACATCTTTTATGTTCTTCATCTGCAAATCTACGATTTTTACTACTAACCTCTTCTTAGAACACCAAATCTTATCATCTCCATCTATTTTTAACTTCAAATCTAAATGGCAAAAACGTCAAAAACTGTTCCTTAAAAGGAAAATGCTTCTTCATCATGACCGGCCAGCGACAAAACAACGGTGGAGCCGCGCCCTGAGGCGTGTGTTCCCGGGGGGTGCGTTCTCACTTCCGACTTTAAAACTGATAAAGCCCCTGCCTCATCAGTTTGTACAGCCCCCGCCTCTATCGAGGCGGGTTAATAAAACTCCAACGCCGGGCTACCAAAGTGTTGTTCTTGAGCATAGACAGGGACAAGGACCGAGGCTGGATGGGTCTGTTCGTTTGAGTGAGTACTTTCGACCTAATCCCGGCCGAGAAGATTCTATTTCCCAAGAAATGGAATATGAAGCGTAAGTAGAATCCCACTGTTAGCCCCTATTTATTGTTTTGCTCCTTTACTTCTTCTGATCGACATCCTTTTCCGTGATGTAGCGATCGCTTGGATGTCCGGTGTAATTCCTAACCTCAAGAACTGGGTTGGGGACCTGGCCTCGACCTCTACGTATGTTGAGTGCTCATGGCGCGATTTATCAAAGGGCCGATGGGAGGCCAAAACTCATGGTAAGCCCCTTTTCCACGTCTTTGATGATTTTGTTAAAGCATTTCTTACTTTCTCTTTGGCAAAGATGTTGTTATGAGGCCCTTATCTGGTGAGGAGGAGACTTCGGTCCCGGCACAAAAACTGGCGAAGGACAAAAAGAGGAAAAAGATCTCAATCTCTGAGGATCCAAAACCTTAGAAGAAGGCGGCTCGTAAGCCGAGGAAGAACATCATCCTCCTGACCAAAGACTATGTTCGGCGTCTAAGGGATGAAGATGAAGAAGAGGAATAAGATTACTCCGGGCTGGTGGCCCGAGTGGGAATGAGCACCGAGGCCGCAAAAGCCACTGAATCGGTGAAGATTACAGAGACTCCGTCTCGAGATGAGGGGGTCTCTGGAAGAAACATGGGCAAAGTCCCTGAATCATCGAGGATTGATGATGCCTCCCACTATAATGAGCCAACGGTGGGTGCGGCTGTAGGGGCTGGTCTCGAGGCCCCTCGAGATGGAGAGAACGCCCCAAGTGATAAACTTGGGGCAATAGAAATTGGAGGCTCCCCGCTGCTACCCTAGTTTTCTGAGGAGATGATTCAAGAGGCTCGGGCCTTGAAGACCCTCTCCATCGAAGGAGCCCACGGAAGGGAAGATCCCTTTCGTGATTACTTTACTAGGGTCGAAGATGCTACCACTATCGGCCTGAGCGACTTGGAGGTCTCGAGGAAGGACTCGGGCGAGGCATCGATCCTTTTCAACAAAGCACAGCAATCTCTGAATCAGGTATACCTTAACTCCCCTTGTTGGTATTAGCCTCAGCGCTTCATCGAGAAGCATTTTCTCTGTCTCGAGCTGAGCTGAGTCGGTATGTGGCCGACCTCTGAGGGTTATGGAGGAGAGAAATTCCCTTAGAATTCTCTGAGGGAAGAAAAAGAGGAGACCAAGGACCTCTGAGCCGAGTTGACCAAGGCTCACCAAGATCAGACCGACCTGATCGAGCAGGTAATGAAAATCTTAAAAGCTCATGGGCTAGATTCTGGAATGGTGGCTAACATTTCAATCTCACAGCTGCAGCAGAAGGTTGAGCGGATCGAGCAGCTTCGCTAGGAGGTCAATATGATGAAGGCGGAGACCTTGGGGTGGAAAGAAGGTATGGACCGCTTTGCTGCAGAAAATGAGACTGCTTTATCCCAATTGTCATCGGCCGAAAGTCATCTTTGAGGCATGAAGGAGAAGAGCTCGACTCAGGAAAAGCAAATAGGGGAGATCAAAGCTCGGTTGGCTTCCGAACTTGCAAAGGCCAAATCTGAAGCCGAAAAGGCTTAAGCCGAGGCAGATGCAATCGTGGCCGTCTACCGGGCTGATGCTGAAGCCGCTCAAGTCCAAGCGAGAGAGGCATCCGAAACCGCTCCAACTCAAGCATATTGGATTGCTGAACTCGCTAAATTCCAATCTCGAAAGGAAACCCTCGAGGAGATCCACGTTGGAGGTTTCGATCTTACCGACGATATAATAAAGGCTAGAGACCATGAAGCCGATGCTGGAGCACTAGCCTCTTCCTCCGATGATAATGACGCTGAGAGCAAAAGCGGGTCCTACAGCGGAGGGGGGGGGACCTCGACGGAGAAGAAGCTTCCCCCGGAGAAATTTAGGAACCTTAGGATTTTTTACTTTTGATTTTTTGTGTAGGATCATGATCGGACCTTGAAAATATTCTCATATATATAAAGATCTCTTTCCAACTTTTATTTATTTCATTTTCTTCCTTTTGAAAATTTTGTTTCATTCATGCCTTATGAAAATTTTATTCATTAGTTCGAGGCTTAGACAATTTGATCGAAGACATACTAGTGCGGTTTTTATATTCGAGTGAGTACTTGCTCGAACTCGGAGTAGGGTGACACTTAGGTTTTAATTGAGTGAGGATGATTTCTCGAACTCAAAAATAAAATGGCCCTTTAGGCACTTGAATTAGGCCGATACGGCCATAGTAAAAAGAATGGCTTTCTCCCCCTTTTCGGCTTGAAAAGTTTATTTTTTGATCATATAAAATCTGTTGTGCCTTAGCATGAAAGAAAGAATTTGTTCGAGAGTTCGAACTACTTTGTCCCCATTAGGGTTTTCGAGGGTCGATATTATCGAGACCTTTAGTAATTTAGCTGAAGGTAGCCTTTTTAACCGGTTTATAAAAATATTCGAAGGCCTGTTTTATAACGGAAATCGGACGTCTCCGAACCGTGTTAATTTGGCCGTAGCCTTTAGCTTGGGACTCATCTTTTGGGCCGAGTGGGGTGGACGTGGCCTATAAAATCAAGGGTTACCTTTTTAAGGTCTTACAATCTCGAGGTTTTAGTAATTCGATCATGTCGATTTTTCTGATGGTGGTCCCCGAGTGCGGGGTCAATTGTTCGAACTTTAGTTGTGACCGGCCCTTAAGCCGGTTTCCACAATAGATCACAAGCACGATATTGTAAAGTAAAAATTTCTCTAAGGCATGAAATATCCAGCAAGGAAAAAAACTTTTTTTCAATAGTTTAACATGTGTACATGTTTTCCATTAGGGCTCGAGTAATCTACATGGGCATGGTTCGTTCAACCATTTGACCCTTACAAAATTTGCCTATCGAGACCCTGTCGGCATGAAGTATTTTCCTATCTGAGGGTTATGCCCCCCAGTATTCGAGGTTGATTATAAAGGAGCCTCGGATACTATTGAATTTCTCTAAGTTAGCACGAACAATGGTTGCCTCGTTAAAAACCTCACCGGAAAAACCAATTTGGGATAAACACCGGTCTAAGGGAAAAAGAGTGCAACGCGTGCTTTCAGACCTAAGGACATTGTATTTGAAGAATCCTTTGATGTCTTCGATTAAACACCTGCAAATGGTTAGTATGAAATATAAATGAAAATGGAGAAGGTCGTACCATAGCAGTAATATCGTTTGAGGAGTGATATATTCCAATTGTTTGGTAACTGTTCGCCGTTCATCGTGCCAAGTTTGTAGGATCCCTTTTTGATGATATCGAGGACTTGATATGGTCCCTCCCAGTTCGGGCCAAGTTTTCCTTTGTTTAGGTCTTGAGGATTAAGGGTGACCTTCCACAGAACCAAGTCCCCGATTTTAAAGTGTCGAAGATTGGCTCTTCGATTGTAGTACCTTTTGATCCGCTGTTTCGTTGCGTCCATCTGAACGAAGGCCGCTTACCGTATTTCATCTAGCAATTTGAGGCTTGTATTTGTAGCCTCATGATTTGACTCTTATATTGCATATCGAAACCTGGTGCTAGGTTCCCCAACTTCAATCGGGATTAGAGTTTCGACGCCATATACTAAAGAGAACGGTGTTGCCCCCGTATTGGATTTTGATGTTGTTCGATACGCCCAAAGGACTTCGGGCAATATTTCTCTCCATTTTCCCTTAGCATCGTTCAGTTTTTTCTTTAGATTTTGAATGATGGTCTTGTTCCCACTAGGATGATATGGCGTCGACAGGATCCTTTTTATTTTATGATCTTCGAGACACTTTGTCACTTTGATGTGGACGAATTGCTTTCCATTGTCGCATACGATCTCGGCAGGCATCCCGAATCGGCATATAATGTGGTCCTAGATTAAATCTATGACTTCTTTCTCTCTAATTTTCTTGAGAGCCTGTGCTTCAACCCACTTAAAGAAATAGTCAGTCATAAACAAAATAAATTTAGCTTTACCCGAGGACAATGGTAGAGGGTCGACGATATCCATTCCCCATTTCATGAATGGCCATGGGGATAAGACTGAGTGGAGTTGCTCTCCGGGTTGGTGAATCATTGGCTCATACCTTTGACATTTGTCACACTTTCGAACAAACTCTTTTGTATCCTTTTTCATACCGGCCCAATACAATCTTGCTCTGATGACTTTGTGAACCAATGATTTGACAGCGGAATGATTTCCATAAGTGCCCTCGTAGATTTCTCGTGTGATGTAGTCGGTATCTCCTGGTCCCAAATATATTTCCAATGGTCCATCGAACATCCTTCTATATAGTGTTCCGTCTTCGGCCAATGTGAATCGTGCAGCCTTCGTACGTAGAGTCCTCGATTCCCTAGGATCCGATGGAAGCTTCCCGTTCTTTAGGTATTCGACATATTTGTTCCTCCATTCCTAGGTCAGACTTGTGGAGTTGATTTCGGCGTGGCCTTCTTCGATTACTGACCTTGAAAGTTGTACGACAGTCCCCGAGCTAATCTCATCGTCTTCGACAGATGACCCCAATTTTTTGAGGGCATCGACCTCGCTGTTTTGTTCTCGAGGCTCATGCTGTAGGGTCCATTCTTTAAACCGATGTAGAGTCACCTGTAGTTTGTCCAAATATCTCTGCATTCGATATTCTCGAACCTCGAAGGTTCTGTTGACTTGTTTTACCATAAGCAAGGAGTCACATTTGGCCTCGATGACTTCTGCTCCAAAACCTTTAGCTAGCTCGAGACCTGCATGTCATGCCCCGAACCTGGGG
Organism: Nicotiana tomentosiformis; assembly: GCF_000390325.3. Lineage (NCBI taxonomy): Eukaryota > Viridiplantae > Streptophyta > Magnoliopsida > Solanales > Solanaceae > Nicotiana > Nicotiana tomentosiformis. The sequence continues at coordinate 31,235,254 of NC_090821.1, forward strand.
GTGAGACCAGTACCCGGTGCCTCACCTATCCTTGCGTACCAACTTGCAACTAAGGACTCTAAACATATAATGTCATACTTTGGTCATGGGCTACATTGCAAGACAATTTGCGAAGCAAAATATAAAACTGAATGGAAACTAACGCTGACTAACATCAATATGAAGCTGGGCCGACAAGGCCATCCTAACTACTACAGCTGACAAACAAACAAAATATATATTCAAGGCCTACAAGCCCAACATACTAAACTAACTGACAGGTTATGTCTACAAGCCTCTAAAATTGGATGTACTGTGATCGGAACAGGGCCCCGACCTATTCATAACCTATATACGTATATACACAAGATGTATACAAAACTCTAGACCCAGCATCCCCGAAGGACGTGGAGCTTACCGATAAAGCTGAACTCGGAAAACAACTACCGAGGAGGTCTACTCGTCTGTCTGTCTGAACCTGCATGCATGAAATGCAGCGTCCCCAGAAAAAGGGATGTCAGTACGAAATAATGTACCGAGTATGCAAGGCGATAAAATAATTGAAAGCTGCAACTGAACTAATAATATAATAACTGAAAGTAACTGGGAGTCAAAGATGATCTGGAGGTATACTTACCTGCTGATACTGACTCAACTCTCTCAATATAGTAAGTTAAATAAATGTCCGGCCTTTCAAGGCTCGGTATATATATAACTATTCTGTCGTAGTAGGCTCGCTCATAGGCGCTCAGCCAGACTAGACTTTGTATCTCGACCAACTAGGCTCTCTCATATGCGTTCGGCCATAGAAGGCTCGGTAGATAACTTACCATCTGATCAGAGATTGCTCAATAGGGTCCTGCCCACCGATTATAGCTCGGTGATGGTGAAAATACTATAATACTGTGTATACTATAATACCATCTGATCAGAGATTGCCCAATAGGGTCCTGCCCACCGATTATAGCTCGGTGGTGGTGAAAATACTATAATACTGTGTATACTATAATACTATATATATATATATATATATATATATATATATATATATATATATATATATATATATATATATATATATATATATATATATATATATATATATATATATATATATATATATATATATATATATAGTGGAACCTCTTCTCTCTTGACTTGAAGCAGACAATACTCAGTTAAATATAAAGTCCCGATAAGGGAGAATACTGTAACTTATGAGACTAGGATAATATATATAAATTCGGCGAAGTTTAGCTTTCACTGGCTCAAGTAATGGAGATAATTGCTAACTGTCTCGAATTAATCGTCATCTTACATGTTGCTTGTCAATTATTGCTAGATAGAATATTAAAAGATCCTCTACCAGTGAAAATGTCAATTATGAATCCGGTATGAAATCATGAAAAGAAGACTAGAATTGTATAGGAAACTACGCTATACTAGAATTCAAGATACCTGACAACTAAATAAAAGTAAATTAAAAAATAAAGGCTTCAACCCTCCAATTTTGTGAGCCCAATTCTTGCATTAAGTTAAAATAAATTAACTTATCTTTGTTTTCTTATTAAGAGATAATTCCAAGAAAAATAATTCCAGGTTTAGGGAAGAGGGAATATAATTCTCAGTAATATCCACCAAAAAGATGCAGTGTATCGAGCTAGGTATCTTACATCTGGTACTACCAAATGTAGTTATCAACTTATCTTTATGCCTCGTTATCAAACTCATGTAGTTACGAGATCATGCCAAAATGAAGGAAGGGCTTAGCCTTAACATACCTGGAGTAGGGAAAAATCCGTATGATATTCTTGGAAAAGATTGCACCGTACTCCCTTAGAATCGCAAAATCTCACGTTGCTAAGGTGCTAAAATCTCGTTGGAATTTTTGTAGAAATTGGTTGAAGATGTTATGAATTCTCTTTAAAGATGTTATGAATCCTTGTAGGAATTACTAACGTCTGTTTTGCAATGTTTGAAATAGGAAGAAAATGATAAGATTACTTGCTTGATTATCTTAAGGCCAAATGAAGCAAAAATGCCAAACTTCTAATTATGTCTTTACACGTAAGTGTCATGTGTATAACTTTTAGTTGGCCACCTTCAATCTAGATCATGAGTCACTTAATCTGAAGGAGGGGGGGGGGTCCACATAATGCCATTTTAATTCTTATCCAATATATCCCCAATTAATTAGGTAATATCCCATTACCTAATAATTAACCAATTACCCACATAATTAAGAATTATCTTGACTTACTTAAAATACTACTCACTTTTAATACACTTCATACATCTTACTATCATGGTCACATGGTACTTTGTATGGTACTAGTCCATAAATATCGGATATTATAACTCGGACTGTATTTTATCCCAAATTGCCAAACTTTGACGAAACTTATTTTCTTCGATTCGCCTACCCTCTCACCTTCATGAATTTACTTATCCCTTGTTTGAAATAGCATAATACTTGTAGTCTCAAAATAATTTCCTTCCCGAACTTATGTCGATTAACTTACGACGAAACTTTAACGTATGAAAATGTGAGATGTAACATTCTCCCCCCTTAGAAACATTCGTCCTCGAGTGTTTATTCTTAGAGACTTTGGGAAAACTTTACCATAGTCTCTTCCGTACATTAGATTAAAACCAACTTGTACGCAGCTAGAAAACATACTATATATGCCATACATGGCCAATGTCTATAAATAGAAACACTTGGCTTCACACAGCTGTCCATTATAAATTCTGAAAATCAACAAAATAAGAGCTTACCTGATGACGTACTGGCCTGAATAGAGCTGTGCTGAGGTATCCCACCTCGAGCCATATCTTCAGTTTGAAATAGGTGGGGGTATTTAGACTTAATTTCTTCCTCTGCTTCCCACGTCATCTCTTCCACATTCTTGCTTCTCCATAAAACCTTCACAAAGGCTACCTCCGTATTCCGTAGTTTGCGGATTATTCGGTCTAGGATGGCAACCGAAATTTTCTCATAAGACAAGTCCTCCGTAACCTGTGCATCATCCGTGGGCACCACTCGGGTAGGATCACCAATGCACTTCCGTAACATAGATACGTAAAAAATCGGAGGGATAGAGTCCAATTCTGACAGCAATTCTAACTCATAAGCTACTTGGCCCACTCTCTGAATGATCCTATAATGACCAATATACCGTGGGCTAAGCTTGCCTTTCTTGCCAAACCTCATCACGCCCTTCATAGGCGACACCTTTAAGAATACCCAGTTATTAACCCCGAACTATAAGTCTCGTCGCCGCATGTCAGAATATGACTTCTGACGACTCTGGGCTGTCAACAGTCGCTTCCGGATAAGCTTTACTTTCTCTATGGCCTGCTGAACCAGGTCTGGCCCATGTAACTCAGATTCTTCAACATCAAACCACCCTATAGGAGATATGCACTTACACCCATACAAAGCCTCGTACGGAGCCATCTGGATACTGGAGTGGTAACTGTTATTATATGCAAACTCGATTAGAGGTAGATGTTCATCCCAACTTCTTCTAAAATCCAACACATATGCTCGTAACATATCCTCGAGTGTCTGAATTGTGCGCTCGACTTGTCCATCAGTTTGTGGATGAAAAAGTTGTGCTGAGATTCACCTGACTCCCTAGACCTTTCTGAAATGACCTCCAAAAATGTGTTGTAAACTGGGCCCCACGGTCATATATAATAAATACTGGTACCCTGTGTAGCTGCACTATCTCCTTAGTATATAACTTTGCATAGTCTTCTGTTGTATATGTAGATCTGACTGGCAGGAAATGAGCTCATTTTTTAAGCCTATCGACTATCGCCCATATGGAATCGAACTTATGATGAGAACGAGGTAAATCCGTAATAAAATCCATTTTTATCGCCTCCCATTTCCACGTCGGGATCTCTATAGTTTGCATTAGTTCTCCGAGCTTCTGGTGCTCTACCTTCATTTGCTGGCAACTAGGACACTGAGCGACAAACTCAGTAATGTTCTTCTTCATATCGTTCCACTAGTACACATCCTTAATGTCATGGTACATCTTCGTTGACCCAGGGTGAATAGAGTACCACGAATAATGTGCCTCTGACATAATCCTGTCTCGTAGCCCTGCTACACCTGGAACACACAAACAACCCTTGTATCTAAGAACCCCATCTCCCTTGAGCTGTACAACGGCTTCTTCTGCTGCGGAACTCGCTCTCTCAACTCGACCAACTCTGGGTCCTCATACTACCTCTCCTTTACTTCAGCTATGAGAGATGATTTTGCAGTATTTTGGAGTACAACTCCACCATTGCTAGAGTCTACTAACAGAACCCCCAAACAAGCTAATTGATGAACCTCTCTAGTTAATGGTATTTTCTCGGCCTCTACATGTGCTAAGCTACCCATAGATCGGCGACTTAAGGCATCTGCTACCACATTGGCTTTGTCTCGATGGTAGAGAATGTTAACATCGTAATCTTTAAATAACTCAATCCATCTCCTCAGTCGCAAATTAAAGCTTGAAGAATATTACAGGTTTTTATGATCTGTGAATACATCAACATGAACACCATATAAATAATGATGCCATATCTTAAGTGCATGGACAACCGCAACTAATTCGAGGTCGTGGGTCGGATAATTCTGCTTGTACTTCCTTAACTGCCTTGAAGCATACACCATTACATCCTAACCCGACACCTGAGGCATCACAATACATGGCATAACCATCTGGACCCTCTGGAAGTGCTAGAACTGGCGCTGAGGTCAACCTGTTCTTAAGCTTCTGGAAACTCTGCTCGCAAGCCTTCGTCCACTGAAACTTAGTTACTTTCTACGTTAACTTCCTTAATGGTGCCGAAAGGGAAGAAAAATCCTCTACGAACCTCCAGTAGTATCATGCTAAGCCTAGAAAGCTACGAACCTCTGTCAGAGTGGTAGGTCTAGGCTAGGATTACACAGCCTCAATCTTCTGAGTGTCTACCTTTATACCACCATCGGATACAATGTGTCCCATCTGATCAGAGATTACCCAATAGGGGCCTGCCCACCGATTATAGCTCAATGGTGGTGAAAATACTATAATACTCTATATATATATATATATATATATATATATATATATATATATATGGAACCTCTTCTCTCTTGACTTGAAGAAGACAATACTCAGTTGAATATAATGTCCCGATAAGGGAGAATACTGTAATTTATGAGAGTAGGATAATATATATAAATTCAGCGAAGTTTAGCTTTCACTGGCTCAAGTAATGGAGATAATAGCTAACTGTCTCGAATTAATCGTCATCTTACATGTTGCTTGTCAATTATTGCTAGATAGAATATTAAAAGATCCTTTACCAGTGAAAATGTCAATTATGAATCCGGTATGAAAACATGAAAAGAAGACTAGAATTGTATAGGAAACTACGCTATACTAGGATTCAAGATACCTGACAACTAAATAAAAGTAAATTAAAAACTAAAGGCTTCAACCCTCCAATTTTGTGAGCCCAATTCCTGCATTAAGTTAAAATAAATTAACTTATCTTTGTTTTCTTATTAAGAGATAATTCCAAGAAAAACAATTCCAGGTTTAGGAAGAGGGAATATAATTCTCAGTAATATCCACCAAAAAGATGCAGTGTATCGAGCTAGGTATCTTACACCTGGTACTACCAAATGTAGTTATCAACTTCTCTTTATACATCGTTATCAAACTCATGTAGTTACGAGATCATGCAAAAATTAAGAAAGGGATTAGCCTTAACATACCTGGAGTAGGAAAAAATTCGTATGATATTTTTGGAAAAGGTTGCATCGTACTCCCTTAGAATCGCAAAATCTCACGTTGCTAATGTGCTAAGAAATCTCGTTGGAATTTTTATAGGAATTGATTGAAGATGTTATGAATTCTCTTTGAAGGTGTTATGAATCCTTGTAGGAATTGTTAACGTCTGTTTTGTAATGTTTGAAATAGGAAGAAAATGATAAGATTACTTACTTGATTATCTTAAGGCCAAATGAAGCCAAAATGCCAAACTTCTCATTAGGTCTTTACACGTAAGTGTCATGTGTATAACTTTTAGTTGGCTACCGAATTATCTCAACTTACTTAAAATACTACTCATTTTTAATATACTTCATACATCTTACTATCATGGTCATATGGTACTTTGTATGGTACTAGTCCATAAATATCGGGTATTATAACTCGGACCGTATTTTATCCCAAATTGCCAAACTTTGACGAAACTTATTTTCTTCGATTCGCTTACCCTCTCTCCTTCACGAATTTACTTATCCGTTATTTGAAATTGCATAATACTTGTAATCTCAAAATAACTTACTTCCCAAATTTATGTCAATTAACTTATGAAGAAACTTTAACGTATGAAAATGCGAGATGTAACACTGCAATCATGGCCTCATACTCGGCCTCATTGTTAGTTAACTTAGCAGTTTTGACAGCTTGTCTAATTGTATTACCCGTGGGTGGCTTCAAAATGATGCCTAACCCGGACCCCTTCACGTTCAAAGCACCGTCTGTGAAGCCTCATACTCGGCCTCATTGTTAGTTAACATGATGTACCCAACTTTATTAATAGTTCTTTTTTAACCTCGCGTACGAGGGCTGGCGTAAAGTCGGCCACGACGTCTACTAAGATTTAAGACTTGATAGCCGTTCGGGGTCGATACTCGATATCGCAGTCACCACGCAGATCAGGTGACACTGAAAATATGGTTTTAATCTCCTAGAGGCGCTTATTAGGGCAATCGCTAATTTTTCCAAGTATGGGTACCGAGTCTCGGCCTCACCTAAAGTTCGACTAACATAGTAAACAGAAAATTGCGTACCTTGCTCTTCTCAAACTAGGACCCCACTTACCGCGATTTTTGAGACTGCTAAGTACAACTAGGACCCCACTTGTTGGCATTCCGGGGTCCATGCAAAACTGTTATTCTTTTTGAGTAGTGAGAAGAACTTGTGACTTCTATCTGAAGACCTCGAGATGAATTGGCCTAGGGCAGCTATGCGCCCTGTTAATCTTTGTACAGACTTAACATTGTCCACGACCGTGATGCCTTTGATTGCCTTGATTTTATCAAAGTTGATTTCGATTCCCCGATTTGATACCATAAAGCCGAGGAACTTGCCCGAGCCGATCCCGAATGCACATTTCTCCGGGCTGAGCTTCATGTTGTATTTCCTTAGTATATCGAAGGTCTCCTGCAAATGTGTCAAATGGTCCTCTGCTCGCAGGGACTTAACTAGTATATTGTCAATATAAACCTCCACTAATTTACCTATTTGTTCTTCGAACATTTGATTTACTAAGCGTTGATAAGTGGCACCAATATTTTTTAGTCCAAATGGCATTACATTATAACAATAGGTACCGTACTTAGTGATGAACAAAGTCTTTTCCTGATACTCAGGTTCATTTTTATTTGATTGTGCACTGAGTAGGCATCGAGAAAACTATGTATCTCATGGCCGGCCATGGAATCGATCATACGATCGATATTCGGCAGAGGAAAAGAGTCTTTAGGACATGCTTTGTTTAAATCTTTATAGTCTACGCACATTCTAAGTTTATTTCCCTTTTAAGGGACTACGACTACGTTTGCTAACCATTCGGGATATTTTACCTCCCGAATGGATCCTAGTTTGAGAAGTTTGGTTACCTCGTCCTTGATGAATGCATGCTTTACCTCAGACTGAGGCTTTCTCTTTTGTTTTACCGGGCGTAACTTCGGGTCCAAGCTCAGTCGATGTGTAGTGATCTCCGACTGGATCCCTGTCATATCTAGGTGGGACCAAGCAAAACAATCCATATTATCGATAAGAAATCTGATGCATTTTTCCCTGAGCTTGGGGGTTAAACCCATACCCAAGTATACCTTTCGATCGGGTAGATGCTCGATCAGTATGACTTGCTCCAATTCTTCGACAGTCAATTTAGTGGCGTCGGAATCCTCGGGGATTATAAAGGATCGAGGATCCAGTATGTATCATCCTCATCTGTTCAATGCTTCTCCGACTGAGTCGAGGCTGGTGGCTGTGGTTGCTATTTAGCTTTTTGTTTTCCTTTGCACTTCGATCCCTTTGTTGACAAAAGCGCCGATACCGATAATACTTCGTCGATCGTGAACATCCGTTTTGCAGCATGTTGTTCCCCATGCACCGTTTTTACTCCATCTGGTGTTGGTAACTTCAGCATTTGGTGAAGGGTTGAGGGGACCACCCTCGTGTTAAGAATCCAGGGTCTTCCGAGCAGTGCGATGTATCTCATATCACCCTCGATCACATGGAATTTTATTTCTTGAATAGTTCTGGATGCATTTACTAGTAGGGTGATTTCACATTTAGTTGTTTCACTCGCCATGTTGAAGCCATTGAGAATCTGAGCTGCTCCTCAATCCTCGATCGAATAATATTGGCTGAGCTTCCTGGATTAATTAAAACACGTTTAACCTGAATTTTATTCATAAGGATAGAGATTACCAAAGCATCATTGTGGGGTTATGAGATCCCTTCTGCTTCCTCATCATTGAATGATAAAGTGCTTTCTGGCACATAGTCTCGAGTTTGTTTTTCCCTGGTGATTGATACTTTAGTACATTTGAACACGGGCCCTTGTGGAATATCGACCCCGCCAATGATCATATGAATCACGTGCTGTGGTTCTTCTTCCTCATTTTTCCTATTAGCATCCTTGTCTCTAAAATGGTTCTTAGCTCGGTCACTCAAGAATTCTCGTAGGTGACCTTCGTTGAATAGACGGGCCACCTCCTCCCTTAGTTGTCTACCGTCTTCGGTTCTATGACCAGGTGTACGACGGTATTTGCATATTTGATTGGCGTTTCTTTATGATGGATCGGTTTGTAGGGATCTAGGACATCTAGTATCTTTGATTCTCCCAATGGCTGACATAATACCTGATGCGTCAATGCTGAAGTTGTATTCTAATAATCGTGGTCCTTCTGTGGGATCGACATGTTTATCGAAGCCACTTTTGCTCATGAGCCCTCGAGAGCTCTATCCTCAATCGTTCATTCGATCATTTCGTATGGGATTGCGTCCTGGGCCTCTGTTTCTATGATCTTCGTTGTATGGTTGATACCGATCTCTGTTCGACTGGGGTTCTCTGTCGATATCCCTTTGAGTTCTGCCGATGGGCCTGTTTGGATAAACGGAACCGGAAGGGGTCCCCAATTGATCATCCTCGACCCTGATCTTTGATTGGTACCGATTATGTACATCGGCCCAGGTTACCGCTGGATATTCAATTAAATTCTATTTTAGCTGTCGTGATACCACCGAACTGCGTTCGTTCAAACCCTGAGTAAAGGCTTGAACAACCCAATCATCTGTGACTGGTGGTAGTTCCATGCGTTCCATCTGGAATCGAGATACGAATTCCCTCAACATTTTATTGTATTTTTGTTTCACCTTGAAGAGGTCCGACTTTCTAGTTGCAACCTTTATCGCTCCGGCATGTTACTTTACGAAGGAGTCTACAAGCATGGCAAAGGAATCGATGGAATTAGGCGGCAAATTGTGGTACCATATCATTGCTCCTTTCGACAAGGTTTCTCCAAATATTTTCAGTAAAACAGATTCAATCTTATCGTCTTCCAACTTATTCCCTTTTATTGCGCATGTATAAGAAGTGACATGCTTATTGTGGTCGGTGGTCTCATTGTACTAAGGAATTTCTAGCATTAAGATTTTTTTCATAATGGGTTTCGGTGCCGCACTTGGAGGGAAAGGTTTCTGTACAAATTTCTTTGAATCTACACCCTTTAGAATCGGCGGTGCCCCCAGTATTTGGTCAACCCGGGAGTTGTATGTCTCTACTTTCTTGTTATTTACCTCGATTTTCTGTTCTCCCGATTCAATCCGTTTAGTGAGCTCCTCGAATATTTTCATAATGGCGGGGTCAGTCCCCGATTCGTTGGCATTCGACTTTTCTGGCACAGGCTCGGTCCTTTGAACGACTTCTGGTTCGATCCTACTCGGTGTTCGATATTGATTTTGTAGTTGTGCTATAGCGGCATGTTGAGCCTGTAACATTTCAAATATCAATTGGAGGCTAACTCCACTATCTTCTCTGCCCTTCATACCTCGACCACCTGATAGAACTTCCTTACGTATACTACCTTCGGGCTCAACACCCAAATTTGCATTTAGGGCGATATGTGAACTGACATCGACGGGATTTGCAATTGGTCCTTTCTCGAGGTCGGCCTGTGGCACCTCGATTCCTGAGGCGACTATGTTGTCATTTTTTCCGTGAAATCTGAGGCTGTTGTCACCATGTGTAGGCGCTGCTTGTGAGTTTGACATGTTTATCCTGAAAAAAAAAAGTTTCTTACGAGAACAAGTGTAAAGAAGTGTGTGTTATCAGAATTAGTATTAAGTAATCACTATAATCCTAGGCCCCATGGTGGGCGCCAAACTGTTTACCCTTAAAATTGGATAACAATTAAACTTATAATGAGGTTCTAAGGATATGTGATTTCACTTAATACCAATAGATAAATATGAAGATTAATGACAGAAATAAACTATAAAGTAAAGCGAACTTGAAACGAAATTCGACCCTCGAGCTAGGATGCCATCAAATTTATTGATACCAAAACGGTTAAGAATAAAGCAAGCTAATGGACAAGAGATTATAAGCTAAAGAGAGAGAGTTATATTAACTTTTTTATGCGAGAACAATGTATCTTACAAATGGTTAATACTCCCCTTTATATAGTAGAGGAGTTCTACTTATGGTATAATTATAATTACAGAAGAAAATTCCATGATTAACTAATTAACCATTTTTGATTTGATCTGTTCCGAGATTTACGCCATGATCCTCGACCAGTCACCTAGGTTTATGCCGTGATCCTCGACCAGTCACAGATATCGCACCTTTCTGTTATTGTGCTATCTTTTATCTTGCTCGATGTCCGTCTCGTTTGGCTTCGATCTCTACTAGCCTCGATCTCGATAGGTACCTCGATTCTAAACTTGGTACCTAGTCCTCGTGATTTAGTCTGTTCCGTTATGAGGTCGTCCTTCGATGCAATCTCCCGGTCTCGATCAAATAGTAAAATCGGGTGGGCTCGGTTTTAACCGTATACATCTTTAATATGTACCTTGTCAAAATATGGTGATTTATCTGGGGTCTCTTGACTATCCATCAATAGGCTCTACATATGTTGATCAATAATCTTTTAAGTCAATTCGTGTTTCATACACATACTAGGTAACTTTCTCATTGAGACTATATCATTTGCTCTTACTTCTGAGCTGCGATCCTCATATATTATACTAACTTTCCAAATCCCAATGTCTAATTGGAGTTGCTGAACACTTGCACATCAAGCCAAGAAATCTATTAAATTAGAGCCGTAATATGTATGTGGAGTGGAGGTGGATTCCACATCGTACATTCTAAACTCTTCCTGTAATCTCCCTCGAAACTTATCTATAGGTGGAACACAGGATTTTGCATCGGTATTTAGTCGTACCATCGCCCCCTTAGATAAGTGGCTAACCATTTATACATGCGGATCCTCCTATGTCATTGAGGTTAAACTATCTTACCTTCATCTTCCACAATTTATCTTACCACATATATCTTTCTTGCAAGGAATAATTGAGCTAGTTTACATGCAATTGATGTCGATACAATAATGACCCGATAGGTTATTTTGAGTTCTAGCTCCCCATTTCATCATTTGAGACCTTTCATAGCACTATTTGATGATTTATGACTTGCGTGCGCGGTCCGCTTTGATTTTCAGAACATTTAAATTTGGATTTTCAAAGAAAACTTAATTTTTTGAACATGAGGATGGTTAGAGTAACATTATTAGTAAACAACCTCAGATCATTGTTCGTATGTTGATTTTGCACTTCTATAAATGTTTGGTGGGTCCTGGGTTAACCCAAGCCATTTTGGTGCTTAAAGTGAAAAGTTGGAATATGAAGTATGAGCAAATAAGGATGTTAAAAACATTGAGACTTCTTACACAATTTGGCATAATAGCTTTCATTTGAATCACGACTTGAAGTTATAACATTTAGACCTGCAACCCATGCTTCAAGCACATTTTCAAATAGAACATAACATAACAAGAACATTTGGAATACATATTGAACATATATCTTTTAACAAAAGGATTATTCGAAATAATCAATTTATAATGAACAACTTGGGACTTACAAGGACATTGTGGGGTTCAATTCTAAAAGAGAAATTTAGCCAACATACCTTGCCTCGAGCTTTTTAAATTACTACAATGTTCCGGAATTCTTAGCCACTTCGATCTATTTAGATATATAGAGAAATTGAACACAAATTAGAAAGGAGTTTATGGTTCCAGCTCATTTGAGTATTTTATCAAATACTAAGTGTGCATTAAGGTCTCAAGGTCCTCCTTTGGTGGATTTGCCTCACCCCACAACACAAGGTCTACCCATTTGGGCTCAACTACCTTCCCACACTCATGATTGTACATACATGCATAGATACACTATCATACCCAAGAATTGCTTGCATTATTACTTATTTTTGGTTACATCTCAAAATTAAGGATCATGGTGTAGAATCTTACCTCTAGGATGAAGCCTTAGTGAGTTTTTCTTTTGAATTCTTCAAATTTGAGCAATAGTTGATGAACAATAGCCTTAGGAACTTTCCCTCTCACTCTAGACCACTCCCTTTTCTCTAAATATCAGTTAGGACCAGCGAAAATAACCCACAAGTTGTATTTATAAAAATGGGGTAGGGTGAAATTTTCCAAACTTAAACTTTACGAAACGGGTCTGTGGTCGAAGGCCGAACAGCAAAATAGGTATGCGGCTTGCAAAGGGGATCGTAGAAAAGCGGCCTAAAACTGGGCTATTCGAGTTGGGTCTGTGGCAGTTCCGTGGTCCGCAGACCAGTTCTGCGGTCACATAATGGAGCGCAGAACCTCCTTCTGAAGTTTCTCACATTGGCTTCTACGATGAATGTGCGGCCCTCATGAGTATACGGCCGTATAATTGACCGCAAAAATATCATCCCAAATTTGTCCAGTTCTCTACTTGAGTGGACCCCGGAATGGATCGCAGAAATACCCTACTCTGCCCAAAAATTGTCTTTAACTCCCCAACGCATTGTTCAACCCAAAAAGTCTGCACCGTGGCGAGTTATCCTGGCATCAACACATAAGTCTATCTTAGGTGAAATTTTACGGGGCCTTACATTTTTGCTTCATGTATTATATTTTCATGCTTTGTCTAGATTTTAAAACTCCTTGATTGTTTTCGTTTGTGTTAGTAGCCGTGTTAAGCTTGTTGTGATATTGGGGTAATGAAAGTATTAATTGTTGATTTGGCTATTTGTGAAAACTGATGAACATTTTCTAAATGAAAAGCTATGTCCAATCGCTCTTTCTTAATATTGTTTGTGCTTCCCACCTTGCATGGTATTTCCTTGCATGTTTATGCTTGGTGAGGAAGAGTGATTGCACGAAGGGTGTTTCCATTCTTGAGAGGAAGAGAGAGTATTCACGAAGGGTGTTTCCGTGCTTTCTTTATATATCAATATTATTGCACGAAGTGTGTTTCCGTGCTTGCTATTATATTGTGCTTGTGAGAATGAGTGAAGGCACAAAGGGTGATGTCGTACCATTTGTTTGTAGTGTTTGTTCTTTACTTTACTGTGCGGATTGAGGACTTGGCTATGTTTCTTTGTGGTTATCTTTGAAAGGCTTGGTCGGAGGCTCTTATGGAAGCATAAATAGTGGTTTACTTTAGATGTATCTTCCTCTATTTTATCGTTCTTTATCTTCTTACTTTTATACTTGTTATCTCTCTCATATATTATTTATTTTGTCATATTACTTGCTATTTTACTTTTTATGTCGTCTCATTATTTCTCATTACTTAACTGCACAGGCTTATATGTAGATATCTTGTCATAGCCTCGTCACTACGCTATCATGTTTAGGCTCGACACTTACGGAGTACATTAGATTGGTTGTACTCATAATATACTTCTGTCGATTTCGATGCTAGCTTTGGTGGTACTCAGAGGGCAGACTAACTAGTTGGCAGAGAAGACCCGAGGTAGAACCACACTCTCATTCGCGGGCCTTGAAGTCACCTTATTTATTTTTATTAGTGTATTGTTATTCCTGATTTTGTATTTAGTTAAATCTGTTGACGCTCATGTACTCAGTGACTCCAGTTTCTGAGAGATGTTAGATGGTTGTGTGTTTCATACTTGATCTAATTCTTCCGAATTCTATCCTTTATTTATAGTACCGTGTTCTTTACGTTTCACATTACCTTTATTATTGCTATTTGTTGGATTGCCTAGCAAGTGGCATTAGGCGCCATCACGATTTCTTTGGTTGGGAATTTGGGTCATGACAAGGTAGTATCAGAGCTCTAGGTTGCATAGGTCTCACGAGTCATAAGCAAGCATAGTAGAGTCTTGAGGATCGGTACGGAGACATATGTACTTATCCTCTAGAGGATATAAGGCTTTAGGAAATTTCACTTTCTTTCTTTCTGTATCATGCCACTTTGTTTTATCATAAAGTTTGAATCTTTCTTCTTGTATTCTCTCACAGATTGTGAGGACACGTGCTTCGTCTGCAGTTGATCAGGAGCTAGAGCCTCAGATTGTAGCCACTACCAGGAGTAGGGGCCGGGGCAAGGAGATAGGCAGAGCTAGAGGTAGAGTTCAGCCTAGAGCACGTGCGGTGGCACCCATAGTCCAGCCCCAAATAGCTCAGGATGATGAAATTAGATCAGGATGATGCAATTCCAGTGCAGGTCGAGCCACTAGGACTGGCTCAGGTCTTAGAGGGCTTTATTGATACCCTAGTGCTTCAGGATGCCTTAGTCTGCATGGTTGGATTCATGAAGTGTATTGCTTAAGCCGGGGTGGTTCCTATGGCACTAACTGCTTCTCAAGCTGGGGGAGAAGTTTAGACTCCAACTACTCATACCCTAAAGTAGATAGACCATGGTTATCAAACCCTCAGAGTTCTACAGTTGGGGTGATTCCGCCTATTGTTGCCGCACAGCCCAGGGATAGGCCCGCGATGTCAGCTGATGAGTTGATGAGGTTGGAGACGTTCACCATGTTGTCTCCTTCTCACTTGAGCGATGCACCTTAAAGGATGCCCTGGACTTCTTGAACTGTTGCCATGGGATTTTGCACAACCTGGGACTAGTTGAGTCCAATAGAGTTGATTTCATTGTCTTTCAGATGCATGGTTCTGCCAAGAGGTGGTGGCAAGTTTACGAGGTGGACAGGCCAGCAGGAGTACCTCCTCTTACATGGGCTCAGTTTTTGCAGTTGTTTTTGGAGAAGTTTATTCCCGTAACTCAAAGAGAGACTAGATTTATTAATTTGTCTTGACATGCAACCATATTGATTCCTACTGAAAGGGAAAATGTGCGGAGGTTCATAGAGGGTCTAACCTATAGAATCAGAGTTTAGATGGCAAGAGAGATGAAGACTGAGTCTTCTTTCACTGGAGATTGCTAGGAGGATTGAATGCATTAGAGGCCAAGCAAGAGAGACGACCTCTGATAAGAGGCCCCATCATTTTTGAGATGTCACCCCCAACCTTGGGGAGCGCGACCGGCGCTCAACGGAAATATCCTAGTCAACCAAGCCTACTTGATTCGTACGACCCAACTTTCCCGTGAGTGATTTGAGAATAAATGACATGAGAAAATCAGTGAGAGCATAAAGCTTACAATGTCGTAAAGCATTACTTAAGAGAGCATCATTGAGAGTTAACAAAAGATTACAAGTTCATATTTTAAAGTGGAAACATCTAACAATTACAACAACATTTTTTAGTTTGCTACCCCAATCAAAATACAACCCACAACATGTCTACAGAGCCCCTAAGTTATCATGAGGACAATATGGGAGTGCCGGTGACGAGGCTTCGGCTATACCTCAAAAGTAATGTACGTGAATACAATACAACATAACCCGCTAAGTTGAGGGTATGCTGCTATCAAGGATCAACGCTGCCTACTGAGGAACCACCCGTATCCATTAAAGATGTAGCAACCCCGACAATAGGAACGTTAGTACATATGGAATAGTACTTGTATGTAAGGCTAAATACCCTGTAAAGGAATGAAAAACCAACATAAGAAGAAATTTTCATATATGTTTATAAATTCCAACTTAAAACATGTAAAATGCCAACTTAAATGCCAACTTAAAACATGTAAAATTTCAAGTAAGTATTATCATTTTAGGTTAGGATATCCCTAGTACTGACACACCACCATGCACGTGCAATGGAGTCCGATCATTGCTCGACTGACTACCGTCTCACCCCAAAGTATGAGGATTGACATAGAAATACAACACCACCGTGTGCGTGGCATGGCGTCCGATCTCCGCCCGATCGTCTAAGCCACCTCACCACAACGCCGTGTGGGTCGACATGGTCCTTGCTAGCTATCACTCATCCCACTCAAGGGGAACAATCACAATATTATGTAACAGGAATTTGTCCCTCAATCTACCCCTACACCGGCACACGTAGTTTCAAGCTTGGGCATTTATAACCCGACCTTTTTGGATAACCTAATGATACTCCCAAAAATATTTATCATATAAAAGAACTTGTTTCATAGCCTTTCATACTTATTTTCAGTTCATTGGCACTCCTGGCCACACATGTAATTCATCATTCTTGGCACGAGATTCGCATTTCACAATTCACCCTTTTCACTTCATTACCTTTCAAGAATCATCATAACACTTCAATAAGAAAACATTTAGAGATCATGGCCTTAAATACATGAGCATAACAGTCTTAGACACATTAAATATTTTTCCAACGGAAAGCATAATGATTTGCATTGGAAACATGAGGTAAAATCATGAGTAATTGGATAAATTAATCATAGAAGTAATTTGGAGCAATAGAAAGAGGAACTAGATCAAACCACAATTGAATTTTATGAGAAATTCGTGGAATCCGATTCTACGAAAGAAGTTTAGCCAACATAACTCGATGGAGCTTTCCTTAGAATTACTACAATGTTCCCCCTACCCTTAGCAACTTCAATCTACATAAACGTTATCAAAGTGTGTAATAATTAGGAAAGTGCTCATAGGATTAGCTCACTTAGGAATTCCATCAACCACCAAATGTGCGAGATCGGCTACAAGGTTCTATGATGGATATCGTTCACCCCATAACCAATTTCCCAAGTCAATAATTAATCAATGTTAGGTCCGCAATCTCCATACCACCTTCACCGACATATTCATGCACAAATGACTAATTCCCAACTCAAGGATCATACCTCCCACTCCTCACATCAACCCAAAATCAAAATTAAGAGTTAGGGATAGAACCTTACCTCTTTTGTAGAAGACCTTGTGATCTTTCCCCTTGAATTTCCAAGGCTTGAGCAACAACTTGAAGAGTAGGAATGTTGAAGCTCCTGCCTCTCTCTCTATATATATATAACTCTCCTCTCTCTAAAATAACCCGTGTTAGTAGAGTGCTTGCTATGTGTGTCGGGATACGAGGAATGTCGTGAGGTTTTTTCCTAGGTTGCAGAGCAGTGTGCCACAGCAGGGTACTTGTTCCATGATTCCGATGTCAGTTGCAACACCATCCACTCATCCAGCTAGAGGGTGGGGTCAGTTGCCAGAGGTGGAGGCCAGCCAGCTAGAGTTGGAGGCCAGTCGGTGAGAGGTAGTCCTATAGGTAGAGGACTGGTTAGTGGGTCTTATCTCCGTTGTTATGTATTTTTGGCTAGACCTGAGGCAGAGTCATCCAATGTAGTTATTATAGGTATTATCTGAATCTGTCAAAGAGATGCTTTAGTGTTGTTTGATCCACAATCTACATATTCTTATGTGTCATCATATTTTGCATTGCACCTGAGTACTCATCGTGATTCTCTCAATGTTTATGATTTTGTGTCCATACCAGTTGGGGATTCTATAGTAGTCAATCAAGTGTACCAGTCATGTGTTGTTACTATTAATGATTTTTATACTATGGTCGATCTTTTGTTGTTGGAGATGGTGGATTTTGAGGTCATTATTAGTATGGATTGGTTGTCAACATATCACGCTATCTTGGATTGCCATGCAAAGATAGTAACTTTAGCTATGTCGGGTTACCTTAGATAACAGTTGAGAGGAACCCTCGGTCATTCCACTAGCAGGATGGTTTCATATTTTAAGGCTCGCCTTATTTGGATTTCATTGGGGATTCAAGTGCAGAGGCTTCTTTTATGGTTTTAGTGCCGGTGTTAAGGGAGTTTCCAGAGGTATTTCCTGCAGATTTGTCGGGTATGCCACCGCACAGGAATATTGACTTTTGCATTGATTTGGTTTCGAGAAGACAACCTATTTCTATTGCGGTACATTGATATTGTTTCGGGCACTCAGCTTATTTCTATTTCACCATACCGAAAGGCTTAATCCAAGTTGAAGGAAAGGAAGGAGTAGTTACAGTATTAGCTTGATAAAGGATTTATTAGATCAAGTGTGTCACCTTGGGTCGCACTGGTGTTGTTTGTTAAGAAGAAGGATGGGTTGAAAAGGATGTGCATTTAATATCAGCAGTTGAACAAGGTTACCATCATGAACAATTATCTATTGCCAAAGATTTATGAGTTATTTGATCAACTTCAGGGTGCCAAGGTATTTTCCAATAATGACTTGAGTTCGGGCTATCATCAGGTAAAGATTAGGGCATTAGATTTTCACGACCAAAGATCCACGTGACTGGCACTCGACAATACTACCCGATCCGAGCGAACCAAACCCACGTATAAACCCACTATTATGTGCATGCGGAAGCCTTTCGAACCATAAGCACTTTAAAATAATAAAAACCATGCATGAAATTTAACTATTTGAAATAATTCTTTTCATTAAATAAAAGACAAAACGATAATTGTTCATTCATGCATGCTATATGAGTTACCATAGCTTATAACCCAAAAGAATAAACTACTACTGTCTATGGAATCTCTAAGACACGGAATGAAAATAGTCAACCGAGATAGGCCTAGGTGACCCAAAAGTACAAAGTAAATGCTACTCCACGATAATACGAGTGGAGCCTCACCAAAATTACCAAATGGAAATGTGGAGTTGTCCTATCCACGAGGTTCACACTGCTTAGGACTAGTACCTAAAAATAGAAATGGAAATTTGGCCAAAGCCTAAGCTCCGCATGCCTGATATGAATCATGAACCGTTTCTCCATGAAGTGGGACAATATAAGAAAATAAGATCAAGAGATATGGAAAGATTGATAGAACAAGGAAGTATTTATACCAAAATAATAATTTAAATAAGGAAATGAAACAATAGTGTAAAACATATTTCAAAGCACTTAAAGTTCAACCAAAATCATGTGAGGTTTTTACCTTCCACGCGAGCACTATACCGACACCGACATAATGGAAACAATACTCGATGATCGACCTAGCCACAAATACTTGACCCTACTTGTCCAGACGGCTTTCCATATTACTGTACGAGTCGACTTAACCTCATTACAATTAGTAGTGATCATTTCCCAACAAATTAGGGGACTCTATCCCTCAAACCTTGGCTTAACCTTGGAATGTGGCCCTACACCAGTACAGGTAGTTCCATGGTAAGAAAATTAAGATACAAACCAATCTTGGTGGTGTCCATTAGTAACTCCTAAAATATTTGACTTTTCTAAAATCGATTCATATCATAAAAGCCTCAAAGAAGTCTATTTTAAATCAAATCACGGTATTCATAATCGATCCAACCATTTGAACAAAAATCGAACAAAACATTTCTGATTTCTATGTTAAAAGTAATTAACAAAATGAGAATTTATCTTTTAGTTCAACAAGTGTCACTCTACATATAAAGATATTTCAAAAATATTGCACTTTATATTTTCAATAAATAGTCACATCAATGGAACTTAAGCATTTAAAATGCAAGAAATGGTAAAATCCCAACCCGCTCGTCCCCACAAGCTAGGATCCACAATTTGAATCAAGTTCCAAATCATGTTCCAATCTATTTTATGATATGCGATTTTGGAGGAAAACTCCATGATGTAGTAGATTTCAAAATACCTTGATACGCTCCCAAAAATTCACCACAAGTATTCAAGGTCTTAAAGCAATCACAATCTACACAATCATATCTCACATGAGACAAGAGTTGCCCAACGATACCCAACAAGACCCATTTAGACCTTAACTCTTGACTATAGGTACTTAGGGTTCATATTTCCTGCCATATGTGTTCACCCATGCTTACCAACCTCATTTATAGTACTTAGTAATCTGTTGGGTTTAAAAACAACTCAACAACCTTCATGTAATACCCCGATTTACTATATATTGTCTTCCTAACTACCAGCCATAAATAACCAACTAGGGTTTAATAAATACTCAGACTCAACCACATCCCAATATCATGAATAACATAAATACACTCATAAATACCTCTTAAATGAGATTGGAGTAGAGGAAATTACCTTTTGAAGTAAACCTTAGAACAATTTCTTCTTTGGTGTTCTTTGTGATTCTACAAGATTCAAGTGAAATCCTATGGATAGAATCCATATATATTTTATTTCTAGCATCTAATGATGTTATAACATCATAAATATGCCAATAAATCATACCTTAGCTTGAAGTGTATTAAGTGTAGGGGTTGACCCTTTCTCTCTCTAGAATTCCAAGGCTCCAAAATCTTGTACCTCTTTCTCTCTCCCCGACTCCCTACTATTTAAAGAAATGAGTTGCGTCGGCAAATTGCGTATCATACACAACTTCACTATGCAGGCTTGTGTAGCCTACGCAACATAAGCCTCCCTCACTTTCCAACATGCTGTTTTTGCCTACGCAACCTGCGTAGGCTATGCAGGTCAGCAATGATCTCTTCCTCCATCTTTTCTCAACCATTACAAGTTATGCCTTTATGCATTCAACATGGGGACCTTCAATCCTTCTTACCTTCACTTAGTTAATCATTCTCCTAATCATACACTCGTATAGGCTGGCACATATATCAAGATCTAGATAATCATTCTCCTACTCATACACTAAGCTTGATTTTAAATAAAAATAAATCTCGAGGCCTTACACAAATGTCTCTAAGACAGTTTTTAGGACCTACTATGGTCAATATGAGTTCTTGTTGATGTCATTTGGTCTAACTAATGCTCCAACAACTTTCATAGATTTGATGAACCGAGTGTTCAAGTCTTACTTGGATTCCTCCGTGATTGTATTCATTGATGATATTCTGGTTTACTCTCGTAGTAGAGTTGAGCCTGAGCACCACCTTCATTCTGCTGCAGACTTTGAAGGATCATCAACTTTATGCCAAGTTTTTGAAGTGTGAGTTCTGCTTTGACTCAGTTGCTTTCTTGGGACATGTTGAATCTTGTGATGGTATTAAGGTATATCCTATGATAATTGAGGCAGTTAAAAGTTGTTCATGACCTACTTCAACTACAGAGATTCGAAGCTCCTTGGGTTTGGTTGGCTATTATCATTATTTTATGGAGAGATATTCATCTATCACAGCCCCATTGGCAAAGTTGACTCAGAAGGGCGCTCTTTTCAGACGGTCTAATAAGTTTGAGGAGAGCTTTCATAAGCTCAAGACAGCCTTGACTACAACTAGTATTGCCCACCGGTTTGGGGCCTTATACTGTTTATTGTGATTCTTCGCGTATTGGACATGGAGCAGTATTGATGCAGGATGGTAGGGTGATTGCATACATATCTAGTCAGTTTACGATCCTTGAGAAGAACTATCTTGTGCATGATTTGGAGTTGGCAGCTATTCTATATCCGCTCAAGATTTAGAGGCAGTACTTGTACAGCGTGTCATGTGAGTTCTACACTGATCATCATAATCTCCAGTATTTATTCCAACAAAAGGATCTAAATTCCAGGCAGCGAAGATGGTTGGAATTATTGGAATACTATGATATCACCATATTGTATCATCAAAGGAAGGCTAATATGGTGGATGATGCCTTGAGTAAGTAGGTGAGTGTCACGACCCAAACCCACATAATGTATCTTTCTTATCATACCATTAATTGACATAAGACAACCCAAAAAAAAATATAAGGAAATAATTGACATAGGACAACCAAACATGATATACAAACTTGTACATGTGACATACAGGCCTATAAGGCTGACATGACCATTTGTACACTCAAAACATATGCCGACAAGGACTTACCAGCATCCATATAAATGACATCTGTCTACAAGCCTCTAAGAGTACCTAAATGTCATAAGGGTTGGGACAGGGCCCCACCATATCAATCAATATATGTCCAAAGAATACTGACCAAATAGGCAACTCCGGAGCAACTGGAGTGCACCAACACATTCTGCTGAACTGATAGCCTACTAGAAGGACCGCCAACCTATCTATCGGGAGCCGTGGGCATGAAACGCAGCGTCCCCGGGAAAAAGAGATGTTAGTACGAATAAAGTACCGAGTATGTAATGCTGAGAAGCATAAAAAAGAACAGTAATGTAAAGAGAGATAGAGAAGATATAAACTGTAATATTTGAGTATCTCTGAGGGCTACTGACATAAAATACATGATACATATATATACATAATCTTTTAAAAATATTCGCCTCTATGGGCATCATCATCATCATCGTACCCGGCCATAATAGGCTTAGTAAAAATGTACTCGGCCATCATAAAGTTCGGTAGAATCCTACCCGGCCACATGGAGCTCGATAAAACCCAACTGATGAGTGGTTTCATAGTTGGTGCCATACCTGGCCGACTATAGCACGGCTCGGTAGAGTAAAATAGATATATATATATATATATATATATATATATATATATATATATATATATATATATATATAATACATGTTGGACGCATGGAATCACTTCTAAACTTTTCGGAGTGACGTAGGGCCATTGCACCTTCGATTAACATTTTGGACATCCATACCATCAATATGGACCTTAATAGGATTCAAGGATAATACATACATGCTTTGAATAACTTTATAAGGAAAGAGCAACATGGACGACCTTAGTTGCTAGGAATAGATCTGTTATGAAATAGCGTATCGCTTACATTCATTTCACCTTAGATAATGCCAAAAGAAAGAAGGAAGTGCCTTAACATACCTGTATAATCTCTTTCTTATTCCTCAACCAAGCTCAACATAACTTCTTGCATCTATAACAAGTGAAATGATATTGTCATCAACATATAATGTCGTACCATCGTATTGGCTAGTCGTATAGCTTATGAAAAAATGGGCAGCACTTCACTATTTTTATTACATCCCAAATAAATCTAAGAGTCATCAACATCCCAACAACAACAACAACAACAATAACTAGCAATAGCAACAACAACAACAACAATATAATCCAATATGAGCTTCTCCAATTATATTAACAATCATATTGAGCGGCAAACTCGTTTTTACTAATAACAAAATATAAATTGAATCTAAATCTTATTCCATAATATGGTTCACAACCTTCAGAACATCATACTTATATGTACTACATGATTCCTAGTTTAAAACATCCACAAAATTAATTCCAAAACAACCCCATACGCCTAGCACCCTAACTTTTATTGTCAATCACTTGTGTTTCATGTTTTCTTCTTCAATAAACTTAGTTAACACCTAGAAAATCTTAACAACAACAGCCACAACATTATAAAATTAATTCTCATAATCTCCAGCCACCACAAATCATATATGTGGCCAAAAACCAGTCCAACCAAAAAGATAACCATGTCCCATGTTCTTTCAGTGCTATCTTATGGTTGTTTACTCAAACAACACAACCAACACATGATTAACCTTAGGAACAATCAAAATTATGTTATACATACTTTGGAGAGCATCTATAACTCAAAACCCCATCTCAACTTAGCTCACAATATCCCTCAATCATAATACAACATCATAGAAGCATTCTTTTGTAGTCTTTAACACATTTGATGATGATTTGAGTTGATTTCCCTTGAGTTTGGTTCTTAGGATCTTGGGGTATGTTAGAGAGAGTTTTGGAGAGCTTTTGGACGAATTTTGGGTGAGAAATGATTCGAAAAGAGGTTGAAACATCTTTTAAGAGAAGTAAGGTCGGTGGCCGTCTCAAGTGGGCCCTAATAGGAGCTGCTTACGCAGTCTCATGAAAATGGGAATATCTCTGTGCTCCGACGTCGTATCAATGAACGGTTTAATGTGTTGGAAACTAGACTCATAGATCTTTAATTTAGTGGATAGATCACCCCATAAATCCAAGAACATTGAAAGAAAAGCTAAGTGACATTTGACCTAAATTTCAATTAAATAATGAACGTAACTTGCGACAACTTTAGTGGACTTAACACACGACTATTACACAACTAAAATACCTCATAATATTACCTTCTTATCATCTTAAGAACCCTAGTCTCACCCCATAAGTACGGGTTATAACATTCCCAATTTGCCGACTTTTGACGGAACTTATTTTCTTCGATTCGATTAGCTTACTAACCTTCCAAACCTCTGGAATACCATGTAATACCCTCTCGATACTCTTAAAACTTTTTAAACCCATGTAATACCCTTCCCTCCTCTGGAAAATTCATCATCAAATGTAAAGGAGTCTTAGAGGAGAAACTAGCTCTTACGGATTTTATGAAAATTTTGATAGAGTCTCTTCTGCAAATAGGACTATCCCATACCTTGTGTCCAAATAATTCTGCTCCTGAAAACACTGTAATGCTTTAATTATAAATATTATTTAATCATAAAATAAGTGTTGATCAAAATCGCATAACATGGGATAAGAAAACACATAATAGCTACAGTCATCAAGAATCTTCTATCTGAAACAATTGAGGGTACTTAGAATTTGTCTCTACTATGGCTTCCTACTTCTTACCTTCGACGTTACTATTCGTCCACGATATCTTTACGGAAGTTACTTTCTTGGTCCCCAACTTGGGGACAAGCTGATCTAAGATAGCAACTAGTGCTTCTGCAGCATAGATTCCTGATTCATTTATAGCTTCTAGAATCTTCTCATAATATCGATACTTTATTACTTGTATATCATTTAATGTATTTCTTAAATATCAGAATATGATAACCGGGTGAACGGATCCTAATTTTGAGGAAAAATTCACTTTAGTCCCTTTTTTGCGTAGTTTGGACGTGGCTTTATATATGTCTTGATTAGCTTGTCTCATTAAGTTATTAATCTCTTCATGAGCGATGTTTTCAAGAAGGCGTCATTATCAACTCGAGATTTTCTTAAGTTTCGTCATCACTTTTTGGGGTTCGATCTATGACGCTTCTAAGCACAAACACTCTTGAAACATGCTGACTTTTCTATAACTTGATACGTTAGATCATTTCGAATAATTTTGTCTTTCGAACTGCCTTATGGAGTATCTATATTTACTTTCGCATCATGCTTTATAAGGAGTTACTCTGTGCAGATTAAAATATTTTCTTATGATCCTCCTGCTTGTATAGATACTACTATAGTTATTGTTGTTCACTACTCAATTGTCGATAATTGAAATCCCATCTTTCCATAATATTTGGCATCTTAGCTTGTAACTTGTCTTTGAGCATCTGAATTGTATGCTTTACTTGCTAGAATTATCTTATGTACCCATATTTCTTGAGAGGGCTTTCAGAATCTATCTGTAACTGAGCACCTCTATTAACCGTAATCGAGGCAGAAATATTTTGCACCCAATCTACCTTTTGCACTATTCCGTTTTACATAACATTTAGTAATTTGTCTGGTAAAAGTAAATTGATTTCTGTCAAACTAACCGCAGTCGTCCATGTGGAATCAAATTTGGTATATTAGTAACAAATCTTATGCCAATCTTTTGTCCTTTCCATATTGGGTTACTTTATTCGTGTCAATCCATTTGGTTCATGATGTTTTATTTTGTCCGATCAACAACTGGAATATTAAGCTACGAACCCTATAATGATTTCCTTCATGACTTCCTACCAATGTAATCTTTTGACATCATGGTATACTTCTTACATTCTGAGATGAATAGAATAGAGTGAATAATGAACCTCTATCCCAATGCGCAATCGGCCATGATATTTCAAGATCCCTCCTTTAATAGACTCAAAAAGCTTTAGTCGTCTCTTGCCGAATACTTCTTTTAACTTTCTCTAAAACGGAAATCTTCCCTATCTACAAGAGATGACTCTACCATATTCCTGGCCATTATATATTTATTAACTGATTCTGCCAAGCGTATTTTGAACCTAAATTGGTGAAGACCTCCAGTTATGTCACGCCACGAATTCGAGGAGCGCGACCGGCGCTCAACCGAGTAATCCCAGTCGAGCAAGCCTAATTTACATTAACCTCTCATCATTACTCATGCATGATTTACCATACTATAATAAGATCTTGACTTTCATATTAAATACACTTGGCTCAATGGCCCATATTTTCTTTCTTGTGGTTGTTACACAGTACTATAAATAGCTGTAAATACTTTGAACATAAATACATGACAGAACTCAAATCTTTAATTACATGACCCACAGTGTACATGGAGTTTCTATGATAATGCATACCTATATACATAAAACAAACTAGACCCAAACACCCACTAGAACTGTAGCGGGCTCACCATAAACTGAGTAGTGAAGAAGATTCCTACTCTGGGCGCTGGAGTTCCAGAACATAAAGATTTCCGGCGCCAGAGATAGCGCCATATGCTACCCTGGGCGCTGGCGATGAGAAATCGTTTCTATTTCGCTCGGAAATTGGCATAACTCACTCATACGATGTCCGAATTTGACGATTCTTTTTGCTATAGCTCTGTAATTTCCATATGGATCTAATCCTTCAATAAAAACTTAATTTGGAGATCATTTGCTTAATTTGATACCACTTACACTCGAAGAATTGACGTTAAAACATCCTAGAATTATCCAAATTAAATTCCGGCCATACGCCCGAGTCCAAAATTACCATCCAGGCCTAACAGAATCTTCAAAACTCCGTTCCGAGGTCGATTACAAAAAAAAATTCAAACTTGGTCATAATACATCATATGAAGCTACTCAAGACTTCAATAATTGAAAGGAGCATAAATGTTCAAAATGATAAGTCGGGTCGTTACATCGGGGTTGTATGTTGGTACTGCTGACACTTTTATATTATTTTGAGATATAGTCAGGGCCTTGTCACTGGAATCTCCATGATATTCACATGTTATTTATAGGCTCCGTAGACATACTGTGGATTGTGTTTTGAGTGGAGAAAACTAGTTATAAACATTGTAGAAATTGTCATATGTTTCCTCTTCTAACTATGACCGTGCAGTATTTTGGTAATAAAAAAAGCTCTTATAATAATGAAAGTTGGTACATACTATTCCCTTTATTGGTTTAACTCTTTATATTTATCCTCAAATTATTCGTGGGTAAGGTGGAAAGGTAGGCACTAAGTAGGCTTGCTTGACTTGGGCGACTCAGTCGAGCGCCGGTCTCGCTCTCCAAGGTCGGGGCGTGACAATTATATGATTTCTTATTCCTTATTGAACATTGTGATTTTCTTGACTTATGTCTTACAAGATGTCTACGATAACATTAGTACAAATATCCATGCTAGAGACCATGTTTTTAGCTTTTACAATTTAATTGAATGTGATAGACTATTTGTGAGATTGTTGATGTACTAAATTTGGTCGTAGCAACACCCATGTCAAACACACATCTATATGCATTATTCTTGAAATATTGGCTCGCCTGTTGGTGCAAAAGTTATGTTTATCTCTCACATGGAGTATTATGCTTACTCACTCTTCTTGATGTTATTTATTCTTCCTACATTGCTTGGTACTATTAAATAATTATATATATATATAGGAATCTTTACATCGAAACTTCAGAAAGAAAAAGAATGAAGTGAAGGACAAACGTATATACATACGTATTGAATACTATATCAAATGATTAATGATGACCCGAATCCGTATTTTTCTATAAAAAATAGAAAAATTGATGTGAATCGATTATACATTGAAGAAAGAAATGAATATTCATTGATCAATTCCCCGTTCACATTTATTATTTTTCTTATCAATGAATAGATCGGGTCGATACGCACAACGCCTAGTATCCATCATTTACGGCTAGGGCTACTGGGGTATCTAATCCCATTCACTCCTGTAAGGCCCCGAATAGTTCGCCAAGGAATTTAAGGTTTTATAGTGTCGAGGTAGGCTTACGTGTTTGAGGGTTGTATAAATTCTTCGCGGCCCGTAAGCTCGCCGCGGTATGGACTTTTTGGATTGAAGAATGCATCGAGGTGTTGGTGGAAAAACGTTTTTGCTGAAGGGCCAATTATGCGGTCAGATTCGCGACCGCAGATCCATTCTGCGGGCCGCATAAGCGTTGCAGAGTTGAGTAGGTAGTTGTTGAATTTTGAGGGTTGTTTCGTGGTCCATTATGCGATCGCATACCTGTTTCGCGATCCGCACTTCTGTCGCAGAGTTAGCATGAGAAAATTTTGTTATCGATTCTGCGGCCACATAAGTAGTCTAAGGGCTGCAGACCGGTCACAGACCTGTCCAGATCAGTCGAGTTTTTGGGCATCACTTTCGCGGTCCATTATGCGGACCGCATACCTATTCTGCGGTCAAATCTGCAACTGCATACCTGAGTTTGGAGGGTCCATTTTTCTATTTTTATAACCCGACCCTATTTTGATAAATAGCCTTTGGGGCTCATTTTGGGGCAATTATCTGATGATTTTAGAGAGAGGTAAGAGCATTTTAGAGAGAGAAGGAGGAAACCTAACACTTTAATCATCCAATCTTTCACCAATCTTCATGAATCAAAGAAACCAATTACTAAATTATCATCTATCTGGGTAAGAACTTGTCCTAAAACCTTCATGCAATTGTTATGGGTTTCATTAGGTTATGGGTGTTGGAATTAGGCCATGCATGTGACAATAGGTTGTAGTGTGTGGGATTAATGAACTAGTTTAGGTAGTTTCTTGTTGAAATCGGTTAAGGGAGGAAGAGATTACCATTGTAGAGCTTTGTAGTCTATTTTCCATACTAGGTGTTCGACAAAATTCTTAAGAGAGTTACACCATGTGAATCCTTCTAATTATTATCCCATTTTTGCTACCTTCTTATAGATTGTTATTGCTAGAAGTGTTGGGACGTTGTAGTAACTTAAGAAAAGCTCAAACAAGGTATGTTGGCTAAACTCCTCTTTTAGAATTGAACCCCACAATGGCCTTGTAAGTCTAGTGTTGCTCATTATAAATTGATTATTCTGAACAAGCCTTGTGTCAAAAGATATATGCGTTCAAATTGTATTCCAAACATTCTTCTTTATTGAGTTACTATTTGAGAAGTTGATTAAAAATGGGTTGTGTATTAATATGTCGTGATTTGAAGCATGATTTTAGTGAAAACTAGAATGTCGAATTGTTTAAGAAATCACTGTAAAGAACCGGAAAAATTTTGCTCAATAATTTAAGGTTTCGTGGTGCTAAGGTAGGCTAATGTATTATATTTTAGGAGTTTTTGGGTTGAACAGTGTATTGGGGAGTTGAAAGTTTTCACTCTCGCATCGCCCAGCTTGTAGCGCGCTAGACCGTGCTATATCCCTCGCCTAGCCAAGTCTGTAGGGCGCTGGACCGTGCTATATCCCCTGCCTCGCCAGGTCTATAGCTGGCTACAGAGCGTGCCTCACCAGGTCTATAGCTGAGTACAGAGTGTGCCTCGCCAGGTCTATAGCTGGCTACAGAGCGTACCTAGCCTGTTCTGTAGCCTGATCCAGAATTTCGGAGTATCCATTTTTCTATGTTTTAAACCCGACCCTATTCCGTTAAAAAACCTACCTTGGACCATTTTGAACATATTTTCTGATATTTTGAGAGTAAGAGAGAGGGTCCTAGAGAGAGAAGTGAATCTTCTTCAAAAATAGATCTTCAATTGTCACGTAAAACCTTGAATATTATCAAGAGAGGCACCTAAATCTTCTTCCAAAGAGGTGAGAATCTATGTCTAGCTCTCGATTACAAATCTTTACAAAAAATGGGTTAATTAGAGAGGCAATTATTGGGTGTGAGGGTTGTTGTCTTCCATGCAGGTATCCTTGAAATATGTGGGGAGGTTGTGAGCTAAAAATGGTAAAGCATTGGTTGGGGAAATATGTAATCCTTCAAAAAGGGGGCTTAAAATATTGATGCACACCTAGTGTTTGATAATATGCTCAAATGAGCTAACACCATGTTCATCTTCCTAATATTGGTCCAACTTGTTATATTTCTAAAATAGATTGAAGTTGATAAGAATTCCGGAATATTTTAGAGATTAAGGAAGCTCAATTGAGGTATGTATGGCTAAACCCCCTTCTTCCTAGAATCGAATCCCACGGTATTCATGTAATTGAAGTAGGACCTTGATCATTATTGAACTGGCTATTCCTAATATGGTTGTGTCGAAGGATATATGTTCAATATTTATTCTAAATGATTTATCATGTCATCTTGCAATTTTAGGATATGTTCAAAATGTAGAATATGGGTTAGAAATGTTAAAACTTCATGTCAAGATTGAAATAAAGGTTGTTGTGCCAAATTGTATGAAAAGCCTCTATGTGCCTAAGATTCCCAAATTGTTGTGTTATGTGAACTTAATGTCTTGAACGGGAAGCCTTATTGTTGTTGATAATGATATTTGAATGTGGAAAAGGGGACTGGAATTATGAAATAATGCCAAGTGCCAAGAATGATTTTGTAATTGTGATCACTAGTGCCAATGAATCGAAAGAATATGAAAGAATTATGATGTGAGATAATTGAAATTGTGGTTATGGTTGATGTCTCAAGTGAGATGGCCTAGCCGATCGGGCCGTGATAGGACGCCATTCCACACACATGGTGGTAACTGTGCTGGAAATGATAATGGAAATTGTGGATATGGTTGATATCTCAAATGAGATGACCTAGCCGATCGGGTCGAGATCATACTCCGTGTAAGAACATGGTGGTATTGTGGATTGTGGCATATGGCACTAAACATTACCCAACAAATTAAGATGGAAATTGACTTGAGAACTTATGCGATCCTTACTTGATGTTTTAGTATTTTTTTTCAGCTCTTATTGAACTCATGATTATTTTTCCCCCTGTATTATTGTCCATTCTATTGAGATGGTATTTTAGCTTTACATACTAGTACTACTCGATGGTACTAACGTCCCTTTTGCCAGGGACGCTGCATCTTTAAATAAATGTAGGTAGTTACATAGCAGACAGTGTTGATCGCAGTTAGTGGTACATCATCATCTTCCCAGCGGACTCGGTGAGTCCCATTTCATTCCGGGGTCATGTATTGTACCTTTTGTTTATATTTTTATCACTTTTTAAGGTATAGTCGGGGACTTGTTGCCGGCACCATCTTTACTCTCTTTTGTTTCTTTAGAGGCTCCGTATATGCTATGTGGGTTTTATATGGGTTTTGGGAATGTTAAACTAGTTATGTTGTGTTTGATCACTTGTTCCGTTCGAACTATAAGAAATATGTATTTTGAGACTTAAAGGCGCAATGGCTAATCCAACAATTTAGCATCGTATATATGAACTTCCTGCTGTATAATTTATAAAATCATGTCTTTTCTTTATCATGGGTGAATTGGGCAGATAGAATTTAATAGGCTTGCTTGACCGGGTTCACTCGGCTGAGCACCGGTCGCGCTCCTCGTTTTTGGGCCGTGACAAACTTGGTATAAGAGCCTAAGGTTTTAAAGTGTCCTAGGATGTTTCGGAGCCGTGTCTAATAGAGTCCTAATTATCGGTGTGTTATCGACCACATCTATAATTAGGACGCTACATGGGGATTTAGGAACAATACCCTTATTTCATGTTCTCGATCGTGTGATCAGGCTAATTGTAAGATATTTCCTCCTTTAACTCGTGCTTTACTTTAACTTTCAGTACATGGCACCTAAGAAGAAGGCAAGAACTGGCCAAAGAGCCAATGTCACCCCAGGAGTGACAGTTGACCCTATAATTGATGATGCGGGTGAGCACCCGAGGAGTGAGAACATTCCTCCAGTTACTACCTGACTCTACTACAACTGATCAGACCACACCTGGCCCTACGCCTACTGAGGGTACAACGGTCCCTCCAACTGATATACCAATCCCAGCTTCCGATTCTGGTGTTTCTGATGTTGATCTTAGGGGATCTATCTAGATGTTGGCAAAGATAGTGGCTTCTCAAGCCCAGAGATCTAATGTTGCACCCACTTCTTCTAGCCAACAAGGGGATTCTAGTGGTTCCAGGGTGAACGGGTTTCTTCAGTTAGATCCTTCGATGTTCACCGGTGCTAATCCCGAGGAGGACTCACAAGACTTCATTGATGAGATGTATAAGACTCTCCTGGTTATGCGCACTACTGACACAGAGGGAGTGGAGTTGGCCACCTACCGCCTGAAAGGGGTGGCCTATTCTTGGTTTGAGTTGTGGGAGGACTCTCGGGAGGAGGGGAGCCCACCAGCGAGGTGGAGCGAGTTTGCTGACGCTTTCATAGACCATTTCTTGGCGGCCGAGACTAGGGCAGCTCGTGTCGCAGAGTTTAAGAATCTCAAGCAAGGGAGTAGCAGTGTGTGAGAGTATCACATGGAGTTCGCGCGCCTGTCAAAATATTCCATTCTAATATTTTCTACTATGGAGGCTAGAGTGCGCCAGTTTGTGCAAGGCCTTAGCCCCTTGGTTATCAATGAGGCCGCTATAGCTGCCTTGAATTCAGATATGAACTATGGGAAAATGGTAGCATTTGCTCAAGCTACAGACGACCGTAAGTTGAAGAACATAAGGGATCGAGAGGGTACCAGCAAGTCCCGGTCCGCGGGCAACTTTGGGGAGTCATTGGGTAGGGGAAGATCAATTGTCAAAGGAGGGTCATCAGGGCCATCACAGTCTTTTGCTCAGTCTTCAGCCAGTGCACCGCCAGCAGGGGCTAGTCAGTAACAGGGAGTCATTTCAGGCTCAATCAGGGCAGCAGGGGACCCCACCAGCATGGCTGATCAAGAGGGAGATTCCAGCAGTAGCGAAGGGCCCCATGCCCCAAGTGTGGGAGGATGCATTTGGGAATCTGCTACATGGACATGCCAGTATGTTACAGGTGCGGATTGAGGGGTCATATTTAGAGGGAGTGTCATGCATCCCGCCAGGGTGCGGGCAGGGGCACAACATAGCAATCCAGTTCTGCAGCTGCTACAACTTCAGTACCCCCTCCACCTCGAGGCACTCTAGCACCAGCAGAGCGTGGTGCAACTAGGGGTGGTGGGCAGGGTTCAGGAGGACCCAGCCGTTTCTATGCTATGAGTGGTCACCAGAGTGCAGAGGCTTCTCGAGATGTTGTCACAGGTATATTGACTCTCCAATATCATGATGTATATGCTCTTATTGATCCCGGTTCCACTCTATCATATGTCACTCCTTATGTGGCTATGGAATTTTGGATAGAACCGGAATAACTTCATGAGTCATTCTCTGTATCTACTCCAGTTGGTGAGTCTATTTTGGTCGCGGGGGTTTATGGGGATTGTGTTGTCACGTTGCATGGTCAGGACACCGTGACCGATCTTATTGAATTGAGAATGGTCGATTTTGATGTGATAATGGGGATGGATTGGCTTTATTCTTGTTTTGCCAAGCTTGATTGCCGAACCAAGACTGTTAGGTTCAAATTTTCAAATGAGCCAGTTATTGAGTGGAAGGGTGATGATGTGGTACCGAAAGGTAGGTTCATTTCTTACCTTAAGGCCATGAAGATGATCAACATGGGGTGTATTTACCATTTGGTCTGGGTTACGGACACCGATGCTGAGATACATACATTTGAGTTTGTGCCAGTGGTGAATGAATTTTCGGAGGTCTTTCCTGATGAGCTCCCTGCAATACCTCCAGACAGGGAGATTGATTTTGGGATTGACGTGATGCCAGAGACGCAGCCTATATCTATTCCGCCCTACAGAATGGCACCAACAGAATTGAAGGAACTAAAGGAATAATTGAGAGATTTGTTAGAAAAGGGTTTATCCGACCAAGTGTGTCGCCATGGGGCGTACTTGTTCTCTTTGTAAAAAAGAAAGATGGGTCACTGAGAATGTGTATTGATTATTGGCAGCTCAACAAGGTCACAATCAAAAATAAATACCCACTACCAATGATAGATGTCTTAATTGATCAATTGCAAAGTGCTAGGTACTTCTCCAAAATTGATTTAAGATTCGGGTATCACCAATTGAAGATCAGGGAGCAGGATATTCTGAAAATAGCTTTTAGGACCCAGTTTGGGCATTTTGAATTTCTGGTGATGTCTTTTGGGCTAACAAATGCCCCAGCAGCCTTCATGGATCTTATGAATCGAGTTTTCAAGCCATTCATACTCTTTTCTGATAGTATTTATTGACAATATCCTTGTGTATTCACGCAATCGAGAACACCATAACGATCATCTCAACATAGTTCTGCAAACCCTATATCTGCACAAGCTATATGCAAAGTTTTTGAAGTGTGAATTTTGGCTTAAATCTGTCACATTCTTGGGTCATGTAGTCTCTAGTGAGGGAATTAAGGTTAATCCTCAGAAAATTGCAGTTGTGAAGAATTGGCAGAGGCATATAACTCCCAAAGAGATTCGCAGTTTCTTAGGCTTAGCTGGATATTACAGAAAGTTTGTGGAGGGGTTTTCTACTCTTGCCTTTTCATTGACTAAATTGACGCAGAAGGCAATTAAGTTCCAATGGTCAGATGCTTGTGAAAGGAGTTTCCAAGAATTGAAAGCAAGATTGACTACGAAACCGGTGTTGACCCTACCAGAGGGTATAGATGGATTTATGTTATATTGTGATGCTTCGAGGATCGGGTGTAAGGCCCCGTAAAAGTTTGCAAAAGAAAAAAATTAATGTTTCGTGGTGTCGAATTGGTTTTACGTATTGCGTATTATAGAAATATTTAGAAGTAAAGGAAAATGCACGGGATAGTAAAGGAAAATGTTAGGCAGTGAAATGTGTATCTGCGGTCCATTATGTGATCGCATAATCACTATGTGGGCTGTATAATGGCCGCAGAGTGAGGCAGTTAATTGGGCCAGTTTGGATGAAATTTTGTGGTTGACTATGCGACCGCATAACTGTTCTGCAGTTCATTATGCGATCGCAGAATAGGTCTGCGGGCTGCATAGTGACCGCAGACACGGATAGGTTCTTGGCTGGTTTGGTCACCGATTATGCGACCGATATGCGGTCTGCATATCGATGATGCGATCGAAGACCTTTTTCCGGAGCTTCATTTTTGGGGTTTTTAAACCCGACCCTATTTCGTTAAAACACACCCCATGGACCATCCTAAGAGGTAAGATTATCAAGGGAGGCAACTAGGTCTTCTTCCTAAGAGGTAAGATTCTACCACCCAAACTCTTAATTTCAAAATGTAACTAGAATGGGCCATTAGTGAGTTAATTCATAGGGATGGGAGAGCTTACTTTGCATGCATGTGTTCCTAAGGTATGTGGGAAGTTTGTGAGCTAAAAATGATAGAAAATGGGTTGGGCAAAGATGGAATCTTCCACAAAGAGGGGATTAAAACATTGATACATACCTAGTGTTTGATAATATGCTCAAGTGAGCTAAAACCATGTTCATCTTCCTAATTTTGGTTCAATTTAGTTATATTGCTAAAATAGATTGAAGAGGCTAATATTCCGGAACATCTTAGAGATTTAAGGAGCTCAATTAAGGTATGTTAGCTAAACCACACTTCTTTTTAGAATCGAATCCCACGGCGTTCATGTAATTGGAGTAAGTCCTTGATCATTATTGAATTGGCTTTTCCTATTGTGGTTGTGTTGAAGGATGTTTATTCAATGTGTATGCTAAATGCTTCATCATGTCATCTTGCCATTTGAGAATATGTTCAAAATGTGGAATATGTGTTAGGAATGTTAAGACTTCATGTCAAGATTGAAATAAAGGTTGTTGTGCCAAATTGTATGAAAAGCCTCTATGTGCCTAAGATTCCTAAATTGCTCATATGTGAATTTAATGTCTTGAATGGGAAGCCTTATTGTTGTTGATAATGATATTGAATATGGAAAATGGGTCTGGAACTATGGAATACGGCCAAGTGCCAAGAATGACTTTGTAATTGTTAAGAAGTACGATGTGAGATGATTGACTAATGATATTGTGGTAATGTCTCAAATGAGATGGCTTAGCCATCGGGCTGAGATCGGACTCCATGTATGAACACGGTGGTATTGTGGATGAAACTGTGGTAATGTCTCAAATGAGATGGCCTAGCTGATCGGGCAGTGATCGGACGCCATGCCGCACACATGGTGGTACTGTGATGGAAAGTTATAATGAAATTGAGGTAATGTCTCAAATGAGACGGCCTAGCCGATCGGGCCGAGATCGGACTCCGTGTAAGAATACGGAAGTGCTGTGAATTATGAATTATGAATTATGGAATTTGACTTGGAAAACGTATATGATCCTTAACATGTTGTTTTAATATTATTTGAATCTTGACTGTTCCTCTTGTGTTATTATTATGATTATTCGTTCTATTGAGTTGGTGTTTAGATATACATACTAGTGCTATTCGACGGTACTAACGTCCCTTTTGCTGGGGGCGCTGCATCTTTAAATGGATGCAGGTGGTTACATAGCAGACATCGTTGATCACAGATAGTGTTGCATCCTTTTCTCAATGGACTCGGTGAGCCCCATTTCATTCTGGGGTCATGTATTGTACCTTTTGTTTATATTATGGTCACTTTTGAGGTATAGCCGGGGACTTATTGCCGGCTCCATTCTTACTCTCTTTTGTATCTTTAGAGGCTCCGTAGACACTATGTGGGTTGTATGTGGATGTTGGGAATGTTAAACAGGTTATGTTATGTTTGATCACTTGTTCCTCTTGAACTATAAGAAATATGTATTTTGAGACTTAAAGGCGCAATGACTAATGAAATGATTTTGGATTGTATGAATGAGACTTCTACTATATAATTAATGAAATTACGTCTTCTCTTGATCATGGGTTAATTAAGTAGAAAGTATCTAACAGGCTTGCTCGGTTGGGTTCACTCGGTTGAGTGCCGGTCGCGCTTCCCGAGGATGGGGCATGAGAAACTTGGTATCAGAGCCTAAGGTTTTAAAATGTCATAGGATGTCTCGGAGTCGTGTCTGGTAGAGTCCTTCTTATCGGTGTGTTGTCGACCACATCTATAAGTTGGAGGCTACTTGGACATTTTGGAATAATACCCTTCTTTGATATTCTAGATCATGCGATGAAACAAATTGTGCAACTGTTCCTCCTCTAACTCATACATTACTTTAACTTTCAGTATATGGCACCTAAGAAGAGAGCAAGAACTGGCCAATAAGCCAACGCCGCCTTAGGAGTGGTAGTTGACCCTTTACTTGATGATGCGGGTGAACACCCGAAGGGTGAGGATGAGCCCCCGAGTGCTACACTACCTGATTTCACTACACCGGCCCAGGCCACACCAGTTCCTACACCTACTGAGGGTGTGACAGTTCATCCACCTGGCATTCCGATTTCACCTCCAGCCCCAGCTTCCGGCTATGGTATTTCTGATGGGGATCCTAGGGGAGCTATTCAAATGCCGACTCACATAGTGGCTTCTCAGGCCCAATGGTCGAAAGTTGCACCTACATCCTCTATCCAGCAAGGGGATTCTAGTGCTTCCAGGGTGAACAGGTTTCTGCTATTGAATCCTCCGGTGTTCACGAATGCTAATCCCGAGGAGGACCCACAGGGCTTCATTGATCAAATGCATAAGACTCTCCGGGTTATGCGCGCTACTGAGATGGAGGGAGTGGAGTTGGCCGCCTACCGCCTGAAGGGGGTGGCATTTTCTTGGCTTTGAGCTGTGTGAGGACTCTCAGGAGGAGGGGAGCCCTCCAACGAGATGAGGTGAGTTTGCGGACTCCTTTATGGGCCATTTCTTGCCTGCCAAGACTAGGGCAGCCCATGCCACAGAGTTTGAGAATCTTAAGCAAGGGAGTATGAGTGTGTGGGAGTGTCACATGGAGTTCGTACGCCTATTAAAATATAACATACTCATGTCGCCTACTATGGAGGCTAGAGTGCACTGGTTTTTGCAGGGCCTTAGCCCCTTGGTTATCAATGAGGCCGCTACAGCTGCCTTGAATTCAGACATGAACTATGGGAAAATGGTAGCATTTTCTCAAGCTACAGAGGACCACAAGTTGAAGAACAGGAGGGAGCGAGAGGGTACCAGCAGGGCCCGGTCCGCGAGCAACTTTGAGGAGTCATTTGGTGGGGGAAGATCAGCTTTCCGGGGATGGTCATCAGGGCCAACCCAATCTCATGCTTAGTCTTCAGCCAGTGCACCACCAGCGGGGCACAGTTAGCAGCAAGGGAGTCACTTTAGGCCCAATTAGGGCAGCAGGGGACCCCACCATCAGGGCCGATCAGGAGGGAGATTCCCGCAGCAGCGGAGGCCCCCATGCCCCAGGTGTGGGAAGATGCACTCGGGGATCTTCTATATGGACTTAACTCTATGTTATGGGTATGGATTAAAGGGTCATATTCATAGGGACTATCGTTCATCCCGCCAGGGTGCGGGCAAGGGCACGGCACAGCCATCCAGTTCTGTAGCTTCTATATCTTCAGCACCCCCTCCAGCTCGAGGCCCTCTAGCACCAGCAGGGCATGGTGTAGCTAGGGGTGGTGCGCAGAGTTTAGGAGGACCCAACCGATTCTATGCTATGAGTGGTCGCCAGAGTATAGAGGCTTCTCCAGATGTTGTCACATGTATATTGACTGTCCAAACCCATGATGTATATGCTCTTATTGATCCCGGCTCCACCTTGTCCTATATTACCCCTTATGTTGCTATGGAATTTGGGATAGAACCGTAACAGCTTCCTGAGCCGTTCTCTATATCTACTCTGATTGGCGAGTCTATTGTGGCCGCACAAGTTTATAGGAGTTGTGTTGTCACGGTACATGGTTGGGACACTGTGGCCGATCTTATTGAATTGGGGATGGTTGACTTTGATGTAATTATGGGGATGGATTGGCTTTATTCATGTTTTGCTAAGCTCGACTGTCGAACTAGAACTGTGAGGTTTGAATTTCCAAGTGAGCCAGTTGTTGAGTGGAAGGGGGATAATGTGATGCCGAAGGGTAGGTTTATTTCTTACCTTAAGGCCACGAAAATGATTAACAAGGGGTTTATCTATCACTTGGTCCGGGTTACGGACACCGATGCTGAGGCACCTACACTCCAGTCAGTGCCAGTTGTGAAAGAATTTTCGGAGGTCTTTCCTGATGAGCTCTTTAGGATTCCGCCAGATAGGGAGATTGATTTTGTGATTGATGTGATGCCAGGCATGCAACCTATATCTATTCCGCTCTACAGAATGATAGTAGCAGAATTGAAGGAACTAACGGAACAGTTGAAGGATTTGTTAGAGAAGGGTTTCATCCGACCGAGTGTGTCGCCGTAGGGCATACTGGTTCTCTTCGTGAGGAAGAAAGACGGATCGCTGAGGATATGCATTGGCTA
Source organism: Nicotiana tomentosiformis (assembly GCF_000390325.3). NCBI lineage: Eukaryota > Viridiplantae > Streptophyta > Magnoliopsida > Solanales > Solanaceae > Nicotiana > Nicotiana tomentosiformis. Next base: position 31,274,910 of record NC_090821.1, read on the forward strand.
CCGGCAGCTCAACAAAGTCACAATCAAAAACAAATACCCACTACCATGAATAGATGATTTGTTTGATCAGATACAGGGTGCTAAATACTTCTCCAAAATTGATTTACGATTCGAATATCACCAATTGAAGATCAGGGAGCAAGATATTCTGAAAACAGCTTTTAGGACCCGGTATGGGGATTTTGAATTTCTAGTGATGTCTTTTGGGCTAACAAATGCCCAGCGGCTTTCATGGATATTATGAATCGGGTTTTCAAGCCTTTCCTTGACTCCTTTATGATAGTATTCATTGATGATATTCTTGTATATTCACGAGGTCGGGAGGACCATGCTGATCATCTCAAGGCAGTGTTGCAGACTCTTCATCAGCACCAATTGTATGCAAAATTTTCAAAGTGTGAATTTTGGCTCGAATCTGTCACATTCTTGGGTCATGTTGTCTCTAGAGAAAAAATCAAGGTTGATCCTCAAAAGATTTCAGCAGTAAAGAATTGGCCCAGACCTACAACGCCCACAGAGATTCGCAGTTTCTTGGGCATAGCAGTGTATTACAGGAAGTTTATGGAGAGGTGCTCTACTCTTACCTCTCCGTTGACTAAATTGACTCAGAAAACAGTTAAGTTCCAATGGTCCGATGCTTGTGAAAGGAGCTTCCAGGAGTTGAAATTGAGATTAACTATAGCGCTGGTGTTGACCTTGCTAGAGGGTACAGATGAATTTGTGGTATATTGTGATGTTTCAAGAATTGGGCTTGGGTGTGTGTTAATGCAACAGGGTAAAGTTATAGAATATGCTTCTAGGCAACTCAAGAATCATGAAAAGAATTACCCAACACATGACTTGGAACTTGCGGCGGTGGCTTTTGCATTGAAAATTTGGCGTCACTATTTGTATGGGGTCCATGTGGATGTATTCACGGACCACAAGAGTCTTCAATATATTTTCAAACAAAAGGAGTTGAATCTGAGGCAGAAAGTTTATGGAAGGGTTCTCAACCCTTGCCTCTCCGTTGACTAAATTAATGCAGAAGGCAATTAATTTCCAATGGTTAGATGCATGTGAAAGGAGTTTCCAGGAATTGAAAGCAAGATTGACTACGACACCGGTGTTGACCTTACCAGAGGGTGCCGATAAATTTGTGGTATATTGTGATACTTCAAGTATTGGGCTTGGGTGTGTATTAATGCAACAGGTCAAGGTGATAGCTTATGTTTCTAGGCAACTCAATAATTATGAAAAGAAATATCCAACACATGATTTAGAACTTGCGGCGGTGGTATTTGCATTAAAAATTTGGTGTCATTATTTATATGGGATCCATGTGGATATATTCATGGACCATAAGAGCCTTCAATATATTTTCAAGCAGAAGGATTTAAATCCGAGGTAGAGAAGATAGCTTGAGTTACTCAAGGACTACGACATCGATATTCTATATCACCCGGGGAAAGCCAATGTTGTGGCGGATGCTCTTAGCCGAAAATCTATGGGTAGTTTAGCACACTTGGAGGTATATCAAAGGCCATTGTCCAAGGAAGTCTATCGATTGGCTAGTTTGGGAGTTCGTCTTATGGACTCTAATGAAGGAGTGATAAGTGTGCAAAATAGGGCCGAATCATCGCTTGTTGTGGAAGTCAACGAGAAGCAATACAACGATCCATTTTAGGTGCAATTGAAGGAGGGAATTAAAAAACATAAGACTATGGCTTTTTCTCTTAGCATGGATGATGGTACACTAAGGTACCAAAGGCGGCTATGTGTTCCGAATATAGATGGTCTCCGGGAAAGAATCATGATCGAAGCTCACGCTTCTAGGTATTTTGTGCATCCAGGTTCTACGAAGATGTATCACGACCTCAAGGAAGTCTATTGGTGAAATGACATGAAAAGGAATGTGGCGGACTTTATGGCAAGGTGTCCGAATTATTAGCAAGTGAAGGCCGAATATCAACGGCCTGGTGGGTTGGCACAGAACATAGAAATTCCAATATGGAAGTGGGAGATGATTAAGATGGATTTTGTGGTAGGATTACCATGCACATCGCACAAGTTTGACTCAATTTGGGTGATTGTTGACCGACTCACGAAATCAGCATACCTTTTGCCAGTTAAATGTACCGACACAGCGGAACAGTATGCTCAGTTGTATATTAAGGAAATAGTCAGGCTACATGGCACTCCAGTTTATATCATTTTTGATCGACGGGCTCAGTTCACGGCCAATTTTTGGAAGAAATTTCAGCAAGGTTTGGGTACTCAGGTGAATCTTAGTACCGCTTTCCATCCACAGACCGACTGGCAAGCAGAGCGGACTATTCAGATGCTTTGAGGACATGTTGCATGCTTGTGTTCTTGATTTCAAAGATAGCTGAGATGATCATTTGCCACTCATAGAGTTTTCTTATAACAACAGCTTTCATGCAAGTATCCAGATGGCACCATTTGAAGCATTATATGGTAGGAGATATAGATCACCAATTGGGTGGTTTGAGATTGGTGAAGCAGAGTTTATAGGGCCAGACCTTGTACATTAGGCTATGGAAAAAGTTAAGATCATAAAAGAGCGGTTGAAAACTGCTCAGAGTCGTCAAAAATCCTATTCGGATGTTCGTCGCAGAGACTTAGAGTTCAAAGAAGATGATTGGGTATTCTTGAAGGTTTCCCCCATGAAGGGTATTATGCGGTTTGGGAAAAAAGGGAAAATTGAGTCCGAGGTATGTCGGGCCATACAAAATCATCCAGAGAATCGGTCTGGTGGCGTAGAAACTTGAGCTACCACCCGAGATATCATTAGTGCACCCGGTATTCCATGTGTCTATGTTGAAAAAGGTAGTGGGAGATCCGTCAGCTATTGTGCCGGTTGAGACCATTGAGGTTAATAAAGAATTGTCATATGAAGAGACTCCAGTTGCAATTCTTGATAGACAAGTCCGAAAGTTGAGGAATAAAGAAATTGCCTCCGTGAAAGTGTAATGGCAAAACCAACAGGTTGAAGAGGCTATGTGGGAAGCCGAGGAAGAGTTGAAGAAGAAGTATCCTCACTTATTTGAATAGCTGTGTAATCCTTTTACGAACTTGTCGTCTATGAATTTTGTATCATTTATTCAGTTAATGTAAAGGTGTTCCTTTTGATTATATATTGTTTATATGAGGCCACAGTTGGTGTTGTTATGAGTTATGTTACATTGTCGGATTCTGTATATGTTTGTAAGATGTGTTTCTGGGGCTCTCTGACAGGTGGATAGGCCCAGTTACAGGAGAAACCCTGGCAAAATTTTTGGAAATTTAGGGAGTTAGTCAAATTTGGGGCTACTTGTGTGTGGTATGAAAACCGAGTTGCATAAGATGCTAATAACAGATTTCGACCCTCATTTGAGGACGAATGATCCTAAGTGGAGGAGAATGTAAGGCCTTGTAAAATTTTGCAAAAGAAAAAAAAAATAATGTTTCGTGGTACCGAATTGGTTTACGTGCTGCGTATTATAGGAAATATGTTGGGTTAAACAATGCACTGGATAGTAAAGGAAAATATTTGGCAGTGAAATGCGTATCTGCGGTCCATTATGCGACCGCATAATGGCCGCAGAGTGAGGCAGTTAATTGGGCCATCTTGGATGAAATTTGGCGGTCGACTATGCGACCGCATAACTGTTCTGTGGTTTATTATCGGACCGCAGAACAGGTCTGCAGGCCGCATAGTGACTGTAGACACGGACATGTTCTTGGCTGTTTTGGTCATCGATTATGCGACCGATATGCGGTCCGCATATCGATTATGCGATTGCATATGCGATCACAGACCTTGTTCCGGAGATTCATTTTTGGGGTTTTTAAACCCGACCCTATTTCGTTAAAACACACTCCATGGACCATTTTGAGCATATTTTCTTATATTTTTAGAGTGAGAGAGAGGGTCCTAGAGGGAGAAGTGATCTTCATCAAATTGTTCTTCAATTCTCACTTAAAATCTTGAAGATTATCAAGAGAGGCACCTAGGTATTCTTCCTAAGAGGTAAGATTCTATCACACAAACTCTTAATTTCAAAATGTAACTAGAATGGGCGATTAGCGAGGTAATTCTTAGGGATGGGAGTGCTTACTTTGCATGCATGTATTTCTAAGTTATGTGGGAAGTTTGTGAGCTAAAAATGATAGAGAATGGGTTGGGGAAAGATGGAATCTTCCACAAAGAGGGGCTTAAAACATTTATACACATCTAGTGTTTGATAATATGCTCAAATGATCTAAAACCATGTTCATCTTCCTAATTTTGGTTCAATTTTGTTATATTGTTAAAATAGATTGAAGTGGCTAATTTTTCGGAATATCTTTGAGTTTTAAGGACCTCAATTAAAGTATGTTGGCTAAACCCCACTTCTTCTAAGAATCGAATCCCACGGCGTTCATGTAATTGGAGTAAGTCCTTGATCATTATTGAATTGGCTTTTCCTAATGTGGTTGGGTTGAAGGATGTTTGTTCAATGTGTATGCTAAATGCTTCATCATGTCATCTTGCCATTTGAGAATATGTTCAAAATGTGGAATATGTGTTAGGAATGTTAAGACTTCATGTCAAGATTGAAATACATGTTGTTGTGCCAAATTGTATGAAAAGCCTCTATATGCCTAAGATTCCTAAATTGCTCATATGTGAATTTAATGTCTTGAATGGGAAGCCTTATTGTTGTTGATAATGATATTGAATATGGAAAATGGGTCTGGAACTATGGAATACGGCCAAGTGCCAAGAATGACTTTGTAATTGTTAAGAAGTACGATGTGAGATGATTGACTAATGAAATTGTGGTAATGTCTCAAATGAGATGGCTTAGCCATCGGGCTGAGATCGGACTCCATGTATGAACACGGTGGTATTGTGGATGAAACTGTGGTAATGTCTCAAATGAGATGGCATAGCCGATCGGGCCGTGATCGGACGCCATGCCGCACACATAGTAGTACTGTGCTCGAAAGTAATAATGAAATTGAGGTAATATCTCAAATGAGATGGCCTAGCCGATCGGGCCGAGATCAGACTCCGTGTAACAATACGGAGGTATTGTGAATTATGGAATATCGATACTAAAGATCACCCAATCTAATAACATAGAAATTGATATGGAAAGCGTATATCATCCTTAACTTGTTGTTTTAATATTATTTTTTTGTTCTATTGAGTTGGTATTTAGCTATATATACTAGTGCTATTCGATTGTACTAACGTCCCTTTTGCCGGGGGCGCTGCATCTTTAAATGGATGCATGTGGTTACATAGCAAACAACGTTGATCGTAGATAGTGTTACATCCTCTTCCCAGCGGACTCGGTGAGCCCCATTTCATTCTGGGGTCATGTATTGTACCTTTTGTTTATATTATGGTCACTTTTGAGGTATAGCCGGGGCCTTGTTGCCGGCACCATCCTTACTCTCTTTTGTATCTTTAGAGGTTTCGTAGACACTATGTGGGTTGTACATGGGTGTTGGGAATGTTAAATAGGTTATGTTATGTTTGATCACTTGTTCCACTTGAACTATAAGAAATGTATATTTTGAGACTTAAAGGCGCAATGACTAATGAAATAATTTAGGATTGTATGAATGAAACTCCTACTGTATAATTAATGAAATCACGCCTTCTCTTGATCATGGGTTAATTGGGTAGAAAGTATCTAACAGGCTTGCTCGGCCGGGTTCACTCAGTTGAGCGCTGGTCGTGCTTCCCGAGGGTGGGGCGTGACATCGGGCTTGGGTGTGTATTAATACAATATGGCGAGGTGATTGCTTATACTTCTAGGCAACTCAAAAATCATGAAAAGAACTATCTAGCACACGATTTAGAACTTGCGGCGGTGGTATTTGCATTAAAAATTTGACGTCATTATTTATATAGGGTCCATGTAGATATATTCACGGACCATAAGAGCCTTCAATATATTTTCAAACAAAAGGAATTGAATCTGAGGCAGAGAAGATGGCTTGAGTTACTCAAGGACTACGACATTTATATTCTATATCATCCGGGAAAGGCTAATGTTGTGGAAGATGCCCTTAACAGTAAATCCATGGGTAGTTTAGCATACTTTAAGGCACATCAAAGGCCATTGGCCAGAGAAGTTCATCGATTGGCTAGTTTGGGAGTTCATCGATTGGCTAGTTTGGGAGTTCATCATGCGGACTCTCGTGAAAGAGGGGTGATTGTACAAAACAGGGCTAAATCATCACTTGTTGTGGAAGTTAAGGAGAAACAGTACAAAGATCCATTGTTGGCACAACTAAAAGAGGGGATTCATAAACGTAAGACCATGGCCTTTTATCTTGGCATAGATGATGGTACACTAAGATACCAAGGGCGTCTATGTGTTCCAAATGTGGATGGTCTCCGGGAAAGAATAATGACTGAAGCTCACACTTCTAGGTATTTCGTGCACCTGGGTTCTACGAAAATGTATCATGATCTTAAGGAAGTCTACTGGTATGAAGAGTAATGTAGCGGACTTTATGGCGAGACGTCCAAATTGTCAGCAAGTGAAGGCCGACACCAAAGGCCAGGTGGGTTGGCACAGAACATAGAAATTCCAATGTGGAAGTGGGAAATGATTAATATGGACTTTGTGGTAGTATTACCTCGTATTCCTCGTAAGTTTGACTCAATTTGGGTGATTGTGGATCAACTCACAAAATCAGCACACTTCTTGTCGGTTAAGGCTACCGATACAGTGGAACAATATGCTTAGTTGTATATCAAAGAAATAGTCAGGCTGCATGGCACTCCGGTTTCCATCATTTCTGATCGGGGAGCACAATTTACTGCTAATTTTTAAAAGAAATTTCAGCAAGACTTGGGTACTCAGGTAAATCTTAGTATAACCTTTCACCCGCAAACAGACGGGCAGGCAGAGCGGATTATTTAGACGCTTGAGGATATGTTGCGCGCTTGTGTTCTAGACTACAAAGGTAGTTGGGATGATCATTTGCCACTTATAGAATTTGCCTACAACAATAGCTATCACGCTAGCATTCAGATGGAACCGTTTGAGGCTTTATATGGTAGGAGATATAGATCTCCTATTGGGTAGTTTGAAATTGGGGAAGCAGAGTTGATAGGGCCAGACCTCGTACATCAGGCTATGCAAATTGGGTGGTTTGAAATTGGGGAAGAAGAGTTGAAGACTGCTCAGAGTCGTCAGAAGTCCTATTCGGATGTTCGTCGTAGGAATTTGTAGTTCAAAAAAGATGATTGGGTATTCTTGAAGGTTTCCCCCATGAAGGGTGTAATGCGATTTGGTAAAAAGGGGAAATTAAGTCCGAGGTATGTCGAACCGTACAGAATCATTCATATGATTGGTCAGGTGGCGTACAAACTTGAGTTACCACCTAAGTTGTCATTAGTGCACCCAGTATTTCATGTGTCCATGTTGAAGAAAGAGTTGGAGACCCGAAACTCATTGTTCCGGTTGAAACTATTGAGCTTAATGAGGAATTGACTTATGAAGAAATTCTAGTTTCTATTCTTGATAGGCAAGTCCGACAGCTAAGAAATAAAGATATTGCCTCTGTGAAAGTGTTATGGCAAAACCAGCAGCTTGAAGAGGCCACTTGGGAGGTCGAAGAAGAAATGAAGAAGAAGTACCCTCATTTGATTGATTAGCATCATCTCTATGAAGTTGTTCCCTATGAATTATGTGTCACTTATACAATTTATGCTAAGGGTGTTCCGGTAATGTATTGCTTGTAAGTCCACAGTTGGTGTTGTTTCATATTATGTTGCTTCATTGGATTATGTATATGTTGTTAGGATTGGTTTCTGATGTTCTCTAACAGGTGGATAGGCCCAATTACAAAGGAGACTCTGCCGAAATTTCTGAAATATTTTGGAGTTAGTAAAATTTGGGAGATTGAGGTGTGTGATAAAAGAGGTAGGTTATGATAAGCGTTTGGGGATGGACTCTACTCCTCATTTGAGGACGAATGATCCTAAGCGGGAGAGAATGTAAGGGGCCGAAAATATTTTGCTAAGTAATTTAATGTTTCGTGGTGCCAAGGTAGGCTATTGTATTATATTTTTGGCGTTTTGGGGTTGAACGGTGTATTTGGGAGTTGAAATTATTACTCTCACGTCGCCCAGCTTGTAGCGTGCTAGACCGTGTTATATCCCTCCCCTAGCCAGGTCTGTAATGCGCTGGATCGAGCTATATCACTTGCCTCGCCAGGTCTATTGCTGGCTACAGAGCGTGCCTCGCCAGGTCTATAGCTGGCTACAGAGCATGCCTAGCCAGGTCTATAGCTGGCTACAGAGCGTGCCTAGCCTGGTCTGTAGTCCGATCCAGAATTTCGGAGTATCCATTTTCCTATGTTTTAAACCTGACCCTATTCGGTTAAAACACCTACCTTGGACCATTTTGAACATATTTTCTGTTATTTTGAGAGTGAGAGAGAGGGTCATAGAGGGAAAAGTGAATCTTCATCAAAAATTGATCTTCAATTCTCACATAAAACCTTGAAGATTATCAAGAGAGACACCTAAGTCTTCTTCCTAAGAGGTAAGAATCTATGTTTAGTTCTCGATTACAAAACTTTACAAAAAACGGGCTAATTAGAGAGATAATTATTGGGTGTGAGGGTTGTTGTCTTGCATGCATGTATCCTTGAAGTATGTGGGGAGGTTGTGAGCTAAAAATGGTAGAGAATGGGTTGGGTAAAGATGTAATCCTTCAAAAAGGGGGCATAAAACATTGATGCACACCTAGTGTTTGATAATATGTTCAAATGAGCTAAAACCATGTTCATCTTCCTAATCTTGGTCCAACTTGTTATATTTTTAAAATAGATTAAAATTTCTAAGAATTCCGAAATATTTTAGAGATTAAGGAAGCTCAATTGAGGTATGTATTGTTAAAGCCCCTTCTTCCTAAAATCAAATCCCACGGTGTTCATGTAATTGAATTAAGACCTTGATCATTATTGAATTGGCTATTCCTAATGTGGTTGTGTCGAAGGATATATGTTCGATATTTATTATAAATGCTTCATTATCTTAAGGAAGTCTACTGGTATGAATAGGAATGTAGCGGTCTATTTGGAGAGACGTCCAAATTGTCAACAAGTGAAGGTCGAACATCAAAGACCAGGTGGGTTGGCATAGAACACAGAAATTCCAATGTGGAAGTAGGAAATGATTAATATGGACTTTGTGGTAGTATTACCTCGTACTCCTCGTAAGTTTGACTCAATTTGGGCGGTTGTGGATCGACTCACAAAATCAGCACACTTCTTGTCGGTTAAGGCTACCGATACAATGGAACAATATGCTTAGTTGTATATCAAAGAAATAGTCAGGCTACATGGCACTCCGGTTTCCATCATTTCTGATCGGGGAGCACAATTTACTGCTAATTTTTAAAAGAAATTTCAGCAAGGTTTGGGTACACAGGTAAATCTTAGTACAACCTTTCACCCGCAAACTGACGGGCAGGCAGAGCGGCCTATTTAGACGCTTGAGGATATGTTGCGCGCTTGTGTTCTAGACTTCAAAGGTAGTTGGGATGATCATTTGCCACTTATAGAATTTGCCTACAACAATAGGTATCACGCTAGCATTCAGATGGCACCGTTCGAGGCTTTATATGGTAGGAGATGTAGATCTCCTATTGGGTAGTTTGAAATTGGGGAAGCAGAGTTGATAGGGCCAGACCTCGTGCATCGGGCTATAAAAGTTGGGTGGTTTGAAATTGGGGAAGCAGAGTTGAAGACTGCTCAGAGTCGTCAGAAGTCCTATTCGGATGTTCGTCGTAGGAATTTGTAGTTCAAAAAAGATGATTGGGTATTCTTGAAGGTTTCCCCCATGAAGGGTGTAATGCGATTTGGTAAAAAGGGAAATTTATGTCTGAGGTATGTTGGACCGTACAGAATCATTCAGAGGATTGGTCAGGTGGCGTACAAACTTGAGTTACCACCTGAGTTGTCATTAGTGCACCCAGTATTTCATGTGTCTATGTTGAAGAAAGAGTTGGAGACCCGACACTCATTGTTCTGGTTGAAACTATTGAGCTTAATGAGGAATTGACTTATGAAGAAATTCTAGTTTCTATTCTTGATAGGCAAGTCCGAAAGCTAAGAAATAAAGATATTGCCTCTGTGAAAGTGTTATGGCAAAACCAACAGCTTGAAGAGGCCACTTGGGAGGTCGAAGAAGAAATGAAGAAGAAGTACCCTCATTTGTTTGATTAGCTATGTAATCGTCTCTATGAAGTTGTTCCCTATATGTGTCACGTATACAATTTATGCTAAGGGTGTTCCGGTAATGTATTACTTGTAAGGCCACAGTTGGTGTTGTTTCATATTATGTTGCTTCATTGGATTATGTATATGTTGTTAGGATTGGTTTCTGATGTTCTCTAACAGGTGGATAGGCCCAATTACAGAGGAGACTCTGCCAAAATTTCTGAAATATTTTGGAGTTAGTAAAATTTGGGAGATTGAGGTGTGTGAGAAAAGAGGTAGGTTATGATAAGCGTTTGGGGATGGACTCTAATCCTCATTTGAGGACGAATGATCCTAAGCGGGAGAGAATGTAAGGAGCCGAAAATATTTTGCTAAGTAATTTAATGTTTTGTGGTGCCAAGTTAGGCTAATGTATTATATTTTTGGCGTTTTGGGGTTGAACGGTGTATTGGGGAGTTGAAAGTTTTACTCTCGCGTCGCCCAGCTTGTAGCGTGCTAGACCGTGCTATATCCCTCCCCTAGCCAGGTCTATAATGCGCTGGACCGTGCTATATCACTTGCCTCGCTAGGTCTATAGCTGGCTACAGAGCGTGCCTCGCCAGGTCTATAGCTGGCTACAGAGCGTGCCTTGCGAGGTCTATAGCTGGCTACAGAGCGTGCCTAGCCTGGCCTGTAGTCCGATCCGGAATTTCGGAGTATCCATTTTCCTATGTTTTAAACCCGACCCTATTCCGTTAAACACCTGCCTTGGACCATTTTGAACATATTTTCTGTTATTTTGAGAGTGAGAGAGAGGGTCCTAGAGGGAAAAGTGAATCTTCATAAAAAATTGATCTTCAATTCTCACATAAAACCTTGAAGATTATCAAGAGAGGCACCTAAGTCTTCTTCCTAAGAGGTAATAATCTATGTTTAGTTCTCGATTACAAAACTTTACAAAAAATGGGCTAATTAGAGAGATAATTATTGGGTGTGAGGGTTGTTGTCTTGCATGCATGTATCCTTGAAGTATGTGGGGAGGTTGTGAGCTAAAAATGGTAGAGAATGGGTTGGGGAAAGATGTAATCCTTCAAAAGGGGGCATAAAATATTGATGCACACCTAGTGTTTGATAATATGTTCAAATCAGCTAAAACCATGTTCATCTTCCTAATCTTGGTCCAACTTGTTATATTTCTAAAATAGATCGAAGTTGCTAAGAATTCCGGAACATTTTAGAGATTAAGGAAGCTCAATTGAGGTATGTATGGTTAAACCCCCTTCTTCCTAGAATCGAATCCCACGGTGTTCATGTAATTGAATTAAGACCTTTATAATTATTGAATTGGCTAATCCTAATATGGTTGTGTCAAAGGATATATGTTCAATATTTATTATAAATGCTTCATTATGTCATCTTACTATTTAAGAATATGTTCAAAATGTGGAATATGGGTTAGAAATGTTAAGACTTCAAGTCAAGATCGAATTAATGGTTGTGATGCCAAATTGTATGAAAAGCCTCTATGTGCCTAAGATTCCCAAATTGTTGTGTTATGTGAACTTAATGTCTTGAACGGGAAGTCTTATTGTTGTTGATAATGATTATGATAATGATATTTGAATGTGAAAAAGGGGACTGGAATTATGAAATACGGCCAAGTGCTAAGAATGATTTTGTAACCGTGATCACTAGTGCCAATGAATCGAAAGAATATGAAAGAATTTTGATATGAGATAATTGAAATTGTGGTTATGGTTGATGTCTCAAGTGAGATGGCCTAGCTGATCGGGCCGTGATCGGATGCCATGCCGCACACATGGTGGTAACTGTGCTGGAAATGATAATTGAAATTGTGGATATGGTTGATGTCTCAAATGAGATGACCTAGCCGATCGGGGTGAGATCGGACTCCATGTAAGAACACGGTGGTATTGTGGATTGTGGCATATGGCACTAAAGATTACCCAACCTAATAAGATAGAAATTGACTTGAGAACTTATGCGATCCTTATTTGATGTTTTAATATTGTTTTGAAGCTCTTATTGAACTCATGACTATTTTCCCCCTTGTATTATTGTCCATTCTATTGAGATGGTGTTTTAGCTTTACATACTAGTACTATTCGACGGTACTAACGTCCCTTTTGCTGGGGGCGCTGCATCTTTAAATGGATGCAGGTGGTTACATAGCAGACAGTGTTGATCGCAGTTAGTGGTACATCATCATCTTCCCAGCATACTCGATGAGCCCCATTTCATTCTGGGGTCATGTAATGTACCTTTTCTTTATATCGTGGTCACTTTTTGAGGTATAGCCGGGGCCTTGTGCCGGCACCATCTTTACTCTCTTTTGTATCTTTAAAGGCTCCATAGATACTATGTGGGTTGTATATGTGTGTTGGGAATGTTAAACCAGTTATGTTATGTTTGATCACTTGTTCCATTCGAAGTATAAGAAATATGTATTTTGAGACTTAAAGGTGCAATGGCTAATCAAACTATTTAGCATCGCATGTATGGACTTCCTGCTGTATAATTTATGGAATCATGTCTTTTCTTAATCATGGGTTAATTGGGTAGAAAGAATCTAATGGGCTTGCTCGACCGGGTTCACTCGGCTGAGCGTCGGTCGCACTTCTCGATTTTGGGGCGTGACAATCACATGTGTCTAATACCCTTAATTTGGTTAGTTGCTCAAATGTGTATCTAAAGTCTTGAATTAAAATGCCTTGTTGTTCATAATCTACAAGGATACTTGAAAGTGGAAGAAGCGGGTTGGAAATGGATAGTGTGGCCACCGTGCCAACAATGAGAGTTATACTTGTGCCCAAACGTGGGTGTTTTACCTAATGCTATGCTCTGTAAATATTTCCAATTTGTCTTTAGCTCTTATATATATATATTCATGAGTTGAAATTGTGTATTGCCCTTTTTGGGAAAAGTATTTCAAGATTAAATAATGTGTTACTCGTTTATGCTTCCAACATGTGCTTTGATTGCCAACCATTTTACTTCATTTCTTGGAAATGAATTCATTGTGTTTTAGTCTTCACTGCTAATAACTTAAAATTGTGATTTCCAGAATACTATATATGTTGATGCTTATTATGATGATCCTTGAAGATAAAGAAAAGAATGTGTGGAATATGAATTACGGCCGTCGTGCCATGAATAATGAATCTTGTGAATGGCCAAAAGAGCCTAGGAAATATTGTTGTTGTGAGTGGTTGAAAATATAATTTGAAATATGATGAGGTGAATACATTTGTAATTATACTACCTTTGTGTGCAAAAATAAAAAATATTTTTGGGAGTATCATTAGCAAACCGATAAAGGGTGGATCATAAGGTCCACACCCGAAACTACATGTGCCATGTAGGAGTGGATGGTGATGGATTGTTGATTATTCCCCTTATTTGGGATGAGATTGATATTAGTTGTGAATTCAAAAGTCAACCCACACGGCATATGTGGGAAGGTGGCCTAGCCGATCGGGTGGAGATCGGACTCAATGTTGCGCACATGGTGGTACTACTCTTGCTAACACTTTTTTTTGCATCACATGTCAAACCACATTGTCCGTGGGGAGATGGCCTAGCTGATCGGGCGTGATCGGACTCCGTGCTAAAAACACGGTGGTATATCGGTTCTAATAATCTCCTAACCAAAAGTATATATTATTTTTCATATTTTGAAAACTGGTATGTGTTAACTGGGCATTAGGATATTGTTGATTGTGACTTGCTGTTTCTATGCTTTTCCCTTTCTTATAATGGTATTCTACCTTAGAAGTGGACATTTAGCTTTACATACTAGTACTATTCCATATGTACTAACGTCCCTTTAGTCGGGGCCGCTACATCTTCAATGGATAAAGGCGATTCATCAGCAGGTGGTTTTGACCCTCGTTAGCAGTTACTGTCTATTCAGCAGATTATGGTGAGCCCTACTCTGTTCCGGGCTTCATGTCATTTGACGTTGTACGTTACATTTTGAGATATAGTCGGGGCCTTGTCGCCAGCACATCCATACTACTCTTCTTCTGTACTTAGAGGCTCCGTAGACAGGTTGTGGGTGGTATATGATATTGGAAATTAAACTAGTAAGTGTTGGTATTTGGGCGAACGCGTTTTTATCATATCAGTAAACTTGTTGTATTTTGGAAATCACAAATGAATATCCTTTAGTAGTGAAAAATATTGTGGAATACTTGACTCTTCTCATGTCTATCACCTGTAATGGTTCTTATATCGTTAATGGGAAAGGTTGGGTAGAAGGCATCTAACATGCTTGCTTAACCAGGGTATCTCGGTTGAGTGTCGGTCGCGCTCCCCGAGGTCGGGGCGTGACAAGCTCCCCTATCTTTCGTCTCTTAGTGTCAGTGTCGGCCCACTTCAATAGATATTTTTTCATGAAAAGCATACATGAGATAAGAAATCCATATCCAAAACCAAAAATAGTGGTATTTGCTAGCAACAACATAATGGAGGCAGTTATATATATATATATATATATATATATATATATATATATATATATATATATATATATATATATATATATATCGGTTGCGCTCCCCGAGGTCGGGGCGTGACAAGCTCCCCTATCTTTCGTCTCTTAGTGTCAGTGTCGGCCCACTTCAATAGATATTTTTTCATGAAAAGCATACATGAGATAAGAAATCCATATCCAAAACCAAAAATAGTGGTATTTGCTAGCAACAACATAATGGAGGCAGTATATATATATATATATATATATATATATATATATATATATATATATATATATATATATATATATAAGGAAGAGTGAATCACATGAAGGATATTGTTGTGCTTGTGAGGAAGAGAAATTTATGCACAATGGGTGTTTCCGTGCTAGTGATGATGAGAAATGATGGCAAGAAGGGTGTTCTCCGTGCAGGCGAGGATGAGAGGCACACATTATATTGTGTTATCTTTCTCTCACATTGAGGTGTTGTTCTTCACTAGAACTAACTTTTGATTTTAAAATAAGTAGTAATCACTTTGGAATCACTTCAAACCCTTATGGTATCTGTTTACGTGGGTTAAGAGGAGTGTAGGGACGAGGTTTGGTCAAAAGTTGAGAAATAAAGGTCGTCCAAATCGTTTTTAAAGAGATGTAGGTCGACCACTACCTTAGTTGGTCCCAGTGGGATCTGTTTGCGCAGTCTCGCGAAAATGCGAATATCTGTCTACTCCGATGTTGTATCAACAAACGGTTTAATGCATTAGAAACTAGACTCATAGAAATTCAATTTGGTATGTCGATCATCCCTTAATTCAAAGTATATTGGGAGAAATGCTCAGGTACATTTGACCTAAGATTCAGCACATTATGAATGTAACTTGTGATGACCTTTGCCAACTTTTGTTCCAAAACTCGCTTGACTTCAAAACATAACACACTATCATACGAATAGAATAACACATAAAATAACCTCCTTATCATGTTAAGCACCCTAATCTCACCCCAAAAGTACACATTATAACATTCCCAACATGTCGACTTTCGATGAATCTTTTTTTTTTCTTCAATTCGTTTACTTCTAAGCCTTCCAACCCTCTTGGTACTTGTTATCCATGATTAATATCTGTAACCTTCAAAGAAATATTATTAACTTACTTTATGTACTATCAAAGATGATCACATTTCTGAGCTTACATCAATTGACTTACGATGTACTTTTACGTACGAAAACATGGGGTGTAATATTATTCCCCTTTCGGAACATTCGTCCTCAAATGTTGACTGATGCGCTTATCGGTCTCATAACCGGATAGCTTTTATGAATTCTTTAATACTGTCCTTGCCATCTAGGCAACTGTTCTATGAATAAATCCAAAGGCCAGGGCATTCACCTCTTTAGGCCTCTTTTTCACACCACGACCTGTGGTCGGAATTCTTCCAATCTCATAATTGTTGCTACCTTTTGTCATGCATGTACGACTAGGTTTTTCCAATCTCTCCTTTTTTTCTCATGTTTTTAGCCAATCTCTAGGCCTCACTTTGTGAACATATGAAGTACTATGACAAGCAGTCCTTCTGGGCATCTGTAGGTGTACTAAAGTTATTCGCTCGGTACTTTGTCGAACTTATGACTATTGCTATATTTTATTTCATAGACTCGATTATGCTATACCATAACTCTTACTTTTGATTATTATTATCGAGGCCTGCTACCCAACTCCAGGTTACTTTCTCCCTGCTTATCCTATATGTATAAATCTAAGTCCTTTAATGCTTCGTTATTACTGTTCATCTAGAGAATGACATCATAGTCTCCTCTCATACTTTGGAATTTTCATCTATCTATTGTTGATTCATCTTAATGTTGATCTATAATCTACAACTGATAACTTAAAACCTCTTACGTAATACATTGTCACTAGGGCTCACGTCTCATCGGGGAACATCTGAAGGGATTTGCCTGATCTACCTAGGAACGACACTATACTTCAATAACTGTATTTCATAGAATCCCAACGTGATTCATCTTATGGGGGTATTCTAATCCTATGCAATTCATGAAATCCCTTTTCTTTAAATTATTACTCAATCGAAGGCATAAACGTCATCGTTTTATCTATCACAATTACATCCTTATTCTACTACCAGGGCAATATTTCATATCTTCTAATTGCTCCCAGTCTTAGACTCCTCCAAGTTCATTCAGTCTATACTGAGCTTTCTATAACTTAACTTAAGGAAACCATCATCTCTCTTGATTTGATGAGCTTAATCTCGAGGCCTTACGTATTTTCTGAGACCCATGAACAGGCCATATAATAGTAGAACATATGTGGAATCAAGAACATAGGCACCCCTAGTACTTCTAAGAATAGAATCATTTGTGAAATTTGCGTGTTTGCTAATTTTGTTTGTATCATATGTATCATGCGAAAAGAAAAGAAGGGATAGCCTTAACATATCTTAACTCCTTTGATTCCTTAATACCTTCCAAGCAATTCTTCAAACAACTCAACGCAATATACCATAGCATAAGGAGATTCAATATCAGTGGTGAGTAAAGGCTAAGTCCGCAACTTAAACTAGTAGATCGTTTAAGTAAATTTGGGCAGCATCTCCCCTATAACAAGGGCATCCTCCAATACCGTATACCAACAACAACAACAACAACAATCGAGCAATACAATAAGAACAACATCAACAATGGTGTACAAAATATTTCATTAACAAGTCATCAACATATCACGACGAGCGGCAAGCTCAGATTGAATCCCTTTAGCACCCTTTAACCCCATTATCATTCATTCTTGAACTTAGTAATATATCCAGTATAATAAACAATACCTTTTAAGTGATTTACAACCTTGTACTCATTTTCAAAGTTATCCGAAATAGGCTAACACAAGATAATATCGTTGTGGACAACTTCCAAGTGCTTTATAGCCATTTCTTTTCTAGTTACCAATTTTCTCAACAAGATTGACATGTAAACCAACATAATCATACTAACAATATCATAGCCAACAAATTTTCCATAATTATCAGCTACTTAAAGTCCATAAGAAGAACTTTCAAATTAAACCATCAAGAACAACAACATCTCAAGTTAATCAGAATATTATCTTGTAGTTTATCGTCCTAACAACTTAGCCAACATACAAAAAAGCTTAAGAACAATTAGTAGGATGTTATACCTACCTTATCTAGTAGCAACAACTTGAAATTCCAGCCAACACAGCCCACAATTATCCTCGATGACAACACAACCTCAGAGAGGTGTTGTTCTTCACTAGAACTAACTTTTGATGTTGAAATATGGCGTAATCACTTTGGAATCACTTCAAACCCTTATGGTATCTATTTAGGAGGGTTAGGAGGAGCATAGGGACTAGGTTGGGTCGAAAATGAGATATAAAGGTCGTCCAAATCATTTTTAAAGTGAAGTAGGTCGGCCACCGCCTAAGTGGGTCCCATTGGGAGCTGCTAGCGCAGTCTCGCAAAAATGCGAATATCTCTCTACTCCAATGTAATATGGACAAACGGTTTAATGAATTAGGAACTAGACTCATAGAAATTAAATTTGGTATGTCGATCATCCCTTAATTCAAAGTATATTGGGAGAAATGCTCTGCTACATTTGACCTAAGTTTCAGCACATTATGAATGTAAATTGTAATGACCTTTGCCAACATTTGTTCCAAAACTCGCTTTACTTCAAAACATAATACACGACTATCATACGAATAGAATAACTCATAAAATAACATCCTTATCATGTTAAGCACCCTATTCTCACCCCAAAAGTACACGTTATAACATTCCCAACATGCCGACTTTCGACGAAACTTATTTTCTTCAATTCATTTACTTCTAAGTCTTCCAACCCTCTTGGTACTTGTTATCCATGATTTTTAAAATCTGTAACCTCCAAAGAAATATTATTAACTTACTTTATGTACTTTTAAATATGATTACATTTTTGAGCTTACATCAATTGACTTACGATGTACTTTTACGTACAAAAATATGGGGTGTAATACTATTCCCCCCTTCGGAACATTCGTCCTCAAATATTGACTGATGCGCTTATCGGGCTACTAATCAAATAGCTCTTACGAATACTTTAATCCTGTCCTTGACATTTAGGCAACTGTTCAATGAATAAATCCAAAGGCCATGGCATTCCCCCCTTTATGCCTCTTTCTCACACCACGACCTGTGGTCGGAATTCTTCCAATCTCATAATTGTTGCTACCTTTTGTCATGCAGCATGTACGACTATGTCCTCGTATCTACGCCTATGCTATCTTCTCTCTTTCTTCCTCATGTTTTTAGCCAATCTCTAGGCCTCACTATGCGAACATATGAAGTACTATGACAAGCAGTCCCTCTGGGCATCTGTAGGTGTACTAAAGTTGTTCGCTCGGGACTTTGTCGAACTTACGAGTATTGCTATATTTTGTTTCATAGACTCGGTTATACTATACCATAACTCTTACTTTGGTTTATTATTATCGAGGTCTGCTACCCAACTCTAGGTTACTCTCTCCTTGCTTATACTATATGTATAAATCTAAGTCCTTTAATGCTTCCTTATTACTGTTCATCTAGAGAATGACATCCTAATCTCCTCTCATACTTTGGAATTTTCATCCATCTATTGTTGACTCACCTTAATGTTGATCTATAATCTTCCACTGATAACTAGAAACCTCTTACATTAACATTGTCACTAGGGCTCACGTCTCATCGGGGAACATCTGAAGGGATTTGCCTGATCTACCTAGGGACAACACTATACTTCAATAACTGTATTTCATAGCATCCCAACGTGATTCATCTTATGGGGGTATTCTAATCCTATGCAATTTATGAAATCCCTTTTCTTTAAATCATTACTCAATCGAAGGCATAAACGTCGTCCTTTTATCTATCACAATTACATCATTATTCTACTACGAGGGCAACATTTCATATCTTCTAATTGCTCCCAGTCTTAGACTCCTCCGAGTTCATTCAGTCTATACTGAGCTTTCTATGACTTAACTTAAGGAAACCATCATCTCTCTTGATTTGATGGTCTTAATATTGAGGCCTTACGTATTTTCCGAGACCCATGAACAGACCATATAATAGTAGGACATATGGAGAATCAAGAACATAGGCACCCCTAGTACTTCTAAGAATAGAAACATATGTGAAATTTGCGTGTTTGCTAATTTCGTTTGTATCATATGTATCATGCCAAAAGGAAAGAAGGGATAGCCTTAACATATCTTAACTCCTTTGATTCCTTAATACCTTCCAAGCAATTCTTCAAACAACTCAACGCAATATACCATAGCATAAGGAGATTCAAAATCAATGGCCAGTAAAGGCTAAGTCCGCAACTCAAACTAGTAGATCGTTTAAGTAAATTTGGGAAGCATCTCTAACATCAACTATGGTGTACAAAACATTTCATTAACAAGTCATCAACATATCACGACGAGCGGCAAGATCGGATTGAATCCCTTTAGCACCCTTCAACCCCATTATCATTCATTCTTGAACTTAGTAATATATCCAGTATAATAAACAATACCTTTTAAGGGATTTACAACCTTGTACTCATTATCAAAGTTATCCGAAATAGGCTAACACAAGATAATATCGTTGTGGACAACTTCCAAGTGCTTTATAGCCATTTCATTTCTAGTTACCAATTTTCTCATCAAGATTGACATGTAAACCAATATAATCATACTAACAATATCATAGCCAACATATTTTCCATAATTTTCAGCTACTTAAAGTCCATAAGAAGAACTTTCAAATTAATCCATCAAGAACAACAACATCTCAAGTTAATCATAGTATTATCTTGTAGTTTATCATCCTAACAACTTAGCCAACATACAAGAAAGCTTAAGCACAATTAGTAGGATGTTATACCTACCTTTTCCAGTAGCAACAACTTGAAATTCCAGCCAACACAACCCACAATTATCCTCGATGACAACACAACCTCAGAGAGGTGTTGTTCTTCACTAGAACTAACTTTTGATGTTGAAATATGGCGTAATCACTTTGGAATCACTTCAAACCCTTATGGTATCTATTTAGGAGGGTTAGGCGGAGCATAGGGACGAGGTTGGGTCGAAAATGAGATATAAAGGTCGTCCAAATCATTTTTAAAGTGAAGTAGGTCGGCCACCGCCTAAGTGGGTCTCTCTACTCCAATGTCGTATCGACAAACGGTTTAATGTATTAGAAACTAGACTCATAGAAATTCAATTTGGTATGTTTAAAATTCCTTAATTCATAGTATATTTGGAGAAATGGTCAGCTACATTTGATCTTAGTCTCAGCACATTATGAATGTAATTTGTGATAACCTTTGCCAACTTTTGTTCCACAACTCGCTTGACTTTAAAATATAACACATGACTATCATACAAATAAAATAACACATAAAATAACCTCCTTATCATGTTAAGCGCCCTATTCTCACCCCAAAAGTAAACGTTATAACATTCCCAACTTGTCGACTTTCGACGAAACTTATTTTCTTCAATTCGTTTACTTCTAAGCCTTTCAACCCTCTTGGTACTTATTATCCATGATCTTTAATATCTGTAATCTCCAAAGAAATATTATTAACTTACTTTATGTACTTTAAAATATGATCACATTTCTGAGCATACATCAATTGACTTACCATGTATATTTACGTACGAAAATATGGGGTGTAACATTATTCCCCCCCTTTAGAATATTCATCCTTGAATATTGACTGATGCACTTATAGGTATCATAACCGGATAGCTCTTATGAATACTTTAATATTGTCCTTGCCATCTAGGCAACTGTTCAGAGAATAAATCCAAAGGCCAGGGCATTCTTCCATTTAGACCTCTTTCTAACACCACGACCTGTGGTCGGAATTGCTACCTTCTGTCATGCTGCTTGTATGACTTTGTACTCGAATCTGCGCCTATGCTATTTTCTCTCCTTTTTCCTCAAGCTTTTAGCCAATCTGTAGGCCTCACTTTGTGAACATATGCAGTACTATGACAAGCAGTCCCTGTAGGCATCTGTAGGTGTACTAAAGTTGTTCGCTCGGTACTTTCACGATCTTACCACTATTGCTATATTTTGTTTCATAGACTCGGTTATCTATCCTTATGGCTTTACTGCATCTAGGTAGGTCATACAATACCATAACCCTTACTTTGGTTTATTATTACCAAGGTCTGCTACCCAACTCCAGGTTACTCTCTCCCTGCTTATCCTATATGTATAAAGCTAATTCCTTTAATGCTTCATTATTACTGTTCATCTTGAGAATGACATCCTAATCCTCCCTCATACTTTGGAATTTTCAACCATCAATTGTTGATTCACCTTAATGTTGATCTATAATCCACCATTGATAACTTGTAACCTCTTATGTAATACATTGTCGCTAGGGTTCACGTCTCATCGGGGAATATCTGAAGTGATTTGCCTGATCTACCTAGGGATGATAGTATACTTCAAAAACTATATTTCATAGCATCCCCACGTGATTCATCTAATAGGGGTATTCTAATCTTGTGCAATTCATCAAATCCTTTTTCTTTAAATCATTACTCAATCTAAGGCATAAACATCATCCTTTTATCTATCACAATTATACCTTTATTCTACTACCAGGGCAGCATTTCATCTCTTCTAATTGCTCCCAGCCTTAGACTCCTCCGATTTCATTCCTACTATACTGAGGTTTCTAAAACTTAACTTAAGAAAACCATCAGCTCTCTTGATTTGATGGGCTTAATCCCAAGGCCTTGCGTATTTGCTGAGACCCATAAACAAATCATATAATTATAGGACATACGGGGTATCAAGAACTGATAGCATCCTAGGAAGCTCAAACCTATTCAAGGACAAGAATGAATCTTTGGAATCTCAAAGAGGGCTTTTAACAAGATGTCAAGCTAAAGAGTTGCAAAACAAGGTCATTAGACTTCAAGTGGAAATAAAGATGTTGTTAATTGGGATGGAGAGTTCAAGGATAAAGGATATGAGTTGTCTAGGTATTATAATTATTTTATGGTCCAAATTCATGTCCAAGAAAATTTGGATTAGATCCCAAGAGACATCCTCTGAAGAAGGTCCAAATCAGGCCACTATTGGACCTATTTGGCACCTAAAAATGTGTCCAAACTTGCAGCCCAATAAGTCCTACATGAAGCCACATTTTTATAACATAAAAAGGACTTACTTGTTGCCAAAGAAAGGTTCAATAAGCGTGATAGAAGTTGGGTACAAGTTGGTGCCAAGTTACTTGCAAGTTGCCTTCAAGATTTCCAAGATCCTATCCATGATTGGTTTGCGACTTTCAAGATTCTATCCAAGATTGGTTTTAACTTATTTTCATATATTTTGGCACTAGATTTATTGCTTTCCTAGGTAGTTAAGGTTATGTTTTCCTTTTCCTAAGATTGTTAGAGTTACTTTCCAAGATTGACTTGGTTTTTGTTTCCTAGTGTTTTTTCTTTTCCTAAGATATTTGGACTTGTTGTCCAAAGTAGTTTAGGACTTTATTTTCTTGTTTTTAGGTAGGAATTTCGTGACCTCCTATCTATATAAAGTGGTGTATTCTTTGTTTTTAGATTTTAGATTATGATATACTATTATCAATAAAAATTGTGAGATTTTTCTTGCACTCTTGTGTGTGGCTACTCTTGGATTTATTCTTCAATCTTCAAGACTCAACTTAAGGTGGTAAGATTAAACTCTTTTGAAAATTTAGATCACTTCTAGGTATTCAAGAAAGTTGATAAGTTTAGGCTTATTGTGGTTCTTGTTATTCTAAAGGGTCGGGTTTCACAATCTATCTCTTGTTTTTAATTCTCTACCAAAGGCGATTAGTTTTTTGTTAGCTAATTGTTTTTGTTAGGATTCAACTTCAAAAATAGAGTTCTTGAATTCAAGAAACTCTTTCTTGAATTCAATCTATCTTTAATTTTCCGTTGTTGTTTTATTTCTTTATTTTCTTTTAGCTTCCGCACGTTTCTTGATTTTCTTTAGTAATTCTTGGACCACTATCTTGTTGTTATCAAGTCAATCTTGATAATCTTGGGAGATTCTTGAGCAAAATAAAATTAAAAAAAACAAAAAAAAAAAGAAAATTAGCCAAAAGAAAAGCATTATGGCTCATTATTATTTGTAGAATTCAAGTGTTATTTGGTTTCCAAGTGAAGAAATGAAACAAGAAGAGGGGATCCTAGTTCTTAAAGATTAAGGTAACTTCTTTCCTTATTTTGTGGGTTTTGGGTTTCCTAAATTCTTTCCTTTTTTTTCTACATAACCAATTCCTATTCTTCCAAGGTTTGGTCATTCAGTTTCCTTTTCTTTTTCTAACTCTACATTATTATAACTAAGGATTGTGACTAGTAAGGTTTATTAATAAATCTAAAGATTAACGACCAAGAGTTGCTTTGAGTGAAAAAAGGCAAGAGAGGCAAGAACATTAGAGGAAAAAGCCAAATTTGAGAGATACATAATTCTTCTAATCTTTGTTCAAGATGTTTTAAACAGGTAGTTATAGTAAAAGGAGGCGAGCTATGACTCAACAACTTGAAAAGTCGAACTTACAATATACCGAATGGAAGAAAGACAATGGTAAAATTATTTTTCAAACAAGAGCTAAAGTGATGTCTGCGATTTGTGCTCTCAGAATTGATAAAGAGTTTGGCTATAACTCAATTAGCACTTATATGGTTGAAAAATTGAACTTGCCTTGTGTTGAGCATATTGAACCCTACATGTTGAAAGGAGTAAAGGTAGATAAAAGAGTGTTATTACTATTCTCTATTGAAAGGTATGAGGATGCGATCTGGTGTGATGTGATTCCCATGAATAATTATCATATCTTGTTGGGAAAGCCATGGTATACCTATAGAAGAGCTTCATAGAACATGGAAAAAAATAGATACTCTTTTGAGGTTAACAGGAAAAACTTATTCCTGGACCTTTGACTCCCTCACAAATTTATGAAGATGAAAAGACTGTTAAAGAGAATATGGAAAAATATGAGAGAGAAAAGAATGAGAGGAGTAAGGGAGTGCATGTTGACATCCCAAGAGAGGAAAAAGGAGAGGTTGTATTGAGTGAAAAGAATGGGATGTCAATTGAGAAAAAGAGTGAGCTTGAGGGAAAAGAAAAGAGAGAAGGCAATGAGATAAGAAAAGTCTTTGAGGTAGAGAGAGAAAAACAAGAGTGTTTGAGTAAAGAAGAAGAAAAACAATTTAGTGAGAGAAAAGAGGCTAAGGGTGAGGGAAAAGTTAGTTTTGTGATAAAAGCCAAAGAGAGTGTAAGCAAGAATAAAATTTCTTTACTTCCTAACCCATTAACTCATTCTTGTTTTAGTTCTTGTGATTTTATGCAGCCACGTGTTGAAAGGCCTTTTGAAAGGAGAGGTGAGGTGCGAGAAATGGTGGCAAAGGATCCAATTGGATTCCAACATGAATTAGGCAAAACTAATTCTTGTTGGATGGTGGAAGATAAAAGCTTGGTTAAATTCTTTATTGTTGAATCTTTTGACTATTTTAATTCTTATTTACAAGTTTATAACATGGAGTTTCCTAAAGCCATTGCTAAGCTGGAATCATTGCATAAAAGAATACAAGGTGATATTGTTCCATTAGTAAATAAGTCCAAGTATGATATGTATAATTGATTCATTCACATTCTTGGCCTTCCTAAAACACCTAAGGTATTTTTGGAGGTAATGAACTATACTCTTATTTCTTATGTTGGTGACTTTATAATTTTTGTGGATGATGATATTTTGATGCATATCAAGTCATTAACTATAATATCTAAGTTAAATTGCAAGAGTAATTTGCTTCCTTTTGAAATTGAGTATGACATAGATGATTATGCATTTCAACTTGGTGGAAAGAGGCATGAAATTTATGAGAAGATGCTTGCTAATGAGTTAAATGTTCTTTCTTCTCTTATTCAAGTGTCTAATGAGTTTTCATGTAATAAATTACTAGAATGTGAGTTTTGTTGTTTGATGGGAAGTCATTCCTCTAGGCATGTTGATTGTGAGCCTGCAAAAGTGTTTGCTACTATTAAAGAGGATATGCATGATTATTGTGACGTTAGTGATCAAATACTATTTCATGAACCTATCTATGACTCTTTCTGTGACAGTTTGAGAAATTATATAGAATTCATTGATATTGCGAATATTATTGGGAAACGTTATAATCACGAGCTAGAATGTATTAAAATTTGTATTTTGGAATTTATGGGTTCTTCTGACCTTTCTGAGAATTTATGGGTTTTTCTGACCTTTCTGAGAATTTATGTGCTTCTTTGAATAACTTACATATAGAAAAATCCATGGGATTTATAATTGATACTTGGTTATATCATAAGAGTGCCTTATTTGATACATGTGGCAGAGATACTTGTATTAAATGGATACATGACCAATATTTTGTAATTTCTTTGGCATGCACATGTTTGGACTACCTTATTGACAAGATCGCATTTCAAATTTCATTACATAGTGCATCTAAGAGAGGTTTTTGTTGGACAACTCTAAGTAGGCATAAATTTTATTGGGATGATGATGTCCATATGCTTTATAAAGGAGTATTTACACCTATTAGGATTAATTGGGTTAAGTGGACACATGGTCACTATCTTGTTTTATTCCTACCATTTTTCAGATTAGTGGATGCCATTTACTAGTGCGTGACTTCTTTTTCTTGCAAGATCGAAATTCGAGGATGAATTTTCTTCAAGAACAGTGGAATGATAGCATCCTAGGAAGCTCAAACCTATTCAAGGACAAGAATGAAGCTTTGGAATTTCAAAGAGGGCCTTTAACATGATGTCAAGCTAAAGAGTTGCAAAACAAGGTCATTAGACTTCAAGTGCAAATAAAGATGTTGTTAATTGGGATGCAGAGTTCAAGGATAAAGGATATGAGTTGTCTAGGTATTATAATTATTTTATGGTCCAAATTCATGTCCAAGAAAATTTGGATTAGATCCCAAGAGACATCCTCTGAAGAAGGTCCAAATCAGGCCACTATTGGACCTATTTGGCACCTAAAAATGTGTCCAAACTTGCAGCCTAATAAGTCCTACATAAAGCGACGTTTTTATAACATAAAAAGGATGTACTTTCTGCCCAAGAAAGGTTCAATAAGAGTGATAGAAGTTGGGTACAAGTTGGTGCCAAGTTACTTGCAAGTTGCCTTTAAGATTTCCAAGATCCTATCCATGATTGGTTTGCGACTTTAAAGATTCTATCCAAGATTGGTTTTAACTTATTTTCATATATTTTGGTACTAGATTTATTGCTTTCCTAGGTAGTTAAGGCTATGTTTTCCTTTTCCTAAGATTGTTGGAGTTACTTTCCAAGATTGACTTGGTTTTTGTTTCCTAGTATTTTTCCTTTTCCTAAGGTATTTGGACTTGTTGTCCAGCGTAGTTTAAGACTTTATTTTCTTATTTTTAGGTAGGAATTTCGTGACCCCTATCTATATAAAGGGGTGTATTCTTTGTTTTTAGATTTTAGATTATGATATACTATTATCAATAAAAAATGTGAGATTTTTCTTGCACTCTTGTGTGTGGCTACTCTTGGATTTATTCTTCAACCTTCAAGACTCAGCTTAAGGTGGTAAGATTAAACTCTTTTGAAATCTTAGATCACTTCTAGGTATTCAAGAAAGTTGATAAGTTTAGGCTTATTGTAGTTCTTGTTATTCTAGAGGGTCGGGTTTCACAATATATCTTTTGTTTTTAATTCTCTACCAAAGACGATTAGTTCTTTATTAGCTAATTGTTATTGTTAGGATTCAACTTCAAGAATAGACTTCTTGAATTCAAGAAACTCTTTCTTGAATTCAATCTATCTTTAATTGTCCGTTGTTTTTTTATTTCTTTATTTTCTTTTAGCTTCCACACATTTTTTTTTATTTTCTTTAGTAATTCTTGGACCCCTATTGTGTTGTTATCAAGAACTTAGGCACCCCTAGTACTTCTAAGAATAGAGTCATTTGTGAAATTTGTGTATTTTCTCGTTTCGTTTGTATCATATGGATCATGCCAAAAGGAAAGAAGGGATAGCCTTAACATACATTAACTCTGTTGAGTCCTTAATATCTTCCAAGCAATTCTTCAAACAACTCAACTCAATCTACCTTAGCATAAGGAGATTCAAATCAGTGACGAGTAAAGGCTATGTCCGCAACTCAAATTAGTAGCTCGTTTACGTAAATTTGGGCAGCATCTCCCATATACCAACAACAACAATAGAACAATACAATAAGAACAACATCAACAATAGGGTACAAAATATTTCATTAACAAGTCATCAACATATCACGACGAGCGGCAAGCTCGGATTGAATCCCGTTAGCACCCTTCAACCCCATTATCATTCATTCTTGAACTTAGTAATATATCTAGTATAATAAATAATACCTTGTAAGGTATTTCCAACCTTGTACTAAATGTCAAGGTTACCCAAAATAGCCTAACACAAGATAATATCATTGGGGACAACTTCCTATTAATTTCCAGCAACTTAAAGTCCATAAGAGCAACTTTCAAATTAATCCATCAAGAACAACAACATCTCAAGTTAATCCAAGTATTATCTTGTAGATTATCGTCCTAACAACTTAACCAACATACAAGCAAGCTTAAGCACAATTAGTAGGATGTTATACTCACCTTATCTAGTAGCAACAACTTGTAATTTCAGCCAATCACAGCCTACAATTATCCTCAAAGACAACACAACCTCAGAGAAGTGTTGTTCTTCACTAGAACTAACCTTTGAAGTTGAAATATGGTGTAATCACTTTGGAATCACTTCAAACCCTTATGGTATCTATTTACGAGGGGTAGTAGGAGTCTAGGGATGCGATTGGGTTGAAAAATGAGAAATAAAGGTCGTCCAAATCATTTTTAAAGTGAAGTAGGTCGACCACCGCCTAAGTGGGTCCCATTGGGAGCTACTTGCGTAGTCTCGCGAAAATGCGAATATCTCTCTACTCCGATGTCGTATCGACAAACGGTTTAATGTATTAGAAACTAGACTCATAAAAATTCAATATTTAATATCTATAATCCCTTAATTCATAGTATATTGGGAGAAATGCTCAGCTACATTTGACCTAAGTTTCTGCACATTATGAATGTAACTTGTGATGACATTTGCCAACTTTTATTCCACAACTCGCTTGACTTCAAAAAATAATACACGACTATCATACGAATACAATAACTCATAAAATAACCTCCTTATCGTGTTAAGCAGCCTATTCTCACCCCAAAAGTACACGTTATAACATTCCCAACTTATCGACTTTTGACGTAACTTATTTTCTTCAATTCGTTTACTTTTAAGCCTTCCTACGCTCTTGGCTTTGGTTTATTATTACCGATGTCTGCTACCCAACTCCAGGTTACTCTCTCCCTGCTTATACTATATATATAAATCTAAGTCCTTTAATGCTTCCTTATTACTTTTCATCTAGAGAATGACATCCTAATCTCCTCTCATACTTTGGAATTTTCATCCATCTATTGTTGATTCACCTTAATGTTGATCTATAATCTTCCACTGATAACTAGAAACCTCTTACTTAATACATTGTCACTAGGGCTAACGTCTCATCGGGGAACATCTGAAGTGATTTGCCTGATCTACCTAGGGATGACACTATACTTCAATAACTGTATTTCATAGCATCCCGACGTGATTCATCTTATGGCGGTATTCTAATCCTTTGCAATTCATGAAATCCCTTTTCTTTAAATCATTACTCAATCAAAGGCATAAACGTTATCATTTTATCTATCACAATTATACCCTTATTCTACTACTAGGGCAGCATTTCATCTCTTCTAATTGCTCCCAGTCTTAGACTCCTCCGAGTTCATTCAGGCTATATTGAGCCTTCTATAACTTAACATAAGGAAACCATCGGCTCTCTTGATTTGATGGGCTTAATCCCGAGGCCTTACATATTATCTGATACCCATAAACAAATCATATAATAATAGGACATACGAGGAATCAAGAACCTAGGCACCCCTAGTACTTCTAAGAATATAGTCATTTGTGAAATTTGCGTGTTTGCTTGTTTCGTTTGTATCATATAGATTATGCCAAAAGGAAAGATGGGATAGCCTTAACATACCTTAACTCTGTTGAGTTCTTAATACCTTCCAAGCAATTCTTCAAACAACTCAACTCAATCTACCATAGCATAAGGAGATTCAAAATCAGTGATGAGTAAAGGCTAAGTCCGCAACTCAAACTAGTAGCTCGTTTATGTAAATTTGGGCAGCATCTTCCCTGTAACAGGGGCCTCCTCCAATACCATATACCAACAACAACAACCGAACAATACAATTAGAACAACATCAACAATAGTGTACAAAATATTTCATTAACAAGTCATCAAAATATCACGACGAGCGGCAAGCTCGAATAGAATCCCTTTAGCACCCTTCAACCCCATTATCATTCATTATTGAACTTAGTAATATATTCAGTATAATAAACAATACCTTTTAAGGGATTTCCAACCTTGTACCCAATTTCAAAGATAACTAAAATAGCCTAACACAAGATAATATCATTGTGGACAACTTCCAAGTGCTTTATAGCCATTTCTTTTCTAGTTACCAATTTCCTCAACAAGATTGACATGTAATCCAACATAATCATACTAACAATTTCATAGCCAACTTATTTTCCATAATTTCCAGCAACTTAAATTCCATAAGAGCAACTTTCAAATTAATCCATCAAGAACAACAATATCTCAAGCTAATCCAAGTATTATCTTGTAGTTAATCGTCCTAACAACTTAACCAACATAAAAGCAATCTTAAGCATAATTAGTGGGATGTTATACTCACCTTATCCAGTAGCAACAACTTGAAATTTCATCCAAACACAGCCCACAATTATCCTCAACGACAACACTGTAAGGCCCCGTAAAATATTTCCTAAAAATCGGGGTTCTGTGATGCAGGGGTAGGCGTAGAGGTTAATAATAGTAGAAATTCTTCGCGGCTCGCAAGCTCACTGCGGTTCGGACTTTTTGGATTGAATAGTGCGCTGGGGAGTTGAAGGAAAATATTTTGCAGTGTTGGGCATTTCTGCGGCCCATTATGCGACCGCATAATCACTCTGCGTACCGCAGAATGGCCGTAGAGTGAAGCAGCTATTTGGGCCATTTTTTATGTCAATTTTGCGACAAGTTATGCGATCGCACAACCGTTTTGCGGGCCGCACTTTGATCGCATAATCAGCCTTGGAATTTTGCGGAGGGAGGTTCTGCGGCGCATTATGCGACCGCAAAATAGGTCTGCGGGCTGCATAATAGCCGAAGAGTGAAGCAGGCTAGCCCAGTTCCGTAGGCCATTTTCCGTGGCCATTTCGCGGACCGCAGAATCATTATGCGGTTTCCTATGCGACCGCAGATCATAGGCCCGTGGCTTCATTTTTTGGCTTTTTATAACCCGACCCTACTTCGTTAAAATACATGCCATAGTCCATTTTGAGCAAAATGTCTGATACTTTTAGAGTGAGAAAGAGTGCTTAGAGTGGGGGAGTAACCTTCAATCTATTATCCATCAATTCTTGCTCAATATTTGAAGATTAACAAAGAAAGTCTTCATCCTACGGATAAGAGTCTATGCCCTAGCTCTTAATTTCGAAAATCTACTAAAAGGGGAGTAATTAGCAAGACAATTTTTGGGTGTGGGAGTTGTTATCTTGAATGCTTGTGTTATAAAATAATGTAGGAAGGTTGTGACCTAACAATGGTAGAGAATGGGTTGAGAGATGATGGAATCTTTCGTAAAAGGGCCTTAAAAACCTTAATGCACACCTAGTGCTAGATAATATGCTCAAATGAGCTAGAATCATGACCATCTTCCTAATTTTGGTTCATCTTGTTATATTTCTAAAATAGATTGAAGTTGCTAAGAATTCCGGAACATTTTAAAAGTTTGAGGAAGCTCAATTGAGGTATGTTGGCTAAACCCCTCTCTTAGAATCGAATTCCACAGTGTTCATGTAAGTTATATAAGACCCTAATTTGATCATTATGAAATCGGTTATCCCGAGTAATCTTGTGTTGAGAGATACATGTTCAATATGTGTTTCAAATGCATTTATTCTTGCTATGTTATCTTTTGAGTATATATTCAAAGTGTGGTTGTGTGTCTTATAATTATTACGATTTCAAGTTATGCTTGAGTGAAGGTTATCATGACAAATTATGTGAACAAAATCTCTATATGTCTAAGACTCTTAATTGCTCTCATGTGTACCTAAAAGCTTTGAATTGAAGATTCTTGTTGTCGATGATGGTGATGGTGTGTGAAAATGAAAAGGGAAGCATGAAATATGAAATTCGGCTAAGTGCCAAGAACGATATTATAATTGTGGCCATAAGTGCCGATGAATTGATTAGTTGTGAAGAAAGTATAACGTGAGATGATTGATATAAAAGGTAATGTCTCGGGTGAGACGGCTTAGCTGATCAAGCCGTGATCGGATGCCATGCCGCACTCATGGTGGTGATTGTGCTGGAAATTGTAATTGTGGTTAATGTCTCAAATAAGGTGGCCTAGCCGATCGAGCCGTGATCGGACTCCGTGTAAAAGTACGGTGGTATTGTGAATAATGGTATACTGGAAATAAAGATCTCCCCACCTAAAAACATGGAAAGTGACTTAAAAACTTATGTGGTTCTTAACTTGCTGTTTCGGTATTGTTTGAGGCTTCTATTGATATGATGATTTTCTTCCGTGTATTATTGTTCATTCTATGGAAATGGGGTTTGGTTATACATACTAGTACTATTCGACAGTACTAACGTCCCTTTTGCAGGGGGCGCTGCATCTTTAATGGATGCAGGTGGTTCCACAGCAGGTAGCATTAACCAGTGATAGCAGTACACCTTCCTCCTAGCAGACTTGGTGAGCCCCACCTCATTCCGGGGTCATGTATCTTTTGTACATTTTGTTATCATGTTTGGAGGTATAGCCGGAGCCTTATTACCAGCACTATCATTGTACTCCTTTGTATCTTTTAGAGGCTCTGTAGATATTTTGTGGGTTGTATGTCGGTTTTGGGGGAAGTCAAACAATTCATATTTATGTTTGAATGAATCACTTGTTCCACTTTAGCCTATAAAAAGATGTGTATTTTGAGTTATTTGATGAAGAAACAAATAGAAAGGTTTTGGTATTGTATTCATGATCTCCCTATTGTCTAATTAATGAATATATGTCATCTATTTTTCCATGAGTGAGTTTGGGGTAGAAAGTATCTAGCAGGCTTGCTCGGCCGGGTTCACTCGGTTGAGCACCGGTCACGCTCCCCGAGTTTGGGGAGTGACAAACTTGGTATCAGAGCCTAAGGTTTTAAAATGTCCTAGGGTGTCTCGGAGCCGTGTCTAGTAGAGTCCTCCTTATTGGTGTGTTGTCGACCACATCTATAAGTTGGAGGCTACTTGGACATTTAGGAATAATACCCTTCTTTGATATTCTGGATCGTGCGATGAAACGGATTGTGAAACTGTTCCTCCTCTAACTCGTGCATTCCTTTAACTTTCAATACATGGCACCTAAGAAGAGAGCAAGAACTGGCCAAGGAGCCAATGCCGCCTCAGGAGTGGCAGTTGACCCATTATTTGATGATGCGGGTGAATAACCGATGGGTGGGGATAATCGTAAAAATTACACGGGGCACCCTATTTTGTCGCCCCCATTTAACCTATACCCATATTTTTAAACTTCTTTAACCTATACCCTAATTTTGACAACTTCAGACGCCTCCTCTTCTTCCTCCTTATCTATGCGCTCCTTTCTTCCTCCTCTTCTTTTCCTCTTCTTCTTTTCTCTCTCAAATACATGAGACTTTATATAAGTATTATTGATTGGATCTGTAAAGTTTTTATTAAATCTTATCAACTACTATATTCTATGTTGAAGGGCGAGTAAATAAAACTCCACAAGCTGGTTAAAGTAGGTGTGATTTGTGTGTTTCCCTGATCTATCCTTCTTAAACATACAACAGCAACTGACTACTACATATCCTCTCTTCCAAGTTACCTTCCACAAGAATGGCACATGAATGTGAAATTTATTATATACAATAGTTGCTCTCGCGATCTCTTGGAATTAGCTTACCCCTTGCTTTATGATATCATCTGCAGGAGAAACGACAGAAAGGGCTGCAGAACTGAAAAATAAAAGATAGGAAAAATAACTTCATAACATTATCAAAAAAATCAGTTAAAACTTTAGCACAATTTGGCTTAAGTTATATTTTAAAGCCATCTAACTTCAAAGAAACGCAGAACATAATTTCAGCTCTAAGACTGCTGAAGTTTAGCAAATATAAAACAAAAACTTCAGCTCCTAGAATGCTGAAGTTCAGCAAATACAAAACAAAACATCAGCTCCTAGAATGCTGAAGTTCAGCAAATACAAAACAAAACATCAGCTCCTAGAATGCTGAAGTTCAGCAATCACAAAACAAAACTTCAGCTCCCAGAATGCTGAAGTTCAGCAATTACAAAATAAAAATTCAGCTCCTAGAATGCTGAAGTTCAGCAATTACAAAACAAAAACTTCAGCAAAAACATGTTGTAGTTTTATTGAACTGAAGTTTGCCATTGCACTGAATTGAAGTTTGCGTGATTGCCTTTGCAAGTCAAGCCAAACTTCAGGCAAAAATATCTGAAGTTTTGCTTTGATAAGGCTACACTTCAGCCAAAACATTCTGAAGTTCAAACTTCAGACATAATTTTTTGCTACTTCAGGCCCGTATGTCTGAAGTTACCTGAAAAGTGGGTACGCTTGCAATTTTTTTTGCAAAGCGGGTATAAGTTAAAATATGACCCCAAAACTGGGTATAGATGCAAATCCCTCGGGATAATCCCCCGACTACTACACTGCCTGATTCCACTACACCTGACCAGGCCACACCAGTTCCTGCACCTACTGAGGGTGCAGCGGTTCCTCCAACTGATATTCCGGTTCCACCTTCAGCCCCAACTTTCGGTTCTGGTATTTATGACGGGGATCTTAAGGGAGCTATCCAGATGATGACACAGGTAGTGGCTTCTCAAGCCCAAAGGACAAATGTTGCACCCACTTCTTCTAGCCCACAAGGGGATTCTAGTGGTTCCAAGGTGAACAGGTTTCTTCGGTTGGATCCTCCGGTGTTCACAGGTGCTAATCCCGAGGAGGACCCATAGGACTTCATTGATGAGATGCATAAGACTCTCCGGGTTATGCGCGCTACTTAGACGGGGGGGAGGGGTGGAGTCGGTCGCCTCCACAGAGTTTGAGAACCTTAAGCAAGGAAGTAAGAGTGTGTAGGAGTATCACATAGAGTTCGCGCGTCTGTCTAAATATGCCATTCTCATGTTGCCTACTATGGAGGCTATAGTCCACCGGTTTGTGCAGGGCCTTAGCCCCTTGGTTATCAATGAGGCCGCTACAGCTGCCTTGAATTCAGATATGAACTATGGGAAGATGGCAGCATTTGCTCAAGCTATAGAGAACCGTAAGTTTAAGAACATAATGGAGCGAGAAGGTACCAGCAAGGCCCGGTCCGCGGGCAACTTTGGGGAGTCATTTGGTGGGGGAAGATCAGCTTTTAGGGGATGATTTGTTTGATCACTTACAGGTCAGTAGGTACTTCTCCAAAATTGATTTACGGTCCGGGTACCACCAATTGAAGATCAGGGAGTAGGATATTCCGAAAATAACTTTCAAGACCCGGTATGGGAACTTTGAATTTCTGGTAATGTCTTTTGGGCTAACAAATGCACCAGCGACTTTTATGGATCTTATGAATCGAGTTTTCAAGACTTTTCTTGATTCCTTTGTCATAGTATTCATTGACGATATTCTTGTGTATTCACGAGGTCGAGAGGACCATGCCGATCATCTCAAGGCAGTTTTGCAGATTCTTCATCAGCACCAATTGTACACGAAATTTTCAAAATGTGAATTATGGCTCGAGTCTATCACATTCTTGGGTCATGTTTTCTCCTATGATAATCATACTAAAAATATCATAGCCAACTTATTTTCCATAATTTCCAGCCACTTAAAGTCCATAAGAGCAACTTTCAAATTAATCCATCAAGAACAATATCTCAAGCTAATCCAAGTTTTATATTTTAGTTTATTATCCTAACAACTTAACCAACATACAAGCAAGCTTAAGCACAATTAGTAGGATGTTATACTCACCTTATCCAGTAGCAACAACTTGAAATTTCAGCCAAACACAGCCCACAATTATCCTCAATGACAACACAACCTCAGAGAGGTGTTGTTCTTCACTAGAACTAACTTTTGATGTTGAAATATGGTGTAATCACTTTGGAATCACTTCAAACCCTTATGGTATCGGTTTAGGAGTATTAGGAGGAGTGTAGGGACGAGGTTGGGTCGAAAAATGAGAAATAAAGCTCGTCCAAATCGTTTTAAATATGAAGTAGGTCGACCACCGCCTAAGTGGGTCCTATTGGGAGTTGCTTGCGTAGTCTCGCAAAATTACAAATATCTCTCTACTCTAATATCATATCGACAAACGGTTTAATTCATTAGAAACTAGACTCATAGAAATTCAATTTTGTATGTTGATCATCTCTTAATTCAAAGTATCTTGGTAGAAATGCTCATCTACATTTGACCTACGTTTCAGCACATTATGAATGTAACTTGTGATGACCTTTTCCAACCTTTCTTCCACAACTCGCTTGACTTCAAAACATAACACACGACTATCATATGAATAAAATAACTCATAAAATAACCTCCTTATCATGTTAAACACCCTATTCTCACCCCAAAAGTACACGTTATAATATTCCCAACTTGTCGACTTTTGACGAAACTTTTTTTCTTCAATTCGTTTACTTCTAAGCCTTCCAACCCTCTTGGTACTTGTTATCCATGATCTTTAATATTTGTAACCTCCAAATAAACATTATTAACTTACTTTATGTACTTTCAAAGATGATCACATTTCTGAGCTTACATCAATTGACTTACGATGTACTTTTACGTATGAAAACATGGGGTGTAACATTATTCCCCCCTTGGGAGCATTCGTCCTCTAATGTTGACTGATGCGCTTATCGGTCTCATAACCGGATAGCTCTTACGAATAATTTAGTACTGTCCTTCCCATCTAGGCAACTGTTTTGTGAATAAATCCAAAGGCTAGGGCATTCCCCCCTTTAGGCCTCTTTCTCACACCACGACCTGTGGTCGGAATTATTTCAATTTCATAACTGTTGCTACCTTCTGTCATGCAGCCTGTATGACTATGTCCTCATATCTGCGCCTATGCTATCTTCTCTCCTTTTTCCTTAAGCTTTTAGCCAATCTCTAGGCCTCACTTTGTGAACATATGCAGTACTATGACACGTTGTCCCTCTGGGCATCTATAGGTGTACTAAAGTTGTTCGCTCGGTACTTTGTCGAACTTATGACTATTGCTAAATTTTTTATTCATAGACTCAGTTATCTATCCTTATGGCTTTATTGCATCTAGGTAGGTCATATTATACCATAACTCTTACTTTGGTTTATTATTATCGAGGCCTGCTACCCAACTCCAGGTTACTTTCTCCCTGCTTATCCTATATGTATAAATCTAAGTCCTTTAATGCTTCGTTATTACTGTTCATCTAGAGAATGACATCATAGTCTCCTCTCATACTTTGGAATTTTCATCTATCTATTGTTGATTCATCTTAATGTTGATCTATAATCTACAACTGATAACTTAAAACCTCTTACGTAATACATTGTCACTAGGGCTCACGTCTCATCGGGGAACATCTGAAGTGATTTGCCGTATTTACCAAGGAACGATACTATACTTCAATAACTATATTTCATAGCATCCCAACATGATTCATCTTATGGGGGTATTCCTATCATGTGCAATTCATGAAATCTTTTTTCTTTAAATCATTACTCAATCAATGGCATAAATGTCATTCTACTACTAGGGCAGCATTTCATCTCTCTTAATTGATCCCAGTCTTAGACTTCTCCGAGTTCAATTAGGCTATACTGAGCTTTCTATAACTTAACTTAAGGAAACTATCAGCTCTCTTGACTTGATGGGATTAATCCTGAGGCCTTATGTATTCTTGTTACCTTCTCACTCACCTTTTCTTACCCTTACTCCGATCTACCTAAAACCTTATCGCTCTATAATACTTTAGCTTGCCACCTATAAATATCTATTTATACTACTTGCAACCTTCCTTTAACTTTCTAGCACTATAGAATTCCTTTCGCGCCTTCTCAGTTGTCTTTAAATGTAAGCAATTACTTTTCCTGATCGTTCTGCCACTTGTTGCATGAATACTTGACTTATCTTATTTCCCACAAATACTAGAATTTCCTGTAGCTTGTACGATCTCAAATATAACCTTTGATTTTTTTTTCCCATTCATTAGCCACGATAGGTGCCACTTTCTTATGGAGTGTATACAATATTATAGTGAGACTGTTGTTACAGGACCATTTCTTCTTCAAGTTGCTATGCTTAGGTTGAAGCCTTCTTCCATATTTCCTCAACTAGTCTTTCGTTGTACTACATAGGGAGACCCTCTGACTTTTGTAAAGCTGCGAGCTTATTACATCATATACCTGACATAATTTTTGATGTTCTTGCTCACCTATAATTATCCCTAGTTACTTACCTCCGCACTCTTGTGCTCGTAGGGTTGCTTCTGAACTGAAATTTTGACTATCTCCCCAGTGGCACTCTCTTTTATTTCCGTAACACCTATACGGTACCTTTAATTACCCCAACCCCTATCTGAATATTTCTCAATGATCACGATGTCATGTCTGCGAGACTGAACTCACTATGTTGGGGTTCACTATGTTTATCTTGCATGATTAGTTGATTTATTTGTATCTTCCTGTCTAGCCATAACTAGACTCTTCCGGAATCAACTACAGACTACTCGTTGGTCCATTCTCATATCTATATTTTGCGTAACCCCCATCTTGGGTCATGTCCTTTGTCTTAACTTGCCTCTCGCACTGGCTCCTTATGTATCAAGTGTTTATTTGCACTTATTTATCAATGACATCCTGGCTGGGAACTCTTACTCCCTCTCCCCGGTGTCGTGCTTGCATAATGTTCTAGATTCACGACATATCTGTAGGATCTAAATAAATGCAGTCTCATCCCTTTTGCCTTTTTACCACATTCTTCCTTTACCATTTCATAGTTACCTGAACCACTTAACTCCGACCTAATACCACATCACACTATCTTCCCCCTTTAGGGGTGTTCTAAGATTTAGTGCTACAACGATCTACCTATAGATGTTTTACCTCTTCATCTTTGGCGTCTTTTCACATCATCAATGACCCTTACTCATCTTACGGTAACCCTTCTGTACCAGGGATAACTAAATTTCTTATGCAAAAGGGTGACACTTAGTGTAACTGGCACACTTTGTCCTTTAAGCTTAACTCTGCTCATAGTGCTTCCTTTAGGGAAGCGTCTTCCTGAATGAACTTTAAAGGTTATTCTTTTGTTGTCCATTCTACTATTGCTGGAACGCTATCTTTGAAATTCTTGTGATGCCTACTATTATCAAATCTTCCGATCCCTAATTCATGTTCAGTTTATCTTGTTCACTAGCCCATACTGATTTCTATTACTCCGGGGGTCTAACTTAGCCATTTGTTAATCACGTTTGAGTCACCAACTCATTTCTCGAAATGAGGGCATGACTTTATCGCTTATACAGTTTTATTGTCTCAAGGTCTGTCACCTCTTGTCTTTTCTATCACTTGACTATATACTCTATCATTCTGTCATATTTGTATTTACTGTTATCACCCATTTATCACATCTTACTCATAATGCTTCATTTACTTTCTTCTTATTCTCCGGCTAATATTTCTGTCTATCACTTTATTCTAAAAACTTTAACAGAATGTTCTTTCACTTTTTGCTCCCATTGTTTCATCTCACTGGCTTTTCAGGACGCATAACATTCTCTCTCTTTTTTACGAGGGGCGGGAGTCATACTAAGGTATATTTATCCCTTCTAGGATTCCACTGTCTATTTTCTGCAATTTATGAACATTCTAGTATTCATATCTGACTGTACTATTCTATAGTTCACCATCTGGTGTCTCACAAGGAGATCTATTACCACGATTGCACTATCCTTCAAAAATGTTAGCTAATGATAGCAATCCATCCACAATTTTGTTTGGTTCAAAAGATTTGAATAAACGAATAAATAATAATAAAATGCATATGTATTTTCACTACCCAAAATTGCAACTCGACATGATGGCGCCTAACACACCGGCTAGGCAAGCCGAAACTTAACAATAAAGAGCCAAAACAACAAAATTATAGAAGTAGCATAAGTCTGAAACCTCAATGTAACAAAATACTGCCAATACAAGATAAATCCCCCAGAAGCTGGTAAATACGTAGTCACGAGCTCCATAGAAGAATACAAGTCTAAAAACTTAATAAAAATATTGTTTGAACTGAAACGACAGTACATAAGAAAAGACACATCAAAAATGCAGCCAAGGATGCAGCTCTACCTCGCCTCTCGATGATGGGTCCAACAAGTAAATCTACACCTGGATCTGCTTAATTAAGTGCAGAGTGTAGTATGAGTATAACCGACCCAATGTACTCAATAAGTATCGTAACTAACCTCGGTGAGGTAAAAGAAGCAAGAACTATAAATGATACTAGCTATAACCTGAACAGTTTCATCATTTGTAACAAGTACAAACAATAATGAAATTAAGTCGTAAAGCACATGAAGAAGCATATGTGTGTGTATGTGTACAGTTACTCAAATACTCTGCTCAGTCAACGTTCAGCATATAGAGATGATATGCAGTTAAATCAGGTAATCAATCATGGAAATTGCAAGTAAAGATGAAATGCAAAGTCCAAATAAACACTAACTAGATTTCCTCAACCTTTCCATATCCATACCAAACCACTTATCAGTTTTCCTCAATGTTCGCATGTACATCAAGAGAGAAACATGATAGGGTGACCCTAGGGGGATGGATCCATATCCACATTCAAGCACGGCCAATTCAACGTGCTATCAGCTCGGCGTGGTCACAAGATCAATATCATAATCCTCCGGGCGTGGTCACTGGCATATCAACATAATCCGCCTGGCATGGTCACAGACATAACAACACAATTTGCCCAGCGTGGTCATAGGCTTATCAACACAATTCGCCCGATGTGATCACATGCATAACAACATAATTTGCCCGGCGTGGTCACAGGCATCTAGTCCAATCATATCACACTGGAGCAAATAAACAAGTATACATGTATGTGATGAATGAATAACATATCTCATGCTCCTAGACTGGTATAAATGATATGCTAAAGTGTTGGCATGTGCAAAGTGTGCTATCATAGCTCAAATCGACAATTTCATCACAGAACAACATTTATCAAGTTCATTCAGGGATTAAACCTCAATGTAGCCTCAAATATGGCTCAAATAATTCACAACAATATTACAAATATGAGCTCGAGCTTAACAGTCAATTCTAGGCATAACACAGCCTAAGCACAACCCGAGCATGGATAAATACCCTCGGTGTTAGCACATGGGCTCAAACCCCACACATGTGCGCACCCATAGCATGTAGCTATCACAAATAATTCAGGAAACTAGTGCTTCAACCAAGTTTAGATAAGATACTTACCTCATGCAAGCAAAATTATTCCCCTAACAAGCCCTTCCCGCGTGTATCAACCTCTGGAATGCTCGAATCTTGCCAAAATAACGTAATACTATCAATAAAAACTATAGGAATTGATTCCAAATGATAAAGCTAAGGTCTTTAACCAAAATAAAATAGTCAACCCTGGGACCGCACCTTGGAACCCGACAAAATTCTCAAATGTTAGACACTCATTCAATTACGAGTCCAACCATACCAAAATCATCCAATTCCGACCTCATCTCGACATTCAAATCTCCATTTTTCATTTTTGAAAAGTTTCTACAAAATCCCCCCATTTCTTCATTTTAATTAACTAATTAAATGCTAAAAACAAAGATGGAATCATGATATAACAACAAATACAAGTCAAGAAAACTTACCCTAATCCAAATCAAGAAAATCCACTCTAAAATCGCCCAAAACCGAGCTCTACAATTCAAAATGTGTAAAAATACTCTAACCCTCAATTTGGGATTTTAAAACCTGCTGCCTCGATATTACACTTCGCGATCGCGTAAAGTACTTCGCGAACGTGAAGAACAAAAAATTCCAGTAGCAAAAACCATCTACACGAAAGCGATAAAGTAGTCGTGAACGCGATGATCAATCACCAATACCTACGCGATCGCGGACAGCCACACGCGATCGCGATGAACAAACACGTGGAAATCCCAGGACTCCCCTTCCTTCTTCGTGAACGCATCCCCTAACTCGTGTTCGTGCTGCACGAACACTCAGAACTTTGCGATTGCATCCTCTACCATTCGAACGCATAGAACAAATTCCTACCTGCCAGAATTTTCCCTTCGCGATCGCGATCCTCTACACGTGTTCGCGAAAAAGGAAACTAGGTGCACAGATATCAGCAACTCCTCAAAGTCCCAAATGAGTCTGAACTTGATCTGAATCACACCCGAGGTCCCCGGGACCCCATCTAAACATACCAACAGGTCCTAAAACACGATATGAACTTAGTTGAAGCCTCAAATCACATCAAACAACATTGAAATTACGAATTGCACCCCAATTCAAGCCTAATAAACTAATGAACTTCCAACTTCTAAAACTAGTGCCGAATCATATCAAACCAAATCTAATTGACATCAAATTTTTCAAACAAGTCACAAATGACACAATAGACCTACTCCAACTCCCGAAACCGAAATACAAACCCGATAGCGACAAAGTCAACTATCAGTCAAACTTCTCAACCTTTAACTTTCCAACTTTTGCCAATTCAAGCCAAGACGACCTACGGACCTCCAAATAAATATCTGGACATATGCCTAAGTCCAAAATCACCATATGAAGCTATCAAAAGCAGCAAAACTTCATTCCGGGGTCGTCTACACAAAAGCCAAACTCAGGTCAACTCTTTCAACTTAAGCTTCCAACCTTGGAACAAAGTGTCCCAATTCACTCCGAAACATCCCTAGAACCAAACCAACCACCCTGAAAAGTCACATAACCACAAACGAACATAAAATAAGTAATAAACATGGGAACGGGGCTGCCATCCACAAAACGACTAGCCGGGTCATAACATTCTCCCTCTCTTAAACTGTTACAACCCATATTTTTGTACATGGAAGTACGCCACAAGTAAACTGATATAAGTTTGGAAATGAGATGTTACGTCCCGCATTTTCGTACGTTAAAGTTTCATCGTAAGTTAATCGACGTAAGTTCGGAAATGAGATTTATTTTAGGATTATAAGTATTACACTATTTCAAACAAGTGATAAGTTAATTCGTGAAGGTGAGAGGGTAAGCGAATCGAAGAAAATGAATTTCGTTAAAATTTGACATGTTGGGATAAAATACAAGAGCTAAAATACCGGTATTTATGGACTAGTGCCATACAAAGTAACACACGACCATGATAGTAAGGTGTATAAGGTATGTTAAAAGTGGGTAGTATTTTAAGTAATTTGAGATAATCCTTAATTATGTGAATTATTGAATAATGGAAGAATTAACAAGTTAATTAATAATTAGTGGTTGATTAATTAAAGTCTTTTGGATAAAGACTAAGGCTAAAAGGCGGCAGCCATAGAGGTCTTGAATAATGACTCATTAATCACATGCTAAGGTGGCTTATTTATGTAAAATATGGGGCTTAGTCATCAAAGATGTGGGGCCCACACCCACTTAGTAAAAGACATTTCGAAGAATCAAGAAAATGTTGTTTGAAATTTGAATCAAAATCTCAAGGTCACGGTTGGAGAAGCTCATAATCTTGAAAAAGTTTATAAGACTTCTCCAACTCCAGTAACGTGAGGAATTTTTTATAACATCTTCAACCAATTCATTCAAGGAATCCACCATTAACAACGTGAATCCAACGAGATTTCTTAGCACCTTAGCAACATGAGATTTTGTAATATTAAGGAGTACGATGCAATCTTTCTCAAGAATATCATACGGATTTTTTCCTACTTTGATCCGATGTTACGTGTTGTCGCAATTGACGTG
Organism: Nicotiana tomentosiformis; assembly: GCF_000390325.3. Lineage (NCBI taxonomy): Eukaryota > Viridiplantae > Streptophyta > Magnoliopsida > Solanales > Solanaceae > Nicotiana > Nicotiana tomentosiformis. Next base: position 31,318,917 of record NC_090821.1, read on the forward strand.
TGTTAGAGGAATTGTCAAGAGAATCGGTTCAGGTATATTAAGTCTATCCCTTCTTTCTTTTGGCATGGTCCAAATGATACAAATGAAATGATCAAAATACGCAACTTCCATAAATGACTCTATTCATAGAAATACTATGTGTGTCTATATTCTTGATTTCCCATGTAAATTATTATTATTATATCTTCTGTTCATGGGTCTCAGAAAAATACGTATTTGATAAAGTTTATCCGACAGGCATATAATTTTTATGTTATTTCAAGAAAATCTTATTAACGTATTTCTTATGTATTTCATGCATTTACACATGTACATTGATCCATAACCAGATGGCGTTATATATGCGTATATTAGATGTATATGGGATGTGGGAAAAGGTTACGGCGTTATATATGCACCACCACCTGATTAGTTGGTATATGTTGATGATTTGACCACAGTGGCCGAAATAATATGATGGGATGCCCTCAGAGGCTTGATGATGTTATGAACACATATACCTATGCATGGTATGACATGTATACACATATGCATGACATTATAAAAATGAAATGATTCACAGAGCTATGCAGACGTACATGCCGAGTCTTTTACTCCATGTTTCTCTCATGTCACTATTATTTACTGATTTTCATTCCTTACATACTTGGTACATTATTTTTACTGATGTTCCTTTTTCCTGGGGACGCTGCGTTTCATGACCGCAGGTCTCGATAGACAGGTCAAGAGTACTCCAAGTAGGCAATCAGCTCAGCGGAAGATGTTGGTGCACTCCGTTTGCTTCGGAGTTGCTTGTTTGGTCAGTATGATTTAGATGTGTATTGTTTGGTATGGCGGGGCTCTGTCCCGACCTTTATGAAAATTATGTATTCTTAGAGGCTTGTAGACAAATGTCATGTACATAAAAGATTTTATGTCCTTGTATGCCTATGTTCAGTGTACGAGTGGTTATTTTGGCCTTATAGGCCCGTATGTTTTAAGTATAAGTTGGTATTTCATGTTATATTCTACTTATCTCACGGCAGCCTCTCCAGCTCAATTATCTATGATAGTATGATACGTTATGTTGGTACTCGGTTGAGTAAGGTACCGGGTACCCGTCGCGGCACATCTGTTTGGGTCGTGACAAAAGTGGTATCAGAGTTGTTCTATCCTAGGGAGTCCACAAGCCGTGTCTAATAGAGTCTTGTTTATGGTTGTGTCATGCAACACACTTATAAGCAAGAGGCTACATGGCATTTAAGACTGTCACTCTTTCTTCTTATTCTATATCGTGTGGTAGAGCTCAGCTGTAAGAACTCAATTTCCTAAACTCTATCTTATTCATAATATGACGATGCCTACATCTAGAAAGACAGTTGGTAAGAAATTGAATGTAACTGTGGAAGAATTGAGTCAGAGGAACTCGATTTCATCATTCTTATGATGGATAAATATGAGGTCTTCAGCAGAATATGTGTGTACTAAAACGTGTAAGCGTCTTGATAAGGAGCCTTAAGGCAAGAATATCTATCCACCCCTATGGTGAAAGGCAATGAGAGATTCAGAAGATAGATACAAATTTCAACAAGTAAAAGAAGCAAGATGAAAAAGGGTACGAGGTACCCAGCTAAGGTAGATTATTAGTATTTACAATTCAGGCAGAGAAATATAAGCCTTTTGAGTTACCTTCAACAATAACAGAGGTATGTACAATGGGCCACACCCATCTCATCTATGCCCTATGGGGTCTAACAGAAGTAGTATAAGAGAAAGCAGGATATCAGGATCTAGCTGGGGTTAGGGTAACCTAAAATGGTAGATGGATTGTTAGCGCTATCTGATATTTCCGAAGAATATTGAAAATATGCTAATAGATCTCCTTGTGAGACACCCAGATGGTGCACTCTAGAATAGTATATCTAGATATAAATACTAGAATATTCAAAGATAGGTACTGGAATCCTGAAGGGATAAATATTACCTTAGTATGGCTCTCGTCCCTAGTAAAGAGAGAATGTTAGGCAACCCGAAGAGCCAATGGATGGAGTAAGGGGAGCTAAAAGCAAAAGAATGGCTTGTTCGAGTTTTCAGAATAAAGTGATAGACATAAATATTAGCAGAAAAATAAGAAGAGAGATGATGAAGCTTTATGAGTAAGATGTGATACATGGATGACAACGGTAGATCAAAAATATGATAGTATTATAGAGTCTATAGTCAAGTAAAGGAAAAGACGAGAGGTGACGGGCCTTGAGACAAAAAAAAAAGAGTATAGGCCATAAAGTCATATACTCACTTCGATAAATAAGTTCGTGACTCTAACGTGATTACCAGAAGGAAAAGTTAGACCCTAGAGTAATAATAAATCAGTATTGACTGGTGAACAAGATAAACTAAACATGAATTAAGGACTGAGTGATTTGATAATAGTCGGTATCATGAGAATTTCATATTGTGTTCCAGCGATAATAGAATGGACAACAAAAGAATATTCATGATAAATTCAGAGAAAGGTCATTCAGGAAGACGCTTCCCTAAAGCAAGCAATGTGAGCAAAGTTAAGCTTAAGAGACTGTATGTGCCAGTTATACTAAGTGTCACCCTCGTGAGTAAGGAAATTTGTTATCCTTGGTATAGAAGGATTACCGCAAGGCGAGTAAGGGTCATCGATGATGTGAGAAAACGCCAAATATGAAGAGATGAAGCATCTATAAGTAGATCATAGTAGTGCTAAATCTTAGTACTTTCCTAAAGGGGGGAATATGGAGTGATGTGGCATTAAGTCATAATTAAGTGGTTCTAGCAACTTTGGATTAATAGAGGAAGAATGTGATAAGAATGAGAAAGGGATAAGATTGCACTTATTCAAATACTACAGATATGCTACGATTCTAGAACAGTATGCAAACACGACCTCAAAGAGAGGAGGTAAGGGTTCCTGCCTGAGATGTTATTGATAGATAAGAAGCCAGTATGGGACGTAAGTTAAGATAAAGGAAATGACCCAAGAAAGAATACGCGAAATATTGACATGAGAATGGGCCAACGAGTAGTTAGTAGTTAATTCATGAAGAGCCTAGTTATGGCTAGACAAGAAGATACAAACAAATCAGTAGATCGTGCAAGATAAACGTAGTGAACCCCAGCATTGGGAGTTCAGTCTCGCAGATATAACATTGTGATCCTTGAGAAATATTCAGATAGGATTTGGGATAGTGAAAGGTATAGTATGAGTGTTACAGAAATAAAAGAGAGTCCTACTGGGAAAACAGTCAAAATATCAGTTCAGAAGCAACCCTACAAGCACAAGGGCGTGGAGGTAAGTAACTACGGATAATTATAGGCGAGGAAGGACATCAAAAATTATATCGGGTATATGACGTAATAAGCTCGCAGCTTTACAAGAGTCAGAGGGTCTTCCCTAAGTACTACAACAAAAGACTAGCTGAGGAGATAAGGAAGAAGGCTTCAACCTAAGCATAGTAGCTTGATAGAGAAATGGTCATGTAAAAACACTCTCACTACAAAATTGTATGCACTCCAAAGGAAAGTGGCACATACTGTGGCTAATGAATGGGAAGTAAAAATTAAAAGTAATATTCGAGGCCGTATGAGTTGCACAAAAATTCTGGCATGCGTGGGAACTAAGATAAGCTAAGTATGCACGCAACAAGGGGGCAGAAAGACCAGGAAAAATAATAGCTTACGTATAAAGAAAGCTGAGAAGGAACGAAAGGAATTATTCGATCAATGATCCAGAGTTAGTTACGTTATGAACGCACTTAAGAGTTTGGAGTATTATCCATACAGCATATATGTCGACAATCATACATCCGTAAAAAACTCCGGTATAAGTTAAAAGAAAGAATTGAACCCAGGGCATAGACAAAGGATTGAATTGTCAGAAGATTGTATCATGGATATTCTATCGCGCCCATGAAAGGCTTAAGTAATAACTAATACCAGGAGCCGCAGACCAGAAGATAGCTTAAGCCTACATGAAGGCTGATCAGAAGGAAGAAGAAACTAAAGAGTTTAATCAACTAAGTAAAGCAGGAGTCTGATTATTGGACTCAAAAAATTACAGGAATCATGATTCAGAACATAGCAGAATCACTCTTAATATCATAGGTACAAGAGAGATAGTACAACAACCATATTCTATAACGGCTCTACGATAAAGCCAGTTAGAAGAGTACTAGGCACATAAGAAGTCAGTATGAAGCTCCCACCGGATTGTGTATGCACCAAAGGTGCAAGTATTATAATAGAGCTTCAAGTTGTGGATATGAATTATACCTGTGTGAAAGCAAGGTCATGAAAGATATAGAAGATGTGATGCGAGATTTTAAGGTAAATAAGGTAAAGGTGAACAACGTACGATATACTCAAGTGCAGAAGGTTGCGAATAATCCATACTGTAGATAAAAGGCTAGAAGCACTGGGATTCAGTATCCAGGAATGGTAGCGGCATCGTCAGTGGCATATATCTTCCAGACTATGGTTTCTAGGTACCAAGAGGCCTAGTTAAGAGATTAAAGAAAAGTTTGAGACGATGTGATATCTCGATTGATGTTCCAAAATAACACGAGGAAATATGTAGTGCAAGCAAGTTGAAAGAAGGTTGCTAGTAGTATAACTAGATATGTGTAGGTCGCAAGCTAAAGTATGGTAAAGCGATAAGGTTTTAGGAAGACAGGAGTAAGGATAAGAAAGGGCGAGTGAGAAGGTGATGAGAATGGATAAGTCCTTAGGATTAAGCCCATGAAAACAAGAGAGCTGATGGTTTCTCTAAGTTATAGAAAGCTCAGTATAATATGAATAAACTCAAAAGAGTCTAAGACTAATAGCATTTAAAAGAGATGGAATGTTGCCCTGGCAGTAAAATTAGGGTATACTTGTGATAAATGAAGGATGACGTTTAGACCTTCGATTGAGTGATGATTTTAAGGGATTTCATGAATTGTACAGAATTAAAATACCCACATAAGTGAGTCACATTGGGATGCTGTAAAGTACGATTATTGAAGTACAGTATCGCCGCTAAGTGGATCAGGAAAATCAATCTGAATATTTCTCAATGCAACGTAACCCCTAGTGGCAATGTTTTACATAAGAAGTTTCAAGATATCAGTGGTAGATTGTAGATCAACATTGAGGTAAATCAACAATGGATGGATAGAAGTTACAAAGTATGAAATGAGATATGGCAATATTCGTAAGTTCGACAAAGTACCGACCGAAGAACTTCAATACACCTATAGATGCCCAGAGGGACATCTTATCAAGTTCTGTATATGTTCCCAAAGTGAGGCCTAAAGATTGGCTAAAAGCTGGAGGGAAGAGTCGCATAGGAGCACATGCAAGGAAAACGTCCTACAGGCTGCATGGCTGAAGGTAGCAAGAGTTACGAGATTGGAAGAATTCCGACCACAGACCGTGGTGTGAGAAAGAGGCCTAAAGGGGGGAATGCCCTGGCCTTTGAAATTATTCACAGAACAGTTACCTAAATGGCAAGGAGAGTACTAAAGTATTCGCAAGAGCTATGGGTTATGAGAATGATAAGTGCATCAGTCAACATTCGAGGACGAAGTTTCAAAGGGGGGAATGATGTTACAACCCATATTTTCGTACGTGGAAGTACGCCACAAGTAAACTGATATAAGATCAGAAATGAGATGTTACGTCCCGCATTTTCGTACGCCGAAGTTTCATCGTAAGTTAACCGACGTAAGTTCAGGAATGAGATTTATTTTAGGATTATAAGTATTACGCTATTTCAAACAAGTGATAAGTTAATTCGTGAAAGTGAGAGGGTAAGCGAATCGAAGAAAATGAATTTCGTCAAAGTTTGACATGTTGGGATAAAATACCCGAGCTAAAATACCGGTATTTATGGACTAGTGCCATACAAGGTACCACACGACCATGATAGTAAGGTGTATAAGGTAAGTTAAAAGTGGGTAGTATTTTAAGTAATTTGAGATAATCCTTAATTATGTAAATTATTGGATAATGGGAGAATTAACAAGTTAATTAATAATTAGTGGTTGATTAATTAAAGTCTTTTGGATAAAGACTAAGGTTAAAGGTGGTAGCCATAGAGGTCTTGAATAATGACTCATTAATCACATGCTAAGGTGGCTTATTTATGTAAAATATGGAGCTTAGTCATCAAAGATGTGGGCCCACACCCACTTAGTAAAAGACATTTCGAAGAATCAAGAAAATGTTGTTTGAAATTTGAATCAAAATCTCAAGGTCACGGCTAGGAAGCTCATAACTTTGAAAAGGTTTATAAGACTTCTCCAACTCCAGTTACGTGAGGAATTTTTTATAACATCTTCAACGAATTCATTCAAGGAACCCAACGTTAGCAACATGAATCCGACGAGATTCCAATGGGATTTGTTAGCACCTTAGCAACATGAGATTTTGCTATATTAAGGAAGTACGGTGCAATCTTTCTCAAGAATATCATACGGATTTTTCTCTACTTCGATCCGCCGTTACGTGTTGTCGCAATTGATGCGTGTTAGAGGGATTGTCAAGAGAATCGGTTCAGGTATGTTAAGGTTATCCCTTCTTTATTTTGGCATGGTCCAAATGATACAAATGAAACGAGCAAAATATGCAACTTCCATAAATGACTATATTCATAGAAATACTATGGGTGTCTATCAATATTCTTGATTCCCCATATAAATTATTATTATATCTTATGTTCATGGGTCTCAGAAAAATATGTATTTGATAAAGTTTATCCGACAGGCATTTTATTTTTATGACATTCCGAGAAAATCTTATAAATGTATTTCTTATGCATTTCAGAAATTTATACATGTACATTGACTCATGACCAGATGGCGTTATATATGCGTATATTATATGTATATGGGATATGGAAAAAGGTTACGACGTTATATATGCACCACCACCTGATCAGCTGGTATACGTTGATGATTTGCCCACAGTGGCCAAAATGATATGATGGGATGCCCTCAGAGGCTTGATGATGTTATGAACACATATACCTATGCATGGTATGACATGTAAACGCATATGCATGACATTATAAAAATGAAATGATTCACCGAGCTATGAAGACGTACATGTCGAGTCTTTTACTCCATGTTTCTCTCATGTCACTATTATTTACTGATTTTCATTCCTTACATACTCGGTACATTATTTGTACTGATACCACTTTTGCCTGGGGACGCTGCTTTTCATGACCGCAGGTCTCGATGGACAGGTCGAGAGTCCTCCAAGTAGGCAATCAGCTCAGCGGAAGATGTTGGTGCACTCCATTTGCGTCAGAGTTGCTTGTTTGGTCAGTATGATTTAGATGTTATTGTTTGGTATGGCGGGGCTCTGTCCCGACCTTTATGACAATTATATATTCTTAGAGGCTTGTTGACAAATGTCATGTACGTAAAAGATTGTATTTCCTTGTGTGTCTATGTTCAGTGTACAAGTGGTTATTTTGGACTTATAAGCCCGTATGTCTTAAGTATAAGTTCGTATTTCATGTTGTATCCTACTTATCTCACGGCAGCCTCTCCGGCTCAGTTATCTATGATAGTATGATACGTTATGTTGGTACTCGGTTGAGTAAGGTACCGGGTGCCCGTCGCGGCCCATCGATTTGGTTCATGACATAAACAAATGCTCGTCCTGGAACGAGTCTAGAATCATACCTGGAGTTTCAAATAGGTATGGATAACTACTCCGCATCTCCTGCTCATCCTCCAAAGTATCCTTCTCGACTGGCTGTCCTCTCCACTAAACTTTCAGTGAATCTATATTCTTTGATCTCAACTTTCGAAAATGCCGATCCATAATGGCCACCGGCTCCACTTCATAAGTCAAGTCTTCATCTAGTTGTACCGTGCTGAAGTCCAACACATTGGATAGGTCACCATAATACATCCGGAGCATAGAAACATGTAACACTGGGTGAACACCCAATAGACTAGGCGGCAATGCAAGCTTGTAGGCCACCTCTCATATCCTCTCAAGCACCTCAAAAGGGCCAATATAGCTAGGGCTCAACTTTCCCTTCTTCTCGAACCTCATCACACCCTTCATGGTCGAAACTCTGAGCAAAACCTTCTCACCCACAATATATGCAACATCACGAACCTTCCTATTGGCATAACTCTTCTGCCTAGACTGTGATGCACTAAGTCGATCCTGAATCAACTTGACTTACTCCAAGGCATCCCGAACCAAATCAGTACCTAACAAGTTAGCCTATCCCGGCTCAAACCAACCAACTGGAGAACGACACTGCCTCCCATATAAGGCCTCGTAAGGGGCCATCTGAATACTCGATTGGTAGTTGTTGTTGTAGGCAAGCTTAGCAAGAGGTAGAAATTGATCCCAAGAACCCCCGAAATCCATAACACAAGCGCGTAGCATATCCTCCAAGATCTGAATGGTGTGCTCGGACTATCTGTTCGTCTAGGGGTGGAATGTTGTACCCAACTCAACCCGTGTACCCAACTCTCACTGCACTGCTCCAAAACTATGATGTGAATTACATGCCTCGATCAGAAATAATGGACACCGGCACGCCATGAAGATGAACAATCTTGTGGATATAGATCTTTGCCAGCCGCTCTGAAGAATAGGTGGTCACAACCGGAATGAAATGTGCGGACTTAGTCAACCGGTCCACAATCACCCAAACTGCATTAAATTTCATCAAAGTCCATGGGAGCCCAATAACGAAGTTCGTGGTAACACGCTCCCATTTTCACTCGGGAATCTCAAGTCTCTGAAGCAAATCGCCCGGCTTCTGATGCTCGTACTTTACCTGCAGAGAATTCAAGCATCGAGCCACATAGCCTACTATATTTTCTTCATTCCTCCCAACCAATATTGCTGACTCAAGTCTTGATACATCTTTGTAGCACCCGGATGAATGGAATACCGTGAACTGTGGGCCTCTTCAAGAATAAACTCACGTAACACATCCACATTGGGTACACACATACGACCCTACATCTGCAACACCCCATCATCTCAAATAGAAACCTCTTTGGCATCACCGTGTTTTATCGTGTCCTTAAGGCCAAGCAAATGGGTGTCGTCATACTGACGCTCTCTGATACGCTCACATAAAGAAGACCGAGAAACCACGCAAGTAAGAACTCGACTAGGCTCCGAAACATCTAACCTCACGAACTGATTGGCCAAGGCCTGAACATCCAATGATAGCGGTCTCTCACTAACTGGAATATATGCAAGGCTACCCATACTCTCCGCCTTTCTACTCAAGGCATCAGCCACCTTATTGCCCTTCCCAGGATTATACAAAATGGTAATATCATAGTCTTTTAATAGCTCCAACCACCTCTACTACCTCAAATTCAGATCCTTCTACTTAAAAACGTGTTGTAGACTCTGATGATCTGTTAATACCTCACAAGGCATGCCGTAGAGATAATGCCTCCAAATCTTCAATGCGTGGACAATGGCTGCCAACTCTAGAACCTGAACGGGGTAGTTCTTCTCATGGCGTTTCAACCGGCGTGAAGCATAAGTAATCACCCTATCCTCCTACATCAAGATACATCCAATACCAATCCGATAATCATCACAATAAACCGTATATGAACTAGATGCTGAAGGCAAAACTAAAACTGAAGTTGTGGTCAAGGCACTCTTGAGCTTCTGAAAGCTCTCCTCACACTCATCCGACCACCTGAATGGGGCACCCTTTTGAGTCAATCTGGTCAAAGGTGCAGCAATGGACGAGAACCCCTCTATAAAATGATGATAATATCCGGCCAAACGAAGAAAATTTCGAATCTCAGTAGCTAAAGATGGTCTGGGCCAACTTTGATCTGCCTTATTCCTCTACGAATCTACCTTGATCCCCTCACTGGACACCATGTGCCCCAAGAACGATACAGAATCAAGCCAAAACTCACACTTGGAGAATTTAGCATATATCTTCTTCTCCCTCAATGAATACTATGACAAAAGAATCAAGATATGCCTGGAATACACTATTCATCAGGTGCATGAAGGCTGCTGGGGAATTGGTCTGCCCAAAAGACATCACAAGAAACTCGTAGTGACCATAAGGGGTCTTGAATGCCATATTCAAATTATCATAATCCAAAATCTTCAATTGGTGATACCCAGACCTCAAATCAATCTTAGAGAGCACTCTAGCACCCTGAAATTGGTCAAATAAGTTATCAATGTGTGATAGTAGGTACTTGTTCTTCATTGTAACTTTATTCAACTGCCTGTAATCAATGGACATCCGCATAGTACCATCCTTCTTCTTCATAAATAGAACCGGTGCACCCCAAGGAGACACACTAGGGCTGATGAATCCCTTATCAAGTAGCTCCTGAGGCTGTTCTTTCAACTCTGTTGGTGCCATACGATACAGAGTAATAGAGATAGGTTGAGTGCGAGGTACCAGGTCAATACCAAAATCAATGTCCCTGTTAGGTGGCATGCCCGGAAGGTCTGTAGGAAAGTCTCTCACTACTGGAACGGACTTAATGGTAGGAGTATTATCACGAACATCCTTCACAAAGGCCAGATATGCAAGACATCCCTTCCCAACCATCTGCTGGGCCTTCAAATATGAAACCACTCTACTGGGAACATAGTCCAGTGAACCCATCCACTAAACCCTAGGCAATCCCATCATCACCAACATCATAGTCTTAGCGTGATAGTTCAGAATAGCGTGACATGGTGACAACCAATCCATCTCTAAAATCACGTCGAAATCAACCATGCTAAGTAGTAAAAGATCAACTCTCATATCTAATCCCCCATATAGTCATTATACACAACTGGTACACATGGTCCATAATAATAGAATTACCCATTGGCATAGATACATGAACATGCATAACTAAAGAATCATGGGCCAGGTCCAAATAATGAGAAAGGTATGATAACACATATGAATAAGTAGAATCAGGGTCAAATAATACTGAAGCATCCCTGTGGCATACTGAAACAATACATGTGATCACGACATCAGAGGTGACTGCCTCTGGCCTGGCTGGAAATGCATAGCAATGGGCCTGACCACCACCAGAACAACCTCCCCTTCTAGGGCGGCCTCGAGATGACTGGGCCCCACCCCGAGCTGGTTGTGCGGATGGTGTAGTTGTTGGTGCTTGAATCATAGGTCGAGAGCTCTGCCATGGGAACCTACTCAATAGTCTAGGGCAATCTCTCTTGAGATGACTCAAGTCTTCGCAATCACAGTAGCCCCTCCTGGCAGGCTACTGACCCTAATAGCTAGAAGAACTGCATGTGAAAACCTGAGCAGATGGGGCACGGTAAGAACTTTGTGCCGACAATGCACTAAATAATGACTGAGCTGGGCAGGCACCATAGAAACTGTGGTTAACTGAAGAGCCACGAGGAACATGGCGAGCTACTTGAACGAGTCTAGAAGAATGACCTCTATTGTAGTAGGACTGGCCTCCAAATGAGGCACCGCTGAAACAACCTGAACTATGAGGCCTCTTGGCCTCCTGATCCTCACTCTCCTGCCTACAAACCAACTCTAAGTGTCTAACAATATCAACCACCTCGTCAAATCTCGCACTCGTCGTAACCTCCCGAGCTATAATGAAGCGTAATCCATAATTGAGGCCATCAATGAACCTCCCAATCTTCTCCCTCTCAGTGGGAACCAACCATACCGTGTGACGAGTTAACTTTGAAAACATCATCTCATACTGAGTCATTGCCATACCCTTCTATCGTAGCCGCTCAAACTTCCTACACAACTCTTCTCTGCGAGTCTATGGGACAAACTTCTCTAAGAAGAGAACTAAGAACTCATGCCATGTAAGTGGCATTGCATCGACTTGCCTGCTCAACTCATAAGACTGCCACCATTAGTAGGTTGCCCCCATCAGCTGAAAAGTAGTGAATGTAACCACACTGGTATCATAAATACTCGTTGTGCGAAGAATCCGCTGACACCGGTGTATAAAATCTAGATCATCCTCCGACTCTGCTCTAATGAACTCTGGAGGCTTAAGCCTCCCAAATCTCTCCAGTCTCTTTTGCTCCTCATCACTTATATGGAGACCAACCTCAGCACTAGCGACAGTAACCGGCTGAACTAGCAATACACCCGGTGTTTTGGAGTCCCTGAGCTAACTACTCTGGAGTACGGGCGGCAGGAGTCTAGGCACCTCATCCGGCCTGTGAAGTGGCTGGTGCAGCCAGAACTGAAACCACCTGGACCAGGCTCATGCACACAGTCAAAATCTGGGCTAAGGCCTCCTGAAGACCGGGAAAGCCTTAGCTGATCCCACCGGCTCAACCACATCTGGTACCTGCTCCTAAGCTGGAGCAACTGGTTGCTCCACAGGTATTGCTCTGGCTCTAGTACGAGCCACATCTCAACCTCTACTACGGCCCTAGCCTCTCGCGACCCTAGCTGGTGGTGGCGCCTAACATACCGGGTGTTGACACTCAATTTTGACCCTCCCTATTTAAAAGTAACTTCTACAGATTTTTTAGTCAAAAAATGATAAAAATGTAGTTTTTGCACATTACTTAGGTTTAATGTAATTTATTGATAATTATTCCTATTTTTACAAAATATGAAAATTTCTATCATTTTATTGCAATTAGTAAATACTACCGTTTTTGTGCATTTTTATAAATTTCAAACAATTTATTGATAATTTTCATATTTCTCAAATATTAGAATATTCTACCAATTTATTATAATTTTAAAAAAATAAAATAATAATTGTTACATAGTTATTGTAGTCATTGATATTTTTAAATAAATACAAGAGTTCTCAATTAAATAAATATTTTTTATTACATAGCATAGTCTATTAATTACAAGAAAGCTAGTGGAATTTATCTCAAAATACGGATCGAGTCCGGTCAAACTTAATATCCCGTCAACGTCCGATGTGACAACGCAAGTGATGTGACATGACATATGACACGACGTGACATGCGATGTGACTAGATATTTGACTTGACCTCTGACATGACTAATCACAATTTTATATATTGGGTAATAACCAAAAAATAAATAATGATGATGTTTCTTATCCAATGGGTAAAAGAGGGGACCTATTTGCACTATATAATAAAAAGAGGTGATTTTAGTAAAGGGGGAGATCAGATTTTTTAAAGGGTTGTATTTTGAAACCCTAGTCTTCATTGTTCACATCTCTCTCTCATTTTAAGAGACACTGCTGCACACCCCCTTCTAAGCTCTCAAGCTCTCTCTCTCTCTCTCTTTCATATGGTTGTCACATCTCCCATCCCCTTTACCTTTGCTATTTCTCTTCTTCTCTCTCACGCCGGCAAGTCATGACCGTTACCACCATTTAATGGAGTCGCCGCCGAATTTGACCACCGGCCGGTGATCTTTTTGTCACTGCTACTTTCGTCTTCTTCACCCCTTACGCCGGATGTACTTTGATCTGACGAGATCTAAATGTTTATGGTTGGACCTCTATTTTTCTGGCAACTTCCATTAAAATCGGTTGGTTTTAGCTTGAAGCTTCTGATTTGTCCTTGTCTGGACAAAAAACAAAACTCTGACGACCGTGCTACCGATGTATTATTGGCTATTGCTCCGGTGCACGTCGTTGTCGAGTAACATCCTATTTTTTTTGTTCTTCATTTACGACTAGATATTTTCGTTACTTTGTTTTTTGTTATTTTTCTAATCATTTGCTACTGAGTTTCTGATTGCTCTACGTTAGGTTCGAACATGGCCGGAAAAAGCCCAATTTTGGCGACCTTGTTGTTCTTGACGTCGCTAGTCCATATGACAGTCTACTATCGTGATATTTTTTGTTGAGAAATTAGTATACCTCGTTGTTTGTTACGGTATTGCCCATGATCTGATGTTGCTCACATTTTCACTGTTCCCCTATCTATTGCCTACAATTTTCTTAGCTATTTGGTTATGTTGTGTAACGACCCGACCAGTTATTTTGAACTCTAGTGCATCATTCGTCGGTTTGAGGCCTTGCGTAGCTTCACTTCATGTATTATGACTTGTACGCGTAGTCAAAATTAAATTTTGGGAAGTTCAGAGTTGATTCGGATGGAAATTTCTCAATTCGGAAGCTTTAAGTTGGAAAAGTTGACCAAGGTTTGACTTTTGAGTAAGCGACCGTGGAATCCGGATTTGAAAGTTCCAATAGGTTTGTATGATGATTTTAGACTTGGGCTTATATTCGGGTTGAGTATCGGGTGGTCCGGGAGTATTTCGGTGCTTATTATGGATAGTTGGCATTTTGAAGGTTTTAGAATTTTCTAAGTTTGTTTTGAAGTGGACTCTGGTGTTATCGATGTCCGTTTGGGATTATGAGCCTTGTAATAGGTTTGTATTGTGAATTATGACTTGTGCGTAAAGTTTTGCGTCATTCCGAAATGTTTAAGTATGAATCGGACACGTTCATCGAAGTTGGAATGTTTGAAATTTAAAAGAAGGATTTTAATCGTCGATTCGTAGTTTGGATGTTGTTTGGTGTGATTTGAGGCCTCAAACAAGTTCGTGTCAGGTATTGGGACTTGTTGGTATGATAGAACGGGGTCCCTGGGACCTCGGTCGTGATTCGGGGTGGCTTCATATCAAGTTTGGTTGTTTTGGTATTGCTGGTGTGTTGGTGTGCATGTGTGCTTCGCGATCGCGAAGGCAGTCCCGCGATCACGAAGAAGGTTGATGAAGGGCCCCTATTTTTTCTCTTCGCGAATGTGAGGAGGCTCATGCGAACGCGGAGAAGGACCTGGACCTACTTCGTGAATGCGTAAACTTCTCCGGGATTGCAAAGAAGGCTGTGATGGTTGTGTGGCAGAAAGCCTTCGCGAACGCATGGCGTGGAACGTGAACACGAAGGGCAGGGTCAGCTGGGTATCGCGAACATGTTCAGGAGGTCGCGAATGTGATGAAGGTCAGTCTTGGGCAGATTTATTTTAAAACGGGATTTGGCTCATTTTCATCTCATTTTCCTTTTTGTGAGTCGACTTTGAGGTAATTTTGGGGTTCCATTTTCATCATCTATCATAAGTTAAGTGATTTCTATACATTATGAATTAAATATACGAATTTAGGCTTGTAAACTCATGAAATTTTGTAGAAATTATGGGATTTGGTATTTTTTATTTTGACCACAAAATTGGACATGGAATTAGGAATAAATTATATAATTGAGTTCGTGGTGTCATGGGTAATGAGTATCTTCAAGAAATTTCAGAAACCGGACACGTGGGCCCGAGGTTGACTTGTCGAGCGAAGTTGGGAATTTTTATAAATTAATTAATTATGATGTTGGAGTACATTTTTATTGGTTTTCATGATTGTTTGACTAGCTTTTGATCGATGGACATTTGTTTGAGGTGCTAAAGAGGTGTTGGAGCCGGTTATGGAACTTCGGAGTGAGGTAAGTCTCATGTCTAACCTTGTGAAGGAGAATTTACCCCGTAGGTGTTATATCTACTATGTGCTACATGTTGTGGGAGTTGCGCACGTATGAGGTGACGAGTGTCCGTGCATATGATAGGATTCCTAATTATGTCCGGGTAGACTGTTCACGACATGTTTTAATTGTACTATTTGAGTTATCCTTGCATGTTTAATTCCTTTCTTTCGCATTACGACCTGAGACTAGGCTTGCGTTGAGTGATAGACTCGCTATTGTAGAGATTTGACGAGCTACTTGATTAGCCGCGGTATAATTGTGCTTCCCTTATGAATTTTTCCCGCGTTGTACGTTTTTATCGAAAAGCTTCCTTAAATTTCATAACTCGCATGTCTATTCGTGAACAGGGTTATGGACCCGTTAAATCTTCTTATTTAATGGGATCGGGACGTTCGCCTCAGCAGGAATATGTACCATATGCTTATGGGATCTGGACGTTTGCCTCGGCAGTATCATATTGTTACGGGATCGGGCCATTCGCCTCGGCAGTATCATATTCTTATGGGATTGGGCCGTTCGGCTCGGTAGTATCATATTCTTATGGGATCGGGCAGTTTACCTCGGTAGTATCATGTATCATACTCTTATGGGATCGGGTTGTTCGCCTCGGCATTTCTATAAATACTCTTATGGGATCGGGCCGTTCGCCTCGGTAGAATCATGCGTAATATTTGACAAAGAGCCAGCGTATTCGTGAGTTTTCCTGATTTGAGTTGTGATGGCCTATTTGTTGGGGACCATTTTTTATATACTCTGTTTGAGAAAGTAACAGATAATTGGGAGCTTTTGTTTACTGTTCAGAGGAGGATCGTACCGCGTACCTATATTTGTTTACACTGTTTATTTACCATGCCTAATACTTGTTTACTTTCTACTGTACTTGATTTATTGGACCACTAGTAAGTGTCAATTTCGACCCCTCGTCACTACTTCTCCGGAGTTAGGCTAGGTACTTACTAGATACACATTGATTTACGTACTTATTCTACACTTCTGCTCTTATTGTGCAGGTATATATTTCAGGTGGTCTTTTGGGCGCAAAGGCACGGCTATTGCGGGGACTTTACGGTAAGTTGTATCCCATGTTACGATCCGCAGCATACAGAATCTCCATCAGAATTATTTACATTTTCCTGTCTAACTTGTTTCCAGACAGATGTTGTATTGTTATTGTACCTTCTAGTAGATGTTCATGCACTTGTGACACCGGGTTTAGGGGGTGTTCTACAATTTGTTTATGGATTGTTTTACATTGATGCACTTTTACTCATTATTTTAATTAAATTGTACGTAACTATGATTTATTTTAACGCACTGACCTCTCTCTATCTAAATAAGATTTGTGATTTTAAAAATAATAAAATGAATAATTAAGTGTTGGCTTGCCTAACGACGACGTTAGGCACCATCATGGCCTATAGCGGATTTTAGGTCATAACAACTTAGTATCAGAGTGTTAGGTTCACTTAGGTCTCACGATTCATGAGCAAGTCTAGTAGAGTCTTGCAGATCGGTACAGAGACATCTGTACTTATCTTCGAGAGGTTACAGGACTGTTAGGAGCACTTCCCTTCTTGATTCCTCATCGTGCGATTTAATCCCATTGAGGCTTATGCCTTCGTTTCCTTCCTACTTATTCTTATACGATGTGGAAGTGCTTGCTATCAATAGGGCATCGAGGAGTTGTAATGGTACCGCAGATGTGGTGCAGGAAGTTTCTCCTTGCATATTCGAGTGGGCTATTATCATCGCCGTGAGGAGGGGTGTTCTGTCATTTCAGTCCAGTATTCGTGTTGCCTACGGTCGAGATTTGATACATTCAAATTTGGAGGAATTCTTGTTAAAATTGTGGTTTCACCGTCCTTGATCGAATGCGTTGAGGCTCATCGGCATGTTGGTCTTCATTTATTTGCCTCTGGGCGCGTTGTGGTAAGATGGAACCTAAGAGGGAGTGATCTGAGATGGTTATGCGCTGCGACTTCAGGCCGAATCGGTGTATCCAGTGTTGATGGCTCGAAGGAGATGATCTTTGATGTGGTTTCTATGCCTAGGAAATTTTGAATTGGCAAGAAGGGCTTGATAACATATTGTTGGATCTTCGGATGATGTTAATGAGTGAAGGGATTCTTACGGATGGCGGATCAGTGTGGACCCAGGGAGGTTAGTTGATTTCATACTGGATGCGACTATAGCAATGAAGTTAGAGGAGGTCGAGATGAGGGTACACGGGTTTGCTATCTCCTGTGATCAGGTTAGCGCTTGTGTGATTTTGATGAGGTGCCTACGAAGAGTTCTACTTTTTGCCCAACATAGGATGAATGTACTGCGATGTGAGCTTTGGTCGCTTGAAGAAGATGGTACGACAATTAGGAGGTCGGGTATATGATTGTGGAGGATAATTCGGGATGTGTTATGATTAGTCCAACAAGAACTTATGAGAAATTTGGTTGAGCAATGGTGTGGGATCGTGGTAACTGGGAAGAAGAGGTCGTTGTGGGGGTCTGGATCTATGTGATTGTAGTGAAAATCTAAGTGGGGGAGCCTACCGTTTAGGATTGGGTCACGTGGTTGTGTGCTTGTGCAGTTTCTGGTTGTCGGTGTATTGGTAGAATTGATTATGACTAAGAAAAGGATACATCAGGGGTAATTCGGACAAAGGACTTGAGGAATGTGTGCTACATCTCGCCTTATCGAATCGTGTGCGGGTGTTGGGATGACTCAGAGTTTATCCTTCTTGTGGATGTGATATACAAGGAAAGGAATTCATCCGGTTTCTTCTTTAGAAGTGTTCATGTACTAACGGAGCACCAGTGTTTGGTTATGTACTCGGGACCAGGGCAGAGTGGGTGACTATTAACAATGGTTCTAGTGGGTTCAAGAAGTAAAGTGCAGTGCTTAAGGATTTTTGAGTTTGTCATGTGGCTAAGGAATTAGTTTTGCAGCGAAGTGTGAAAGAGACTTGGATTATTTCCATGAAGGTCATCGGGTTTACGGTGCGATATTCAAGAGATGGAAGAAATAACTTCGGGTTCGCAGGAGCTCTTTTAGAACGGTGTATCAATTGCAAATACCATCGAGTGCACGAGGAGGGTATGAGATGGCTCATGGATATGGAGACGAGGTAGTCTTGTGATTTGGGTCACTCGGGATGAGTGTTGTTTGATGTTCGTTATGTGTTTGAATGAAATTTTCATTTCAAGGGAAAGTCAAGAGTATATTGGAAGTAGTTGAGTGAGTTAGTAGTGGGTTGAACCAGCATGGTTGAGGAAAGGGTCAGTTCCTTCGGTGTGGTAAGACTATACAGGTGATTTGTGGATGTACGTGCAGGCTTAACAGCCTCCATGATTTGGTTGATTTGGAGGTATTTGATTCTTATGGTTATGTGATGTGTAAATTTATCCCGGGAGAGTTATGGCAGTTTGGACTACGATCTAAGGTTCGCATTTTCTACGGTTATGGGAATTCGGTTGCGTGTTGCAATTGTTCCTCTGAAATGTGTTGAGTGAAAGGGTTCTAGATGATGAAGTGTTTATTTTATTAGTGGTTCAGAAGTTATGTTCAGATTCGTGTGCTCTCGCGTAGCGGCATGATAGGTGCGGTGAGCGATACAGTAATTTGAAGTTGAGGATCAAGGTTACGGTTCAGTTTTGATAAGAATATCACGAGCTCGGAGGAGCACAGGGGAAAATTTTCGATGTTCAGAGTATGCTGGCACTATTTTCGGGCAGCCTGAGGATGGCCTATTTTGTGGAAGGGTGTTGGGTATTGAATTGTGGATGCTTGACTAGCACAATGGAAATAGCATATTCAATGGGCATTAATGTTCAGATTTTACTACCTGGGGCGAAAGGTTGTGGGAATACGTCCCACGGGGAGGTCGTACAAGTGTAACATGTTAGTCATCCGATTGTTAGAGACTTAAATCAGGTATGGAGATTTTGGTATCGGCGCCAATGGGAGAGATTATGACTAAAAGGCGCTTCATTTCTTTGGTTGTGGGCTGTGGGAGTTTGTTCCGGATTTAATGGTTGCTCTTATGTGTCATGAATATGGTCATTGTGGATTCTTGGAAGGTTAGTGGCCTGGTATAGGGTGATCGGAATCGGCTTGAGGTCCGCTAGTAGACTTAATGTGAATGATGCTCTACATCAGATCATGTCAGATGTGTTCATTCAGCATAGCACTGCTTATGGAGGAGTCTTCGGGTGTTGGATGTTATTTCTGTTGTCGGCTATTCTCTGTAATACTATATTATGCCATGTGGGTTGTGAGACGACTTGATTATTCACACGTGTTTTTTGGTTCTGTGTAGCTTGTCGCTATTTCACCTTAGTCGTGCTTGAGTTTTTGTAGCGCGTTGCGCTATCCGTCTCCCCAGGGTCGCATTTATGCACTTGGTGTGCTTGTGGTCGATATTCGGGCATTCCAAAGGTATGAGCGGTATGGCTCGATGGGTATTTCCTTATTGATTGTTATGTATGGTCGGGTGGCATGCCGCCATGGGTATTTCCTATACTTATTTTTGTGTATTTTGTTTCCCATTCCGTGAGAAAGGTTCATAGCGTCTGTTCAGCCATTTTATTTGTTACGCGGGCTGGGTAGTTCTTTTCTAGAGTTCATTCTTCCTTATGTGTCATATTCGAGTTGTAGTTTGTTGGCGCATTGATGGCATCATATGAGATTTTGGTCAGTGTTTGAGGTAGCTTATTGCCTGAGCAGCTTGTACTGGGTGAGACGAGGTTATTGGACATGAAATCAGTGCAATCAGATTTATATAAGGTATATTAGAGGGAAAATGTCACTATTTAGTTCAGAATGAGGCAAGAGTTCTTGTTGAGCGGGTGGTTATGAGCTTCTACGTGTCGTTTTCATCATTGTAGTATAACTAGGGTTGGATTAGGGCTTATGTGTCATGCCCCGACCTCGGGTAGCGCGACCGGTGTTCAACCGAGATAACCCGGCCAAGCAAGCATGTACAATGCCTTCTACCCAAACTCACCCAAGAATAAAGAGAAGATATATTTCATTAATTTGACAATGAGAAGGTTACATGAACAATCCTAATTTCATTGCCGTTAGAACTTCATTCAAGATTTCCCAAAATATTACATTACACATTCATAGTTTAGAAGTAGAAACATATGATACAAATACAACATTTCTAATTTGACTTCCCAAAACAAAGGTACCACCCACGCTATGTCTACAGAGCCTCTAATAGATATAAAAGAGTAGCATGATGGTGTCGGCAACAAGGCTCCGGCTATACCTCAAAACAATATACATAGAGGAAAGGAGATATAAGATCCCAAAATGAAGTGGGCTCACCAAGTTAGCTGAGGAGATGGTGTATTGCTATCACTGATCAATGCCACCTGATGTGGAACCTCTTGCATGCATTAAAGATGCAGCGCCCCCGGCAAAGGGAACGTTAGTATATATGGAATAGTACTAGTATGTAAAAACTAATCACCCTCTTAATAGAACGAATAACAGTAAAATGAGAAGGAAACATGAAATCAGTGAGAGCCTCAAACAGTATCAATGTGTCAAGCTATGAGAAAGGTAAATTTCAAGTAAGTTTGAATATTCTTAAGTTGGGAGATCTTTAGTACCGATATACCACCGTGCTTTTAGCACAGAGTCCGATCTCAGCCCGATCGACTAAGCCATCTCACCCTGAGACATCCAATCACAACACCACCATGTGCGCGGCATGGCGTTCGATCTCGGCCCGACCGGCTAAGCCGTCTCACCACAATACCGTATGGTTCGACATCACATCACATCTTGCTAGCAACAATATCATCCCATATAAGGGGAAATATCTCAACATATAAATCTCATCCCACATAAGGGGAAACACAATCTCACCACATCAACACGGGGATTTACCCCTCAATCACTTCTACACTTGCACGTGTAGTTTTGCAGAGTGCACCGCAGATCAAGTCTACAGCCCGCAAAATTGACCGCAGAAATGGGCCCAAAATTGGACTGGTCTGGTCCGGTCTGTGGCCCGCATATCAATTGTGCGGCCATAGAATGGACTGCAAAATCTTCCTCCGGAAATCTTCATGTTGGTTCTGCGATGGATGTGCGGCCCGCGAAACAATTATGCGGTCGCATAGTTGACCTCAAAACAACCTCTAAAATTGGCCCATTTCTCTGCTTCACTTTGCGGTGGATCTGCGGTCCGCAGATCAATTGTGCGATCGCATAATGGACCGCAGAAATGCCCTCCTCTGCAACGATTTTTCTTCAACTCCCCAATGCTTTGTTCAATACATTATCCTACAACCCTCAAATACATTAGCCTACCTCGGCACCACAAAACCCCGGGTTTTAAGTGAAATGTTACGGGGCCTTACATCCTCTCCTTCTTAGGATCATTCGTCCTTGAATGAGGGTCAAAATTCGCCATTAGCATCCAATATGACCCAACTGTTACTTCACACACTAGCAGTTCCAAATTTTTGTATAACTCCCTAAATTTCCAAAACTTTTGCCAGAGTATCCCCTGTAATTGAGCCTATCCACCTGCCAGAGAATCCCAAAACCAGTCCTAACAGCATAACTATAACACAACGATGTAAAACAACATGGAAACAATACCGGCCACGATGCCATAAACGTTACATTACCAAGAAGGAGTATCCTTAACATAAGCTGTACAGGGGAAACATAATTTGTAGAAAGTTAGCATTTAACATTATGGACACAACTACATAGCTATTCAAAAAAATGAGGATACTTCTTCTTCATCTTCCTCGGCTTCCCAGGTGGCCTCTTCGACCTGTTGGTTTCGCCATAACACTTTCACGGAGACAATCTCTTTGTTTCTCAGCTTTCGGACTTGCCTATCAAGAATGGAAACTAGAATCTCTTCATAAGCCAATTCCTCATTAACCTCTATAGTGTCAAACGGAACAATAAGCGACGGATCTCCAACCACCTTCTTCAACATGGATACATGAAATATCGAGTGCACTAAAGACATCTCTGGAGGTAGTTCTAGCCTGTAAGCCTCCTGACCAATCCTCCAAATGATTCTGTACGGTACCACATACCTCGGACTCAATATTCATTTCTTAGCAAACCGCATTATACCCTTCATGGGGGAAACCTTCAAGATTACCCAATCATCCTCTTGGAACTCCAAATCCCTACAACGTACATCCGAATAGGACTTCTGATGACTCTGGGCAGTTTTCAACCGTTCCTTAATGATCTTAACCTTCTTCATAGCTTGATGCATGAGGTCTGGCCCTATCAACTCCACTTCCCTAATCTCAAACCACCCAATGGGAGATTTACATCTCCTGCCATATAGAGCCTCGAATAGCGCCATCTGAATGCTAGCATGATAACTGTTGTTGTAGGAAAATTCTATGAGTGAAAAATGATTATCCCAGCTACCCTTGAAGTCGAGAACACAAGCGCGCAACATATTCTCAAGTATCTGAATGGTCCACTCTGCTTGCTCGTCAGTCTCTGGATGGAAAGTTATACTAAGATTCACCTGAGTACCCAACCATTACTAAAATTTCTTCCAAAAATTAGCTGCAAAATATTCCCCTCGGTCGAAGATAATAGAAACTGGAGTTCCATGCAACCTGACTATTTTCTTGATATATAACTAAGCATATTGTTCCGCTGTGTCAGTAGCCTTAACAGGTAAGAAGTGTGTGATTTTGTGAGTCGGTCCACAATTGCCTAAATGGAGTCGAACTTGCGAAGCGTGCGAGGTAGTCCCACCACAAAGTCCATATTAATCATCTCCCATTTCCACATCGGAATTTTTATGTTCTGTTCCAACCCACCGGGCCTTTGATGTTCGACCTTTACTTGTTGATAATTCGGACATCTTGCCACAAAGTTTGCTACATTCCTCTTCATATCATTCCACCAGTAGACTTCCTTAAGATCATGGTACATCTTCGTAGATCCTAGGTGCACGGAATACCTGGAAGTGTGAACCTCGGTCATGATTCTTTTTTGGAGACCATCTACATTAGGAACACATAATCGCCCTTGGTACCTTAGTTTACCATTATCCATTCCAAGAGAAAAAGCCATGGTCTTTTGTTTGTGAATCTCCTCCTTCAACAGTACCAGTAATGGATTGTCATATTGCTTCTCGTTGACTTCCACAACAAGTGATGATTCGGCCCTATTTTGCACAATTACCCCTCTTTCACTAGAGTCCGTAAGACAAACCCCCCATACTAGCTAACCTATGAACTTCCTTGGCCAACAACCTTTGATATGACTCCAAGTGAGCCAAACTACCCATAGATTTCCTGTTGAGAGCATCTGCCACAATATTAGCCTTTTCCGGATGATAGAGAATATCGATGCCGTAGTCTTTGAGTATCTCAAGCTACCTTCTCTGCGTCAGATTCAATTTCTTCTATTTGAAGATATACTGAAAGCTCTTATGGTCCGTGAATATGTCCACATGGACCCCATACTAATAATGACGTCAAATCTTCAACACAAACACTACCACCGCGAGCACTAAGTTATGTGTTGGGTAGTTTTTCTCATGATTCTTGAGTTGTCTAGAAGCATAAGCGATCACCTTGCCATGTTGCATCAATACATACACTAGTCTGATTCTCGAAGCATCACAATATACTACAAACCCATCCGTACCCTCCGGTAAGGTCAACACCGATGCCATAGTCAATCTTGATTTCAACTCTTGGAAGTTCTTTGTACAAGCATCTGAACATTGGAACTTAACTGCCTTTTGCATCAATTTAGTCAATGGGGAGGCAAGAGTAGAGAACCCCTCCACAAACTTTCTGTAATACCCAGCTAAGCCCAAAAAACTGCGAATCTCTGTTGGAGTTGTAGGCCTCAGCCAGTTCTTCAAAGCTGCAATCTTATGCGGATCAACCTTAATTCCTTCTCTGCAGACGACATGACCCAAGAATGTGACAGATTCAAGCCAAAATGCACACTTCGAAAACATTGCATATAACTTGTGTTGATATAGAGTCTGCAGAACTGCCTTGAGATGATCGGCATGGTCCTCTCGACTTCGCGAATATACAAGAATATTGTCAATGAACACCATCACAAAGGAGTCTAGAAAATTCTTGGAGACCCAATTCATAAGATCCAAGAAAGCTGCTGGGGCATTTGTTAGCCCAAAGGACATTACTAGAAATTCGAAGTGCCCATATCGGGTCCTGAAAGTTGTTTCAGGAATATCCTCCTCCCTGATCTTCAATTGGTGATACCCGGATCTTAAATCTATTTTGGAGAAGTACTTAGCACCCTGCAATTGGTCAAACAAATCATCTATCCTTGGCAGTGGGTACTTATTCTTGATCGTGACCTTTGTGAGCTGCCGATAGTCAATACACATTCTCAGTGATCCATTTTTGAGTTATTTTATGAACTACGAGGCGGTACCTTGGCAGTGCACCTATTGATATGGACTATGAAAAAAATACGGGATATAGCAAAACACGCGGAATCATAAATAAGTACTAGACCTACAATTGATTAGAAGAACAAGAACCAATTAGGATATGAAGCCTAATTACCTCTATGAACACAACCAATTGTAACACTAAGCTATGAAAACCCTCAAGAGATTGGCAAGTCTTGAAAACCCGAATAAAGTAATTAAGCAATTAAGTATTCACTACTAATTGCTCACCAACTAAGACTAATTTAGCACTAATGAAAGCATAAATCAAGCAACAAAGGAATTAAAGGCATAAATATAAATGCATTAAATAAAAAATAAGGATAGAGTATGAGACTTGCATGTCTTCAAGTTTATCATTCATCAAACCTACCTAAAATAAAAGCCTTAAGGGCTATTTATAACTACAACAAATTTGATTATCAGTGACGGATTATTTTGTCACTTAAATCTCATTTTTCGTCACAAAAGACCTTTTGAGACGAAAAAAAATTTGTCAATAGTTCTTCCCTAAAAGAGGGTCACTAAAAGTATACAAAGACAACTTAGCGTTTTGTCACTAAATAAAACTATATTAATAACGATTTTTTTTCGTCCCGAATGAATAGTATTTGTGACAAGCTTGTTTGTCAAAAAAAGTAAAATAAAAATTGTAGCTGATTGTTTGTTTTCGTCACTAAAAAAATTATTAACATCGACAAAATAATTTTGTCACTAACTATTTAGCTTAATTAGTGACGAAATCAATTGTCTCTAAAATTGTACATATTTCGTAGTTGTACAACAGTGATTTTGTCATTAAAGACCACCTTTTATATAAGAAAAAATATTTCATCCCTAAATATATGAATTAGTGACAAATGTTTGTTTGTAAAAATGGTTTATAATTTTGTAGTTAAAACTTAATGTCATCTACAAATTTTATTTTTACCGACCAAATAAAATTATCACTATAAATGTTTATGATTAGTGACAATTACACTTGTCATAAAATACAACTTTAAGTTGTGATCGATAAAAGCAATTCTTGGACAAATATTATTTTTATCACTAGATACATTCAATTTGTGACGAATTAATATAAATATGATTGTCTTGGAAGGTATAATATTGTCGTTGCTGAAAAATAAGGTTTTACGGGTATAACATTTTGTCAATAGTTACGAAAGTTGATGTCATTTAAATTCGTAGTGTTTCTATTTATAATTAGTATACCTAGTTTTCTATTAATTGATCATTTATCATTTTACAAATTGGAAATAATATAATAAAACATGCAAGGTAATTAGGTAACAATAAAAATTTCGTCCATGATCATATAATTCTAAACAATTAATACTATATTTGAGATAATATTTCATTACAAACTCTATAAATTAAAATACATAAATAAAGTAAAATCTATCCGAATTGAAAGTCTAATCGGAATACAAGAAAAATTGCAATGTAGTCACTTGTCTAACAAATTTACTCTTGAATAATTTCCACATTCATGTACCTGTGAAAAAAAAGTCATAATTTTATTCATACTTTTTGATATCACGATTTAGAAAAAACAAATTAAACGTTAGTCATAAAATATGTATTAATTAGTGAACCAAACAATAGAATAAGAAATAAGTACTGGTGTATAAACTACTTACTCGATGTTATACAACAGTGTTTACCCGAAAAATGGATAGAGTTGAATTTATACGTAGTTCTAAGGATACGTGGTATAGCTTGGTACAAATCGGAAAAGAAAGTAGAAATATATCGAATATTGAATGTATAAAGGAATGAAATACAAACCAAATTGAATAGAGAATGATTTATAAACAAGCAAGATGAATCAATGTCCCAGCTCAAAAAAGAATAATCTCAATTATATCAATGTAATAATCTTGTGAATGTATCAATGTTTTTTCTGTGGATGTTAATATCTTTTTTTACAGAAATAATACCCACCCTTAATATAGTGGAAAAATCCTACTTTGAATATAATAAAAAATATATAGTGGGGATTACATGATAGATTAGTTGATCAGCTTTTTCTTAATTTCCGCCGAGATTCTCTCCCTGGTGCGGCTACAACGGCTCTTTGTCTCTTAGCTCGATCTTGGTCGGTCTTGGTATCGGTCGATTTCTGGATCTTGAGCTCGATATTGACTCGAGCTCAATATTGATTCGAGCTCGGTATTGGTTGGTCTCTGACTCTTGAGTTCGATAACACTACTTCATATCATTGCTCGATATTGACTCGAGCACGATATTGACTCGAGCCTTATATTGAATCGAACTCGGTATCTCGAGCTCGATAACCTGGCTTTACTTCTGATCTCGCTGTTACAATGGCGACTCTCGATTTATCACATTTCAATCTCGACTAATTACATGAAGGGCAAGCTCGGATTTGACCGTATACAGATAGTCCCCTCGTTTCTCGAAAAGAATGTGGCGAGAAATGATATGATTTTTCAACGACATGACTAGATACACATTGACGTCTGCATCGAGCCCGACCATGACGTACGTGATAAATGTCCCGTCGGTTCAGTTACCAAGGCATTAAATGTACGTCAAACGATGGTTGGCCACTCCTGATATTGAACCGTCATTGCCAACTCTATAAATAGCTCTTCTTTTCACCATTTATTACTTTTAAATTACTAATCTCCAAATCTACTAAATTCTCTTTTTGCATCTTCTGAGTTCTTCATTTGCGAATCTGCGATTTTCACTGCTAACCTCTTATTAGAACACCAAATCTTATCATCTCCCTCTATTTTTAATCTACAAATCCAAAATGGCGAAAACATCAAAAATTGTTCCTCAAAAAGAAAATGCTTCTTCATCGCGGCCGGCCGGCGATAAAAGATCGGTGGAGCCACGGCCTGAGGAGTGCGTTCCCAGGGGGTGCGTTCTCATTTCTGATTTTAAGACCGACAAAGCCTCGCCAGTTCCCGATCGATGCGAGCGAGTATCGAGGTATATGTGCTCGATAACTGAGGGATTCCTTAAACAGGTAAGGAAAAATTGCAACTGGGAGAACAAAGAAGTGATAATCCCAGCTCCCGAAGAAGATATTACTACTCATGTAAAAGGGTTTTTAAGTGTTTACACTTACCCTTTCACGTTGGGCCCCCTCCACCCCGTTGTCATTGATATTTGCCGCCAATACCTAATAAACCTAGGCCAAATCCATCCTTCTTTTTGACGAATCGTTATTTTGATCCGCTTCTTCGTGAACAAGGTCGAGGGGATGCCTTTTACCCTCGACCACCTCATCAGGTTGTACAGCCCCTGCCTCTATCGAGGTGGGTTAGTAAAACTCTAGCGCTGGGCTACTAAAGTGTTGTTCTCGAGTATAGACGAGGACAAAGACCGAGGTTGGATGTGCCGATTCATTGGAGTGAGGACTTCTAACCTACTCCCGGCCGAGAAGATTCCATTTCCCAAGGAATGGAATATGAAGCGTAAGTACAATCCCCCAATTAGTTCCTATTAATTGTTTTGCTCCTTTGCTTCTTCTCATCGATGTCTTTTTCCGTGATGTAGCGATCACTTGGATGTGTGGTGCAATTTCTAACCTCAGGAACTGGGTTCGGGACCTAGCTTCGACCTCTACGTATGCCGAGCGCTCATGACGCGATCTATCAAAAGGCCGATGGGAGGCCAAAACTCATGGTAAGCCCCTTTTCTACGTCTTTGACGATTTTGTTTGAAGCATTTCTTACTTAATTTCCTTTCACACAGGCCTTGGCAAAGATGTCGTCATGAGGCCCTTATCTGGTGAGGGGAGACTTTGATCCCGGCAACGAAACCGGCGAAGGATAGAAAGAGAAAAATAATCTCATCCCCCGAGGATCCTGAACCTAAGAAGAGGGCAGCTCGTAAGCCGAGGAAGAACATCATCATCCTAACCGAAGACTCTATTCGGCATCTAAGGGATGAAGATGAAGGAGAGGAAGAAGATGAATCTAGGCTGGTAGCCCGAGTAGGAATGAGCATCGAGGCCCCAAAAGCCATTGAATCGGTGAAGTCTGCAGAGACTCCGTCTCGACATGAGGGGGTCTCGGGAAGATACTCTGGCAAAGTCGCCGAGTCATCAAGGATTGAAGATGCCTCCCACCATAATGAGCCAACAGTGGGAACGGCTGTAGGGGCTGGTCTCGAAGCCCCTCGATATGCAAAACACGCCCCAAGCGATCCATTTGGGGCATTAGAAATTAGAGGCTCCCCGATGGTTCCCTCGTTTTCTGAGGAGATGATTCAAGAGGCTCGGGCTTTGAGGACCCTCTGAATCGAAGGGGTCCACAGAAGGGAGGAACCCTTCCGTGATTAATTTACTAGGGTCGAAGATGCTACCGACCTGAGTGACTTGGACGTCTCGAGGAAAGACCCGGGCGAGGCCTTGAGCCTTTTCAATGAAGCACAGCGAGCTATGAATCGGGTAAGCCTTAACTCTCCATGTTGGTATTACCTTTGTGTTTGTTTTTCTCTTTCTGTCTAAATTCTTTTCTTCTTTCTGCGTAGGCCTCAGCGCTTCATCGGGAAGCATTTTCTCGGTCTCAAGCTGAGCTGAGTCAGTATGAGGCCGACCTTCGAGGGCTCACGGAGGAGAGAAATGCCCTTAAACTTCTCTGTGGGCAAAGAGAAGAGGAAATCAAGGACCTTCGAGCCGAGTTAGCGGCCTGATCGAGCATGTAATAAAAATCTTTAAAGCTCATGGGCTCGATTAGGGAATGGTGGCTAATATTTCAATCTCACATCTGTAGCAGAAGATCGAGGTGATCGGGCAGCTCCGCGAGGAGGTCGATATGATAAAGGCGGAAACCTTGGGTTGGAAAGAAGGTATGGACCGCTTAGCTGCAGAAAAAGAAACAGCTTTATCCCAATTGTCATCAGCCGAAAGTCAGTTTCGAGGCATGAAAGAGAAGAGCTCGGCTCAGGAAAGAAAAATAGCGGAGCTCGAAGCTCGGTTGGCTTCCGAACTTGCGAAGGACAAATCTGAAGCCAAAAAGGCTAAAGCCGAGGCATATGCGATCGTGGCCGTCTACCGAGCCCATGCCAAAAAAGCTCAAGTACAAGCGAGAAAGGCAGCCGAGACCGCTCAAACTCGAGCATATTGGATTGCTGAACTCGCTAAGTGCCAATCTCGGAGGGAAACCCTCGAGGAGATCCATGTTCGAGGTTTCGATCTTGCCGACGAGATAATAAAGGCTAAAGAGCATGAAACCGAAGCTGCAACACTGGCTCCCAATGATAACGACAATGATGACGAGAGCAAAAGCGGGTCCAAGAGCTGGGAGGACCTCGATGGAGAAGAAACTGCCCCTAGAGAATATCAGGAACCTTAGGAATTTTCATTTTTGATCTTTTGTGTAGGGTCCTGATCGGACCATGTAAATATCTTCATATATATAAAGATCTCTTTCTTTTCCGTCTTGCCTTTATTTCATTCGGTGCCTTGTTAAAATTTTGTTCATAAGTTTCGAGGCTTTTGGTAATTTGACCAAAGTCGGACTAATCGAGTGAGTACTTGCTTGAACTTGAATTAATGTAGCCCTTAGGCTTTATGAGTGAGTGTTTACTCGAAACCGAAGTAAGAACAGCCCTTAGGCTTAGTGGTCGAGTGAGGACTTGCTCGAACTCGAAATAAGAGTAGCCCTTAGGCTTTACAGTTGAGTGAGGATTTGCTCGATCTCGAAATAGGAATAGCCCTTAGGCTTAGTGGTCGAGTGAGGACTTGCTCGAACTCGAAATAAGAATAGTCCTTAGGCTTAGTGGTCGAGTGATGACTTGCTCGAACTTGAAATAAGGTAGCCCTTGGTCTTTGTAGTAGAGTGAGAATGACTTCTCGAATCTTGAATTAAGGTAGCCCTTAGGCTTTTCAGTCTAGTGAGAATGATTTCTCGAACTCGAATTAATGGCAGCCCTTGGGCTCGATAGATAGTCCCCGAGTGAGAATGATTGCTCGAACTCGAGTTGGGGTAGCCCTTAGGCTTTATAGTCGAGTTTGGATTTGCTCGAACTCGAAATAAGAATAGCCCTTAGGCTTAGTGGTCGAGTGAGGACTTGCTCGAACTCGAAATAAGAGTAGCCCTTAGACTTTACAGTCGAGTGAGGATTTGCTCGATCTCAAAATAGGAATAGCCCTTAGGCTAAGTGGTCGAGTGAGGACTTGCTCGAACTCGAAATAAGGTAGCCCTTAGGCTTCTTAGTCGAGTGAGAATGATTTCTCGAACTCGAATTAATGGCAGCCCTTGGGCTCGATAGATAATCCCCGGGTGACAATGGTTGCTCGAACTCGAGTTAGGGTAGCCCTTAGGCTTTATAGTTGAGTGAGGATTTGCTTGAACTCGAAATAAGAATAGCCCTTAGGATTAGTGGACGAGTGAGGACTTTCTCAAACTAGAAATAAGAGTAGCCCTTATGCTTTACAGTCGGGTGAGGATTTACTCGATCTCGAAATAGGAATAGCCCTTTGTCTTAGTGGTCGAGTGAGGACTTGCTCGAACTAGAAATAAGAGTATCCCTTAGGCTTTACAGTCGGGTGAGGATTTACTCGATCTCGAAATAGGAATAGCCCTTAGGCTTAGTGGTCAAGTAAGAATAATTTCTTGAACACGAATTAATGGAAGCCCTTGGGCTCGATAGATAGTCCCCGAGTGAGAATGGTTGTTCGAACTCGAGTTAGTGTAGCCCTTAGGCTTTATAGTCGAGTGAGGATTTGCTCGAACTCAAAATAAGAATAGCCCTTAGGCTTAGTGATCGAGTGAGGACTTGCTCCAACTCGAAATAAGAGTAGCCCTTAGGCTTTACAGTCGAGAGAGGATTTGCTCGATCTCAAAATAAGAATAGCCCTTAGGATTAGTGGTCGAGTGAGGACTTGCTCGAACTCGAAATAAGGTTGCCCTTGGGCTTCGTAGTCGAGTGAGAATAATTTCTCGAACTCAAATTAATGGCAGCCCTTGGGCTCGATAGATAATCCTCGAGTGAGAATAGTTGCTCGAACTCGAGTTAGGGTAGCCCTTAGGCTTTATAGTCGAGTGAGGATTTGCTCGAACTCGAATTAATATAGCCCTTAGGCTTAATGGTCGATTGAGTGTTGCTCGAACTCGAAGTAATGTAGCCCTTAGGCTTAACGGTCGAGTGAGTGTTTGCTCGAACTCGAAATAATGTAGCCCTTAGGCTTAATGGTCGAGTGAGTATTTTCTCGAACTTGAAATACCCTTAGGGTTACACCCCATATTTTTGTACGTAAAAGTACGCCATAAGTAAATTGATGAAAGCTCGGAAATGAGATGTTACATCCCATATTATCGTACGTTAAAGTTTCGTCGTAAGTTAATCGACGTAAGTTCGGGAATGAGATTATTTTGAGATTATAAGCATTATGCTATTTCAAACAAGTGATGAGTAAATTCGTAAAGGTGAGAGGGTAAGCAATTCGAAGAAAACGAATTTTGTCGAAGTTTGATATTTTGGGATAAAATACTGTCCAAGATATAATACCCCATATTTATGGACTAGTGCCATACAAGGTACCTGTAACACCCCGGAAAATTTTGAAGTATTTCAGTGTAAAGCCCCGTAAATTTCGCAAGTGAATTCAAGGTTTCGTGGTGCCAGAGTAGACTTACGTGTTTGAGGATGGTATAAGATCTTCGCGGCGAGCTTGCTCGTCGCGGTTCGGACTTTTTGGGTTGAACAATGCACCAGAATGTAAAGGAAAATATTTGGCGGAAAAGCGCATTTATGCGGTCCATTATGCGACCGCATAATCACTCTGCGGGCCACATAATAGCCGCAGAAGTGAGCAGGAGAAGGGCCAGTCTGGGGCAATTATGCGGTCGGCTATGCGACCGCATAACTGTTATGCGGTGCATTATGCGATCGCATAACAGTTATGCGGACCGCATAGTGACCGCATACACTGACAACTTTTTGATCGTTTTGGTCTGTAATTATGCAACCGATATGCAGTCCGCATATCCATTATGCGGTCGCATATGCGATCGTAGAACTTGTTCCGGAGCTCCATTTTTGAGTTTTTAAAACCCGACCCTACTTTGTTAAATACACACAAACGGCCATTTTTGAGCAAAAATTCTGATATTTTAGAGAGAAGGGAGAGTGTTTTAGAGAGAGAGAGGAAACCCTAGGCTAATTATTCATCAAGCCTTGCTCAAATCTTGGAAGATTAACAAGGAAAACCCACAAGTTCTTTATCTAAGAGGTAAGGTTCCATACCCTAGTTTTCAATTTCGAATTTGGGTAAAAGATGGTTGATTTGGAGTATGATTCTTGGGTATAAGAGCATTATTTATACATGATGGTACTAATAAGGTTTGTGGGAAGATTGTTGAGCTCAAATAAGTAAAGATTGGGTTGTGGAGTGAAGAAAATCTTGTAGAAGAACCTTGTAGTTAGATTTGCACACCTAGTGTTTGATAAAATGCTCAAATGAGCTGAGATCATGAATATCTTCCTATTAATGGTTCAATTTTGTTATGTCTCAAAATAGATCGGGATTGCTAAGAATTCTAGATCATTCTAGAGTTAAGGAAGCTCGATTGAGGTATGTTGGCTAAACTTTCTTTCTTAGAATAGATATCCATAATGTTTCCGTAAGATCAAGTATGATTAGCTCAAGATTCCTAACTTCTATATTCCGGGTTATTCCCAATAAACTTGTTTATTCCGAATGAGCCTTATGTCGAAAGATAGATGTTCAAAGTATGGTTTGTATATTAAAATGTTGTGGCTTTGAGTCGTGTTTTAGATGAAAACTAGTATACTAATTGTGTGAGAAAATCTCAATATTCTTAAGACTCGAAATTGCTCATATGTATACCTAAAGTCTGGATTGGGAATGTATTATTGTTGATAACCTATAAAGGTGGTTGGAAATGAAATAAGTGAATTGGGATATCAAGAGTGGCCAACGTGCAAGAATGAAAGTTATACTTGTGGCCAATGGTGCCAATGAAATGAAATGATGTGAGAAAGGTTATGAAATGAGCCTCGACTCAAATGTTTTAAAATGACTTCGAAAATAAAATTGCCTAAAAGCTTTCGTACTCAAGTCATGCCATAAGTGGCTGTTTTAACAAATACTATGGTTTGTGAGTATTTCCAATGTGTTTTGCATTCTTACATATTCGTGAGTGAAAATTGAGTATTATCCTTTTTGGGGAAAAGTATTTCAAGAATAAATAGTGTGTTACTTGTTGATGATTTTAACTTGCGCATCAATTGTCAATTATATTACTCCATTTCTCGAAAAGAAATCTATTGTGCTTAAATTTTTCATTTCTAATGAACTTAAAGTTGTGATTTTCGGAATATTATATGTATGTTGATATTTATGATGATGATAGATGAGAGGGAAGAAATGAAAGTGTGGAATATCAAATATGGCCATCGTGCCATAAATAAAGAATCTTGTGGATGGCCAAAAGAGCCAAGGAAATATTGTCATTGTGAAAGGCTAAAAGTACTAGTGGAGATTTATACAATGTAAAAG
This sequence comes from Nicotiana tomentosiformis, assembly GCF_000390325.3. NCBI lineage: Eukaryota > Viridiplantae > Streptophyta > Magnoliopsida > Solanales > Solanaceae > Nicotiana > Nicotiana tomentosiformis. Next base: position 31,353,322 of record NC_090821.1, read on the forward strand.
ATGATGAGGTAAATATATTTGAACCTATGTTATTTTTGTGAATTATTCTCTTTATTTAGGATGAGATTGATGTGATAAAACTATTCCTCTTAATTGAAATTGAGATTTTGGTTGATGACTTCAAATAAGATAGCCTAGCCGATCGGGTCGTGATCGGACTCCGTGCTAAACTTACGATAGTATTGGTAATGATAGTTATTGTGGTTGATGTCTCTAATGAGATGGCCTAGCCGGTCAGGTCGTGATCGGACTCCGTACTAAATTTATGGTGGTATTGATATTGACAGTAATTGTGGTTGATTCTCTAATGAGATAGCCTAGCCGATCGAGTCGAGATCGAACTCCGTACTAAATTTACGGTGGTATTGGTATTGATAGTAATTGGGGTTGATTCTCTAATGATATAGCTTAGCCGATCGGATCGTGATCGAACTCCGTGCTAAAAGTACGGTGGCATTGGTATTGTGAACACTGGTATTGTGAACATTGATATTGTGAACACTGGTATTGTGAACATTGGTATTGTGAACACTGATATTGTGAACATTGGTATTGTGAACAATGGTCTATCGGTGCTAATGATCTTCCAACCAAAATTTTATATGAAGTTCATATTTTAAAAATTATTATGTTTTAACTGAACATTTGGATATTGTTGATTATGACTTGTTGTTTCTATGTGTTACCTTTTTTTATATGGGCATTCTATTTTGAAAGAGGACTTTTTGCTATGCATACTAGTGCTATTCGACAGTACTAACGTCCCTTTTTGCCGGGGGCGCTGCATCTTTAATGGATGCAGGTGGTTCTACAGCAGGCGACATCGATCAGTGATAGCAGCGCACTCTTTTCAGCTGATTTGGTGAGCCCCACTTCATTTCGGGGTCATGTATCTTTTGTTTCTCATGTACTGTATTTTAAGGTATAGCCGGGGCCTTGTTGCCGGTATTTCTATATTACTCTTCTATTGTATTTAGAGGCTCCGTAGACAGGTTGTGGGTTGTGGTTGATGTTGGGGAATTGAACTAGAAATGTCGGTATTTGGAAATCATATTTTTCATTAATTCTATAAACTCGTAATATTTTGGAAATTATGAATGAAGCTGCTAATGGGAATAAAAAAAAGTTATTAATAAAAAAATTTCAGTGTTTTATTAATGGAGTGCATCTCCTCTTTATTCATGGATGAGTTTGGGTAGAAGAAAATCTAACAGGCTTGCTCGGCCGGATTCTTTCGGTTGAGCGCCGATCGCGCTCCCCGAGTTTGGGGCGTGACAGTACCACATGACCATAATAGCAAGATGTATAAAGTGTGTTAAAAGTGAGTAGTATTATAAGTAATTTGAGATAATTCTTAATTATGTGGATAATTAGTTAATTATTAGATTAGTTGGGGATTAATGAGTTAATTAAGAAATTAAGTGGATAACTTTTGGATAAGCCTTATAACCATTTACGTGGCAGTAAACCTTTCTCAAATGACTCTTAATTCATTTGATAAGATGTCTTATTTGGAGGCTAAGTCATCACCTTAGTGGGGCCCACAGCCACTAAGGTGTAAGACTTTTCTAATTCACAAAGAGAAGTGAATGAGAATTAAACAAAATAACCTCCCTACATCATTAAAGGGAATGGAAATGCTTGCTAGAGATTCGGATGGAATTCTCCAAAAAGAATTCATGTGAATCTTTACAATGCTATTGATACGTGAATTACAAATTCTAAGGGAGCAAGGTGCAATTTTTCTCAAGAATATCATACGAATTTTCTTCTACTTCGATCCGCCGATACATGTTTTGCCGCAATTAACGTGTGTTGGAAGGATTATCAAGACAATCGGCTCAGGTATGTTAAGGCTATCTCTTCTTTCTTTTGGCATGATCTATACGACACGAACGAAACGAGTAAATTCACAACTTTCATAAATAACACTATTCATAGAAATATTAGAGATGCCTATGTTCTTGAATTCCCATATGTCCTATTATTCTATCGTCTGTTCATGGGTCTCAGAAAATACATAAGTTGATAAAGTTTGTTTCATGATATTAATCAAAGGTATAATGGTCTTATGACGTTCCGAGAGATTTTATTGACATACTTCTCATGCATTGCATTCATTTATACATATATGTTGATTCATAACCAGATGGCGTTATATACACACACATATATATAATATATATATGAAATATGGGAAAAGGTTACGGCGTTATATACGCACCACCACCTGATCAGCTAGTATACGTTAATGATGTTGCCCACAGTGGCTGAGATGATATAATGGGATGCCCTCAGAGGCTTGATGATGTTATGAACGCATATACACATACATGGTATGACATTTATACGTATATGCATGACATTATAATATTAAATGATTCACAGAACTATTCAGATATACATGTTGAGTCTTTTACTCCATGTTTCTCTCATGTCTATTATTTACTGATTTTCATTCCTTACATACTCGGTACATTATTTGTACTGACGTCCCTTTTGCCTGGGGGACGCTGTGTTTCATGCCCGCAGGTTCCGATAGACAGGTCGAGAGCCCTCCATGTAGGCTATCACCTCAGCGGAAGATGTTAGTGAGCTCTATTTGCTCTGGAGTTGCTTGTTTGGTCAGTATGATTTAGACGTGTATTGTTTGGTATGGCGGGAGTATCAAAAACGGATAGAGTTGAATTTATACGTAGTTCTAAGGATACGTGGTATAGCTTGGTACAAATCAGAAAAGTAAGTAGAAATATATCGAATATTGACTGTATAAAGGAATAAAATACAAACGAAATTGAATAGAGAATGATTTATAAACAAGCAAGATGAATCAATGTCCCAACTCAAAAAAGGATAATCTCAACTATATCAATGTAATAATCTTGTGAATGTATCAATGTTTCTTCTGTGGATGTTAATGTCTTTTTTTAAAGAAATAATACACTCTTAATATAATGGAAGAATCCTACTTTGGATATAATAAAAAATACATAGTGGGGATCCCATGATAGATTAGTTGATCGGTTTTTCCTTAATTTCTGCCGAAATTCTCTACCTGGTGCGGCTACAACGGCTCTTTGTCTCTTAGCTCGATCTTGATCGGTCTTGGTATCGGTCGATTTTTTGATCTCGAGCTCGATATTGACTCGAACTCAATATTGATTCGAGCTTGGTATTGGTTGGTCTCTAACTCTTGAGTTCGATAACACTACTTCATATCATTGCTCGATATTGACTCGAGCACGATATTGACTCGAGCCTTATATTGAATCGGACTTGGTATCTCGAGCTCGGTAACCTGGCTTTACTTCTGATTTCGATGTTATAATGACGACCATCGATTTATCACGTTATAATCTCGACTAATTACATGAAGGGCAAGCTTGGATTTGACCTTATACAAACAAATATTTTCAATTCCTCTTTGGCTGCAAAATAACCACAAGAATTAAGAGTAAGAAATGTCAAATTTTGAGTACTTAACCTCTCAAGAATTACAGAAACATGAACAAAATATCTTTAAATGTATTTCATAAAACTAAAAAAGAAACCACTACTACTACATAAATACAGTGAGATCCGGTATGAGAAATACACCAAAAAGATCAATAAAGTAGAGACAATATTACATACCTTGGATTTGTACCGAAGCAAAAGAAGCGCGAGAAGTGGCATTGGGTCTTAAAACGAAACAATATTACAGTTGTAGTCTCCTAAAGTTGTTAATTAAAAACAAAAAAAGAGGCTTTGAAGAAAATCAAACATTTTGGATTGTGTGTGTGAAAGGAAAAAAAGAAGAAGAAGAGAAATGACATATCATGATAGCAATAAGCAGATCTTACTGGGATAAGAGCTAGATGGGGGGTGAAGATCATATAAAAGAGATAGGAGGAGACGTGGGGGAGATGAAGGGGATGGGACTATAGAGGGGATGGAGGCGGCACTATAGGAATTAAAAGGAGGGATTTGGGGAAACATAAAAAAAAAGGAGACAAACTTACCGCCACTTTTTTGGTTCAACTTTGAAAAATAATGAAAACCCAAAAAGTTGGTTTTTGGGTAATTAAGTATTTTATCAATAACAAAATTATTTTTACTAACCTTAAAAAATATATTGTTGGCAATTTATTTACACTTTAACTTTATTATATTACCAAAAAATACCACAAGATTAAAACGTTTGCTAACAAGGATAACTCATGATTAAAAATTTTATAATACATATCAATTATTAAATCAAATTGTTAAAAGACAAAAAATTATTAAAATTTTAAAAGTTATTCATATTTCACCAATTAAAATTAAGAAAAGCTAATAAGTTATTAGTAAATTCATAACTAGTTATACGTACAAAAATTTAAACTCTAAACATACCTTTTAAAATTATAATTAAAAATTAAATTCTTTTAAATTTGATAGAAGATATCTACAATTGTTGCTTCGTTCGTGGATTCAATCTCCAAGTAATGATAACCTTTCAATTGACAAAGATTTTCGTCTAAACTTTAGCCAAATGGTATTTGATAGCTTTTACTTGAAGGGCATCTAAGAGTTTAATAGCTCAGCCCAAGTAGCATTAGCAAAGTAGTATTAGTGCTTCTTCATTATGAAAATAAATGACTAGCAACAATAGTGAGAAAGAATAAAATTACTTAAATTTTAGTAAGACTGTTGTAGATGGATAATGTTACAAATAATATATTATTATAATATTGCATATTGTTGTTATAGGTTATAGAAAGGTAAAATATACTGAAAAAATTGTTATAAGTGATGGATGTGATAAAGAATTCTTACTATATATTTTGTGTATATGTGAATTCTTGAATCCCATGGATATATCACAATACTAATTTGCATTTTTTTTAATTCTCCTATTAAAATTTCTAACTTCATTCATTAAACTTACGTTTTAAATTAGTTTAGTATTTTTCAAGAAGGAATAAAATAATAATTCTCAAAATTCAAAAGATAAATGTAAACTAAAAAATATATATTTAACGTAAATAAAAAGGAAATCATCTTTTCAAGAAGGAATAGATTGTATTCAACTCCTAAAATCTATCAATATAGTCTATCTATATAGAATAGGAAAAGCAACTCATTGTGATGATGTCAAGTTGTTTACCCGTAAAATAGTATAGTTGAATTTGTTCGTGGTTTCTAGATAAGTGAATTAATTTGATCCAAAAAGTAATGAAATAACTGATGAAATATAAAATACTTAGCCTTAGAGTGTAGATGAAATGACAGAACTGATAAGTCCGGGAACAGGGTTTTCGGACACAATAATGATGAGATCAAAAAGCGAAAAATCGAAATGGTATTAAAATTCTGTATAGAATGTAGTATAAGTTAGCCAGAAAATTCGTGTCATTTACAATGATAATTGAGCTCTCTATTTATAGCTATGTCTAGAGAAGAAGTCCTAGGATCACGCCCTTCTTTAATGTCAATTATGAGGGCCATTGATGAAGATGTAATGTTAGACAAAAATGTCAAGTTTCTTGTAACGGGCCATCATCCTTAATGCTGTAAAATATTATGCATTAAATGTCACCGGGCGCAAAGCATTTAATACTCCTTTTATGATCGTTATTTCTTCCGGTGACAAGCGGAATAGCTATGTTCGGTGGCCATCCACATCTTGTGTTCCACGTGTCATTCATTTAAGCGGCCATATGTCATGTCATATTTTTTCTTATATAGATAGTCCCCCTGCTTTCCGGTGACACAATATTGAGTTACCGGAAAGTTGGTAGAAAGCACCTTTTGGGCGGGAATTACTACAACTCCCTTTAAAGTTTTCTGACAGTTGATTAGACGCACGTCTCTCCGTATTTAATGCCCCAAACATGCGTCATCCTATGATTCAGCACAACGTTTGTCGATTATCGAGGTAGGACATGAATTTAGCCGCCAAAATTTTACTTATATGCATCCTCCTCCTTTTATGTACTTCATAATTTCTCAAACTTCTAACTCGCATCTCTATTTCCCAACCTTTCTCTGATCTTTTTCGAACCAGAAATTTTTCTTCCTTCTATTCCAATGGCTTCCTCTTCAAAACGTGCTAGTTCTTCAAAGGGCAAGAACAAAACCGAGGATTTCGTTCCTCCAACGGTGGGTTCCATCATCCCAAGAAGGCTTAGTACTTTGAAGGATTTTGAAGAGAAATTTTCTACTACTAACCCTCGCACATGGGATGTTAGTGGGTACTCTTCTTCTATTCGTCCTTCTAGTATTCCTGCTGTGAAGAAGGACTGCCCCTGCCCTGAGTTAGATATTATTGCTCCTGATTTATCGGAGCGAGTGACCCTTCCGAAGGAAGGTTTTACATATTTTTTCACGTATCCCTTTACTTTGGATGCATTTTCTTTGAGCGAAAAACTCGATCCCGTGATTGCGGAATTTTTCCTTCGCTACCAAGTATGCTTGGCACAGGTGAGCCCTTCAGTATGGAGGATGGTTGCTGCCTTCGACGCCTGTGTCAGGAAACTGGGGAAGAGCTATCATTAGCTCGTATGATGAACCTTTATTCTTTCCGGGAAGGTATGATAAATCTCTGTAAACGTGGCCACCATACTTTGTTGACTAGCATGGATGATGACAATGACCATGGGTGGATGGAACGGTTTGTTGTAGTTGTCACCAGTGACATTATTCCAACAACGACTTCATCCTTTCCGGTTGCTTGGAATCGTTCTCGTAAGTTTCCTTTAATACACTTTCTCTTACTAAATATTCTTTCATGCCTGTATTGATCCTTCAACCTTTATATGTTACAGCGACTCGATGGACCCCTCGGTGGTAGAAGGCTTGGACCGGTGGGTTCGGAAGATCTTGAAAATCACAAAGCCTGAAACTCGTTTGAGAAAATAGTTGTCCCTTAAATACGGGTGGAAGGCCAAAAATCATGGTAACTTTATTTTACCTTGTTTCCACTTTTTGTATATGAAGAACTTGGTTGAACCCTTCTGAATTGTTCACTAAATTAGGTCGAGATGGATGTTTTGGTTGACCCCGAGATGGATGTTCACTTTTTGTATGTCCCCGAGATGGATGTTTTGGTTGACCCTGCTGATGCGGCAAGGCCGCTTCAGGAGGCACTTACTCGAACAGGCTTCAGGAGGCACTTAATCGAACAGGCATCTTTGGAACTTCTTCGAGCGCAAACGTTTCTTCACGGAGTCCCCGGCCAGAGGACAAGCAACCAAAGAGAAGATGTTCCTCTGCGGCCGGGGAAAAGAATAAGAGGCAAATGTTGATGCCCCCGAGTCATCTCCGGTGACGATCCTTCCGGGTCGGTCATAGACACTATGATGATCGATGATGATGAAGAAGCTAGTGATGAGGGATCTTCTTTACACAGAAGGATACAATCCTTATCATCTCAACAGGATGCTCGACCTGTTGAGACAATTGCACCAACTAACGATGACGTCTCAGTACTTTAGGGAGAATCTGATTTAGTTGAATATGCTAACTCCTACTTCCGGGCCCCAATAGCTGTAACTGGTACTGCGGGGCTGAGTACCGGGTCTGTTCCGTCTTTGGTTGGCGAGCATCAAACAACCAGCACTTCATTTGATGCAGCTGCTTCTCACTCTTCGACTACATCAGCTTCATCTCCACCTTCACCACCACCAGCAACTGCTACATCATTTCCATCTTTATCTACTCTTCCAATAGCGGTTGCTACATCATCTCCTCCACAGTCCCCAGTTCAAGGGAATTTGGGGCAAAATTATGCTGCCCCTTCTGAAGATCCACAAAGGAGGAGGAAAATTACTCTTTCGGTCTCTACTGGGTGCAACCTGCTATCCCAGCCGGTGGAACTTGCTAATTACCTGAAGCCTTTGGCTTCAGAAAAAGACTGGGAAAAGATTCAGACACTCTCGAGGGAGTATTTGTTGAACAATGCTATGCTCAACGCCGCAGTGGTACATTCCTTTCTTCTTCTGTTATTTCTTATACTTTTGAATAAATGTACTCTAAGTTTTATCTCTTCTTGTTTTGTAGGCCAACTTTCTTGTTTCTGAGGGGCTTCAAAGGCTGATTCATAAGAAGGAAGAACTTACTTCTGAACGGGATCAGCTTTTGACGTAACAGGACCAGACTATTCTCTGCCTCTCGGAATTGGAAACCAAGGCTACCGAGGCCATTGTTTTAAAGGCCCGTTTGTAGCAGAGCAAGCAAGAAATGGTAACCCTTAGCCAAGAAATTGGGCCATTGAGGGTTAGATTTGATGAAGCCAAAGCTAAATGGGCAAAAGTCCAGAACGTCATTCTTGTTGCAACCGATCGTGCGGCTGCCTCCGCTGAAAGAGTGATTAATTTGGAAGCGACCTTAAACTCCAAAAGTGAAGTGCTTGCTGCTATGGTGGCAAAACATGCCCATCTAGAGGAGAAGTATAGGAAAACTATCGAGCATAATAGGCTCTTTAGTTCAATTGTTCGTGAGCTCTATATCAGTCTCAAATCTGCTAGGTCCTTCCGGGAAAACCTTTCTGCCAAAGTTACTCAACTCAAAGAAGAACTCAAGCGCCGAGCGGCTTCCCTCATTGTTAAAAAAAACTTATTCCATGTATAGCATGAGTAGAAAACCCTTGGAAGAGGCCAAGACTGGTATCATTGACATTGATGACGAAATTGCTAAGGCCCGAGAACTTGAATTGGCTACAAAAAATGGACTCTCGGCGCAGTCTGATGCTCTAGGTTTTTCTGATTCCGGTTTCGAGTTTTCAAAAATTGAAGAAGGATCGGAAGGCGATGATGCTGAAGACAAAGCTGGGAAAAATGTTGAGCCATCGGTGGAACCATCTACTACTTTCGGGGATACGGATACTTCTCTTCCTCATGATTCCGGAGACGCTGTAGTTTAGCTTTTTGTTTCTTTTTCTATTTTGTACCTTTATCATTTTGACGCGTCCTTGTATATTACTTTCATTTGAATATTCATACAAGTCATTAACTTTCACACTTACTCAAGTATTCTACGCATATTGTTCTATTCGCGCTTTATTATGTGCAATCTCAGATGCTTTTTCTTCGAAGCATTTTATTTCCGAGTATTATCCCTTTTTCTTGAGGGTTTCCATGAGTATTTGTGCAAGTTTGCTTTTTTCGTCTTTTTCGTATGTGGCTTCGGGTGTATTTTTCTCTGATGGCATTCTAGATTCTAGGCATTGATTCTTTCGGAACCAACCCTTTAACGAGAGGATTTTTGTCACAACCCAAACCGATGGGCCGCGACGGGCACCCGGTACCTTACTCAACCGAGTACCAACATAACGTATCTTTTCGTATCATACTATCATAGAAAACTAAGCCGAAGAGGCTGCCGTGAGATAGGTAGAATACAACATGTAATACCAACTTATACATAAGATATATGGGCCTATAAGACCAAAATAACCACTCGTACACTGAACATAGGCCGACAAGGCCATACAATCTTTTACGTACATGATATATGTCTACAAGCCTCTAAGAATACATAATTATCATAAAAGTAGGGACAGAGCCCCGCCATACCAAACAATACACATTTAAATTATACTGACCAAACAAGCAACTCTGGAGCAAATAGAGTGCACCAACATCTTCCGCTGAGCTGATCACCTACTTGAAAGACTCTTGACCTGTCTATCGAGACCTGCGGGCATGAAACACAACGTCTCCCGGCAAAAAGAACGTCAATACAAATAATATACCGAGTATGTAAGGCAACAGAATAACTGTAAGCTGAAACTGAACTGATAATATAATAACTGAAAGTAACTGGGAGTCTAGGATAATCTGAAGATATGCTTACATGCTGATACTGACTCAACTCTCTCAATATAATAAGTAAAATAGTTGTCCGGACTTATAATGCTCGGTATATATATATTACTACTATGTCGTAGTAGGCTCGCTCATAGGCGCTTGGCCATACTAGGCTCTATATCTCGGCTAATTGGGCTCGCTCATAGGCGCTCGGCCACAGTAGGCTTGATATATAACTTACCATCTGATCAGAGGTTGTCCAATAGGGGCCTGCCCATCGATTATAACTCGATGGTAATAAAAATACTGTAATAATGTATATATAGGCTATCTGCTCTCTTGACTGGAAGAAGACAATTATATTAAATATGAAGTCCCGATAAGGAGAATACTGTAATTTATGAGACTAGGATAACATATATAAATTCGGGAGTATGAACTTCTCTTTATGCCTCGTTATCAAACACATGTAATTACGAAATCATGCTAAAATGAAGGAAGAGCTTAGCCTTAACATACCTGGAGTAGGGAAAAATCCGTATGATATTCTTGAGAAAGATTGCACCGTACTCCCTTAGAATTGCAAAATCCCATTGTTATTACACAGTGCAATTTCGTATGAATTTACTAATCCAAGAACTGTCGTTGCTATTGCGTAGAATATTTTCGGATAAAATAATTTGCTGAAGCAAAATCACGTCAATCTATCTCACCTTGTAAAAGATTTGTATGAAATCTTGTTTGAGAATTTACATCTGTTCCTACATGTATAAGCATCTCAATTTGTGATTTTGAAAGGCCTTTTATATAACGTGTGGGCCCCACACTTTGTATGACTAAGCCACAAAGACTCCTCCAATCTTGCCAACTTATTAAATGATCATAAGAGTCAAGTTGGGCTTAATTTAAGCCTTCATGCTTGCTGCCACGTTAGGGAGTTAATTCCTTATCCAATAATTCTTAATTATAAGTTAATCTTCCACTTAAAGATCCATAATTACTTAATTATTCACATAATTAGGAATTATCTCAAATTACTTAAAATACTACTCACTTTTAATACACTTTATACACCTTACTATCATGGCCATGTGGTACCTTGTATGGTACTAGTCCATAAATATCGGGTATTTTAGCTCGGGTCGTATTTTATCCAAAATGTCAAACTTCGACGAAATTCATTTTCTTCGATTTGCTTACCCTCTTACCTTCATGAATTTACTCGTCACTTGTTTGAAATAGCATAATGCTTATAATCTCAAAATAATCCCATTCTCGAACTTACATCGATTAACTTGCGACGAAACTTTAACGTATGAAAATACGGTATGTAATATCTCATTTCCGAGCTTTCATCAATTTACTTATGGCATACTTTCTCGTACAAAAAAAATATGGGGTATAACAGTTTTTATAAGAGATGTCCCTCTTATGTTTACGGTGCTTTTGAAGAGGACGTCTCTTGTTCATTACGGCACTAACATTTGAAGTACTTGTATAACTTACCTAAGAATGTGAATTAGAACACTGGAAGTCTTGTATCTTCGAAGATTCAACCAATGAATTGCTAGGTAATCCTTTACTCGGCAACATATCTTGTTTCCCCTTAGGAACCCATGCTATCGAGCGAAAGAATACCTAACAATCCTCTAGTGGTTTGTGCTCGTGAACAATCGAGTAACCTCTGTTCGGTAGCAAACTTAACTTCCCGGTGGGAATTCGCTATCGAACCAAAGATTACCTAATCGCCCTCGAGTGAAGCCTTGGCATCGAAGATCTTATTGTTGTTGTCTTCGTAGTATGCTTTCCGTCACTGCCATGTTAAAAACCTTGCTAGAAAAACCCAATTGGGACAAAAACTGAACGAAGGAAAAAAGTATGCAGAACATACTTTCCATTTGATTGTTATTTGTCAGCAGTAATATCTTTTGAGGTGAGCCACATTCCAGTTGTTGGGCAACTTGTCTCTGTTCTGGTTCTCTAACTCGTACGATTCTTTCCTAGTGATAGCTGAAACCCGGTAAGGACCTTTTCATATTGGGCCTAACTTGCCCGCGTTGAGTTCCTGGGTGTTTTGAGTTACCTTCCTCAAGACCAAGTCTCCTACTTTGAAATAACGGAGGTTGGCTCTTCGATTATAATATCACTCCATTCTCTGCTTTTGAGCCGCCATTCTGACATGCGCCAAGTCCCTGCGTTCCTCGAGCAGCTCCAAGTTGATTAGCATTGCTTCTTTGTTCGATTCTTCATTCGGCTGGAAATACCTTAAGGTTGGTTCCCCTACTTCCACCGGTATCAAAGTTTTTGTGCCGTACACAAGGGAAAAAGGGGTTTCTCCCGTGCTTGACTTGGCCATTGTTCGGTAGGCCCATAGAACCCCAGGTAATTCTTCGGGCCAGTTGCCTTTTGCTGCTTCCAACCTTTTCTTTAGATTTTGTATAATCACTTTGTTTGTTGAATCTGCTTGACCATTTGCGCTCGGATGATAAGGTGAAGAGATAATCCCTCTTTATCTTCAAATCTTCAAGGAACTTTTGTAACTTTTGCGCCGATAAACTGCGGCACATTGTCGCATGCAATCTCTTTTGGTATTCCAAACCTGCAAATTACGTTTTTTCACAGGAAGTCGACCACTTCGCGTTCTCTGATCTTATGATAAGGACCTGCTTCCACCCATTTAGAATAATAGTCAGTCAAAATTAAAAGAAATCTTACCTTTCGGGGAGGCGGAGCCGGTGGTAGTGGTCTGACGATGTCCATCCCCCATTTCATGAACGACCACGGGGACAAAACCAAATGTAGGGGTTATGTCGGTTGATGTACTAGTGGGGCATAGCGTTGTCACTCATCACATTTTCGTACGAAGTCTTTGGCATCTTGTTCCATATCTGGCCAGTAATATCCTGCCCGAACCAATTTTAGCACCAAAGAATCTGCACCTGAGTGGTTGCCGCATATCCTTTCATGGACATCTCTCGTGACATAGTTAGCTTCGGATGCTCCTAAGCACTGGGCCAACGGGCCTTGAAAGGATTTTCTATATTTGGCCTTTCTTAAAGCTATAACGTGCAGCTTTGGCACGTAACGCTCTTGATGCTTTGGGGTCTTCAGGCAACCTTCCAAGCTCGAGATAATTGATTATTTTGTTTCTCTAGTCCCAGACCAAACAAGTCGAATTCACCTTATAGTAACCATCTATGTCCAAGACTGAGTTCATCAGTTGTACTACCATTCCTGATTCCGATCCCTGAACTTCTATCGATGAGCCCAGATTTGCCAATGCATCTAATTCCGCGTTATCTTCCCTCGGGATATGAGTAATTAACCACTCTCGAAATCGTGCCAATAAAGCCTAAACTTTTACCACGTATTGCTGCATACATTCTTCTTCGGTGTCAAAAAATTCGTAGACCTGATTCACCACCAACTGTGAATCACATTTGATTTCGATGATTTCGGAGTCAAGCCCCCAGGCCAATTCGAGCCCTGCAATCAAAGCTTCGTACTCTACTTCATTGTTAGTTAAAAAAATCATTCTTATGGTTTGCCTTAAGGTTTCTCCCGAAGGCGTGATCAAGACTATTCCAAGCCCGGGCCCTTTTACGCTTGAAGCTCCGTCCGTAAATAAGGTCCAAACTCCCGATGTCAATTCTGACACCATTATTGCCTCATTGGCCGCCAGAGGCAATAGTCCCAGACTAAAACCGGCCACGAAGTCAGCCAAGACTTGCGACTTAATTACAGTCCTCAGTTTATATTCTATATCAAACTCGCTCATTTCGACGGCCCATTCTATACAGGAATTCTTCGAACAACGCAACTTGCTCCAATTCTTCTGCCGTGGACTTCGTCATGTCCGTCTCTTCTGGTACTTGAAAATACCTTGGTACCTGGTATTGTTTCGACTCTTCTGTCCCTGGACTAACTTCATCTGGTTCGGGGGCATATGCCGCTTTCGAAAATTGCTATGCCGCATGTTCCTTTCCTTTGCTACTGGAGACCGAAATTGCATTCATCTCCTTTGCTGCCGGTTGATCACCCCTTATCTGTTTGATCCCCTCGGGTGTCAGAAACTTTAACAATTGGTGATATGTTGAAGTCACAGCTTTCATCTCGTGCAGCCATGGTCTTCCCAAGATGATGTTATACCCCATGTCTCCATCTACCACTTCGAAGAGAGTTGTCTTCATTACTCCCTCAGCGTTTTTGAGCAGCAAAATTTCTCCCCGAGTTGTCACGCTTGCGAGGTTGAATCCGGCGAGGAGTTTCGTTGTCGGGATAATGCTTCCAGTGAGTTTAGCTTGCTCAAGTACTCTCCATTGTACGATATTAGCTGAACTTCCTGGATCCACTAAAACATGTTTAATTTTAAAATCTAACACATTTAAAGAAATTACCAGTGCATCATTATACGGTAGCAGTAATCCGTCTACATCTTCGTCCATAAATGTGATATCATCTTCCCAGAGCCTTTTACTATGAGTTATCGATACTTTTGTCTTCTTCGCTACTGAAAGGTGACCTCGTTAACTATATTTCCTACGAAGATCATGTTGATCGTTTGGCGTGGGAGTTCTTCTCCTGCTTTCGAGGTTTCCGCGTCGCCCCTGTTCCGACCATAATTGTTTTTAGCTCGGTCACTCAAGAATTCTCTGAGGTGACCATTCTTTAACAAAGTTGCCACTTCTTCTCGGAGGTGTCGGCAGTCTCCAGTCCGGTGGCCGTTAGTGCCATGGTATTCACACCATAAATTGGGATCACTCTGGTTGGGATCAGATTTCATAGGTCTTGGGAATCGTGCCTCTTTGATATTTCTCATCGCTGATACCAACTCCACCATACTGACATTGAAGTTGTACTTCGACAACTTTGGGTAAGAAGAATCTCGTGACCCCGAGATTTCTCTATCCTGTAGCGATATGTTGTTCCGACTACGATCGGCCCTTCTATCAATGGTGAACTTGTCTACTGTCCGGAAGCTCCTACCACGACCTTCTGTCCGCTCATAGGGCAAAAACTGGCCCCTCAAAGTTTATCTATCCGTGTCAATATCATCTTTCATTTTTTCTCTATTCTTCTCCCGTCCTTTAGTCGACAATGGAAAGCCAACTTGATCGTCTTCGATCCTTATTTTTGAGTCGTACTGGTTGTGGACATCCGCTCAAGTCGTCGCTTGAAACTCGAGCAGACTTTCCTTCAACTTCTGGGAAGCGTTCGAACTTCTCGGATTTAAACCTTTGGTGAACGCTTCAGTCGCCCATTCATCCGAGACTGCCAGTAGTAACATCCTTTCCTTCTGGAACCGGGTAACAAACTCTCGTAATAATTCGGATTATCCCTGCACGATCCTGAATATGTCGGCCTTTCGGGCTTGTACCTTTCTGGCACCGGCATGAGCTTTGACGAAAAAATCCGCGAGCATCTCAAAGGAATCTATGGAATACTCGGGCAATAATGAATACCATGTTAAAGCTCCGCTCGTGAGAGTCTCACCAAATGTTTTTAGCAATACAGACTCAATTTCGTGAGGAGCCAAATCATTTTCTTTCACTACTATTATGTAGGTGGTAATGTGTTCATGTGGATCTAAAGTTCCGTCATACTTTAGCATTTCAGGCATTTTGAATTGCTTCTAGATTAATTCTGGGGTCGCACTCGGTTTGAACAGTAATTGAATATACTTCTTCGAGTTAGGGCCTTTCAATACTAGTGGCATGCCCGGGATTTGATCCATGCGGGCGTTTACTTCTTTCATGAACCGCAAAAGTTCCTCCTTGAACAGATCGTTACCGTTGTTGAGGCCGGATCTACTCCCCCCGGCCCCGTCGGAGACAACTTCATCCCTGGGAGTGTTATTGTTGACTCTCTACGTTGTTTGGTTTGCGGGAACATCGGGAGGATTTGGATCTCGCCTGTTCACATTATTTGAAGCACCTGATAGAGCTCGCTTTAGTTCCATCATAACCTGATCCTGCCGCATGAGATGGCCTAGAATGATTGCCTGTTGCTCTTGCAGGACCCTCACTGCATCCGCTACATGCTCCTCATCAGCATCATCATCAGTCGTCTCCCGAACCTGTCGAGTGTACCGCCCGTCAAACACTGGTGTGGCGTCATTCCCCTCATTGCGAGTGTCACTGATTGAATCATCGAAATGAGGCTGCTCCCCTTGAATTTCAGGGTTGCGTGTGACGTTAATATTATTTTCTTCCATTTGTTCTGTGATTTTTGCCAAGATAAAATAATCAAACACGTTAGTAAAAAAGGCAAGGATAAATTTAATAGCACGGCTATCTACGCCCTACGGTGGGCACCAAACTATTTACCCGTAAAATAGTACAGTTGAATTTATTCATAGTTTCTAGACAAGTGAATTAATTCAATCCAAAAAGTAACGAAATAACTGATGAAATATAAAATTCTTAGCCTTAGAATGTAGATGAAATGACAGAACTGACAAGTCCAAGAACAGGGTTTCCGAGCACAATAATGATGATATCAAAAAGCGAGAAAACGAAATGGTATTAAAATTCTATATAAAATGTAGTATAAGTTAGCCAGAAAATTTGTGTTCTTTACAATAATTACTAAGCTCTCTATTTATAGTTATGTCTAGGGAAAGAAGTCCTAGGATCATGCCCTTCTTTAATGTCAATTATGAGGGCCATTGATGAAGATGTAAGTTAGACATAAATGCCAAATTCCTTGTAACGGGCCATCATCCTTAATGCTGTAAAATATTCTGTATTAAATGTTACTGGGCGCAAAGTATTTAATACTCCTTTTATGATCGTTATTCCTTCCGGTGACAAGCGGAATAGCTATGTTCGGTGGCCATCCCCATCTTGTGTTCCACGTGTCCTTCCTTTAAGCGGCCACGAGTCATGTCGTATTTTTCCCTATACACAAATGTCACCATAAAAATTGAAAAAATTTCAAATTTTAGGACAAAATTAGTTAGGGTGGTTAATAATTAGTTACTGTCACGACCCAAACTGATGGGCCGCGACAGGAACGCGGTGCCTTACTCAATCGAGTACCGACGTAACGTATATTTCTTATTACATCATCATATACACGTGACATAAGGGCCTAATAGGCCAACATGATCATTAATAAACTCAAAACATAGGCCAACAAGGCCGTACAATCTTTCATATACATGACATCTATCTACAAGCCTCTAAAAATATATAATTGTCATAAAGGTCGGGACAAAGCCCCGCCATACCAAACAATACACATCTAAATCATACTGACAAAATAAGCAACTCCGGAGCAAATGGAGTGCACCGACATCTTCCGCTGAGCTGATCGTCTACTTGGAGGACTCTCGACCTGCCTATCAAGACCTGCGGGCATGAAACGCAGCGTCCCCAGATAAAATGGACGTTAGTACAAATAATATACCGAGTATGTAAGGAATGAAAACCAGTAAATAATAGACATGAGAGATACATGGAGTAAAAGACTCGACAAGTACATCTGCAAAGCTCTGTGAATCATTTCATTTTTATAATGTCATGTATATGCGTATAAATGGCATACCATGTATAGGTATATGCGTTCATAATATCATCAAGCCTCTGAGGGCATCACATCATATCATTTCGGCCACTGTGGGCAATTCATCAACGTATACCAGTTGATCGGGTGGTGATGCGTATATAACGCCGTAAGCTTTTTCATATCCCATATACATATATGCATATACACACACACACACACACACATACATACATACATATATATATATATATATATATATATATATATATATATATATATATATATATATATATATACATATATATATATATATATATATATATATGCATGAAATGTGCATGTATATATGCATGAAATGCATATAAAATATGTTAATAAGATTTCTCGGAATGTCGTAAAAATAATATGCCTGTCGGATAAACTTTATCAAATATGTATTTTTCTGAGACCCATGAACAGAAGATATAATAATAATTCACATGGAGAATCAATAATATAGACACCCCTAATATTTCTATGAATAGAGTCATTTATAAAAATTATGCGTTTACTCGTTTCGTTTGTATCGTATTGATCATGCCAAAAGAAAGAAGGGATAGCCTTAACATACTTGAACCGATTCTCTTGACAATCCTTCTAACACACATCTTTTGCGACAACTCACGTAACGGCGGATCGAAGTAGGGGAAAATCCATATGATATTCTTGAGAAAGGTTGTACCGTACTTCTTTAGAATCGTAAAATCCCGTTGCTATAACATTACGTAGTCTCGTATGATTTTTGTAGCAAAATCACGTTGCCAATATTTTAAATAAGTTGCTGAATCTTTCTTTTGAATTGCAAAAAAAATATCACGCTGCCAAGATGAAATTTGTCTTTGAACTATTGTTGAAGATACTATCTTGCATATGAGACTAACTTTCGTGACTTACGTTTGTAACATACAAACACTTACGTTTGAATGCATACAAGAATGGATATTTGACTTCTGTTTCTTAAGGATTGATATGACTTCATGTCATATGTGTCTTTCCTTTATTAAAATGGAAATGACTCTTATTGTTAAGACTTGCCACATAACATAGTGGTTTATGAGTCACAACTCTTAGAATTGGTTTGCTGTCACGTGATGATCTTATCCAATAATTAACCATCAATTATCTTAATTTATTGTTAATCTCCCACTAAAATCAATAATTATCTACTTATCCACATAATTAAGAATTATCTCAAATTATTTAAAGTACTACTTACTTTTAACACACTTTATACACCTTACTATCACGGTCAAGTGGTACCTTATATGGTACTAGTCCATAAATACCGGGTATTTTAGCTCTGGCCGTATTTTACCTCAAAATGACAAACTTTGACGAAATTCATTTTCTTCGATTCGCTTACCCTCTCACCTTCACGAATTAACTTATCACTTGTTTGAAATAGCATAGTACTTATAATCCCAAAATAAATCTCATTGCCAAACTTACGTCGATTAACTTATGATGAAAGTTCAACGTACGAAAATGCGGGATGTAACATCTCATTTTCGAGATTTTATTAATTTATTTATGGCGTACTTTCACGTACGAAAATATGGGGTGTAACAGTTACTCTTTTTAAATTTGAATTGAAAATAATTAAATGTCTTTATATATTAAGGAAACTATTATAGAAGAAGGAAATATATATATATATATATATATATATATATATAAATGACAAGACAAATTTATTTTTTGAGATGAGAAAGTTTTTGAATACTAATTATGGATAAGATCATGTAACAAAAAATATCATAATAGATAAAACTAAAGAAAAAAATATAAATAATAATTTCAAGTAATAAATAAAATATATAAAGATATAATTTAACTTATTATAAAGTAATTTTAATAAAAAAATTAAACTTTCATATAAAATACAAACGGGAAGAAGAATTTAATTTAATTTCTTATTTAAAATAATATAAAAATAATTATTATTATAACTATTAGTAGATTCATGACATATAATAAAAGACCTTCTCAGTTTAACCTTTGAACTAATTCAACACCATCTATTTAGAAAAATAATATAATAAAATTCATATTATAGATGAACACAAAATGAAAAAAATTAAAATACTGTAGAACAAAAACTAATGTATAAAGAGGAGAACATATATAATGTGATTCTATCCACACTTTAAATTTATTTGATAAAATTAAGCAAACAAAAAATATTCAAAAATATTATCGATAAATTTAAATAGAGAAATAATTTGAGAAAGTCATATAGGATAAATTCAAGTTAAATTTCAAGAGTAATACAAAATTATATTCATTGTGTTATATTAAACTGGTAATTTATTAAAATTTCATATGTAAATTTAATAATATTAAGTAATGGAATTAGATAAGCAAGGAACAAAAAAATAAATAAATATAAATTTGTGAAAAAATATAAAATACAAGACTTATAATTATAATTATGATGAGAAAAGTCGTACATATACACATAACTAAAATCATAATAAACAAATAGTCATAAAGGAATAATACTAAAAAAATCAAGCGATAGCGTAACAAATATATGTACTAATTAAATTTCTCATGTAGAAAATTTTAGTTAATAAATAGAACTCATAATTTATGTTTCGTCACTAAAAATATGTCCCTCGTATATTTAAGTATGGGTGTAATTTTTGTCACAAGTAGTCAATAATTATTGACAAATTTTCAATGGTAGCTAATAGTTTCGTGGATAAAATAGAGACGATACTATCATTATCACTAATTGTTTATGCTTTAGTGACAAAAACTAAGGTCACCAAAATTATAAAGTTTTATGACTAAATTTTACACCATTTAACTACAAATTTTAGTTTGTCGTCGTTTAAATTGCATACTTTTAGTGACAAAACTTATTTGTATCGAAAATATAATTAGTTTTAAGACAAATATTGATTTGTCACAAATTGTCAAGAATATTAGTGACAAAACTAAATTGTCACCAATACCTTTAATTTTGTGGCTAATATTACTTAATATATGGCGCCAATCCATTTATTTGGTGGGAAACTTTATTAGACAAAATTTTTACTATAAAATTTGTATTTCATCACGAAAAATATACCCCTCATGCATTTAAAGCACTTCAATGCTATGATGTTGACTTGGAAATCCTTAGGCATGCCCATCCGGCATGTATCAAGAGAGCTTTCAAAAGCTCAAGATAACTTTGACCACAACTCCAGTGTTGGTGTTGCCTTCGGGTTCGGGGCCTTATATTGTGTATTGTGATGCGTCGTGCATTGGTCTCGGCGCGGTGTTGATGCAGGATGGTAGGGTTATTGCCTACGCGTCTAGGCAGTTGAAGGTGCACGAAAAGAACTATCTTGTCCACGACCTTGAGTTAGCCGCTATTGTCCATGCCTTGAAGATTTGGTGAAACTATTTGTACGGTGTCCCTTGTGAGGTCTACACTGACCACCAGAGTTTACAATATCTGTTCAAATAGAAAGATCTTAACTTGCGGCAGTGAAGGTAGTTAGAGTTGCTTAAGGACTATGATATCAGCATTCTATATCATCCCGGGAAGGCCAATGTGGTGGCCGATACCTTGAGTCGCAAGACAGAGAGTTTAGGCAGTTTAGCATATCTACCGATAGTAGAGAGGCCATTAGTCTTAGATGTTCAGGCCTTGGCTAACCAGTTTGTTAGATTGGATATTTCTAAGTCGAGCCGAGTTTTAGCTTGTGTGATTTCTCGGTCTTCTCTTTATGATCGTATCAGAGAGCGTCAGTAGACGACCCCCACCTGTTTGTCCTCAAGGACACGGTCCAGCACGGCGAAGCCAAGGAGGTCATTATTGAATATGACGGTGTATTACGGATGCAGGACATGCTATGTGTGCCCAATGTAGATGGCTTGCGTGAGTTGATTCTCCAGGAGGCTAATAGTTCACGGTACTCCATTCATCTAGGTGCCGCGAATATATATCAGGACCTGAGGCAGCATTATTGGTAGAGGAGAGTGAAGAAGGACATAATGAAGTATGTATCTTGGTGCCTAAATTGTCAGCAGGTGAAGTATGAGCATCAGCGGCTAGGTGAATTGCTTTAGAGCTAGAGATTCCGGAGTGGAAATGGGAGCGGATTACTTTGGATTTTGTTGTTGGGTTCCCACGGACTCAGAGAAAGTTCGATGCAGTTTGGGTGATTGTGGATAGATTGACCAAGTCAACTCATTTCATTCCAGTGGTGACTACTTACTCTTCGGAGCAGCTGGCTCAGGTTTATATTTGCGAGATTGTCAGGCTTCATGGCATGCTGGTATCTATCATCTCTGACCGGGGTACGCAGTTTACATCCCGGTTTTAGAGAGCCATACAGCATGAGTTAGGTACTTGGGAGGAGTTGAGTACAATATTTTACCCTCAGACGGACGGACAGTCCGAGCGCACTATTCAGATATTGGAGGATATGCTTCGTGCGTGTGTGATGGAGTTTGGGGGTTCTTGGGATTAGTTCTTACTGCTTGCGGAGTTTGCCTACAACAACAATTAACAATCAAACATTCAGGTGGCCCCGTATGAGGATTTGTATGGTAGGCGATGCCGGTCTCTGGTGGGTTGGTTTGAGCCGGGTGAGGCTAGGCTATTGGGTACAGACTTGGTTCGGGATGCTTTGGAAAAGGTTAAATTGATTCAGGATCAACTTCGTACAACCCAATCCAAACATAAGAGTTATGCAGATCGGAAGGTTCGCGACGTTGCATTCATGGTTGGGGAGCGGGTCTTGCTCTAGGTTTCACCCATGAAGGGCGTTATGAGGTTCGGGAAGAAGGGCAAGTTGAGCCCTAGGTATATCAGACTTTTTGAGATTCTTGAGAGAGTTAGAGAGGTGGCCTACAAACTTGCACTGCCACCTAGTCTAGCTGCAGTTCATCCAGTATCCCATGTTTCTATGCTCCGAAAGTATCATGGCGATCCGTCTCATGTGTTACACTTCAGCTCAGTTCAGTTAGACAAGGATTTGTCTTATGTTGAGGAGCCGGTGGCCATTCTGGATAGGCAAATTTGAAAGTTGAGGTCGAAGAACATTGATTCAGTTAAGGTCCAGTGGAGGGGTCAGCTAGTCGAGGAAGCGATGTGGGAGACCGAGCATGATATGCGTAGCCATTATCCTCATCTTTTCACCACTTTAGGTATGTCTCTATACTCATTCGAGGACGAACATTTGTTTTAAGAGTGGGAGGATGTAACATTCTAGCCGGTCGTTTTGAAAGTATTAGCCCTGATCCCCTAATTATTGCTCCCACTATTTCATTTTGTGGTTATGTGACTTGTTGGGGTGCTTGGTGTCGGGTTCGGGAGAGTTTCAGAGTGAAATGGGACACATAGACCCTAAATCGAAAGTTTAAGTCGTAGGAGTTGACCGTAGTTTGACTTGTGTGAAGACGACTACGGGTTGGGGTTTTGGCGGTTCTAATAGCTCCGTGGGGTAATTTTGGTCTTAGGAGCGTGTCCGGATGTTGATTTGGAGGTCCGAAGGTCATTTCGGCGTTAATTGGCGAAATTTGGAAAGTTGGATGATTTTTGAAAAATTTGACCGGGAGTGAACTTTTAGATATCGGGGTCGGATTCCAATTCCAGAAGTTGGAGTAGGTCTGTAATGTCAATGTGTGCAAAATTTAAGATCAATCGGACTTGATTTGATAGGGTTCAACATCGAATGTAGAAGTTAAAAGTTTATAAGTTCATTAGGCTTGAATTGTGGTGCGATTCGTGTTTTTGATGTTGTTGGATGTGATTTAAGTCCTTGACTAAGTTCGTATCGTGTTTTAGGACTTGTTGGTATATTTGGTTGAGGTCTCGGGGGCCTCAGGTGAGTTTCGGATGGTTGAAGGATCAATTTCTGGACTTAGAGATGTGCTGAAGTTTTCTGGTGTCAGTGTCTGGTTTTCTGGTACGCGATTGACGAGGGCAAAACACACACTAAAATACATTCGCAAGTCGAATATAGTAAATTAAAATATCATATCCACAGGGATTGGAGTTAAACAATTATTATCGTAGTTTATAGTTTTATTGCTATCCAAGATGATTAACAATTGAGATTTATTTGATTTAAACTAGAATTAACTAAGAGTCTAAACTATTGACTAATGACAATCAACGCAAGTATTAAGTAAAGGAAGTTATCAATTGGGAGAAAATAGGGTTGATAGGATAGGTGCAAGATAAATGGTTGGGATTTAACTTTAGATAATTCACTTCTAATGTTCAAGTGAGTCTCTCGAATTCACTTGGTTATTAGTTCAATTGATTAGTAGAAACTCCTCTCTCGATTAAGTCTCAACCTCAAAAGATGAAGCAATTTTAAGCATATGAAGATATGCAAGAATTCGTAGTGGATTGGTCTTTAGGAGAACTTCTCTCGATTATTCTCCTAACTAAGTTTAATCAACAATTCAACTAGCATCTTTCGATTACTAAGAAGAATTTACGACTTTAATCAACAAAATATAATGCAAAGATCTCACAAGTCATGCCTCTTTCGAT
The DNA here is from genome assembly GCF_000390325.3 of Nicotiana tomentosiformis. NCBI lineage: Eukaryota > Viridiplantae > Streptophyta > Magnoliopsida > Solanales > Solanaceae > Nicotiana > Nicotiana tomentosiformis. The sequence continues at coordinate 31,377,145 of NC_090821.1, forward strand.
TACATTAACAAGTGAATATAGATGCAACGATTAAAACATCCAAAATGATTTCAATACATAGAACTAGAGTTAGTTATCCACAAACAAGTATCAATACACCAAATCCATCAAACCCTAAAGAGAACTACTCCATGGATATGGAGTAATTCATCATAACAATGTTTAAGTTAAAAGGAAAACATAAAACAATCCAAACCCTTGTCTTGAGTGAGGATTGAATACTGAAATCCTCGAGTTTTTGCTTTTCCACCTCCTCCTTGGCTTATTTAGGTCTAAGATGTATCAAAAGTCCAGAAAATATCGTTTTTCCATGTATATATACCAAGTAGGGTCGGGCCCAAACGAAATTACCCTTTCCTAGCCGAAATAGGAAAACTTGCAAACTTATTGCTTTTCATGCGTCGCACTACGCATAGCAGGGTGAGTAGCATTAGTGCTTTTTCCTGACAGACCCCAAAACCCCAGTCTCTGAAGTTTGACAATTTCTGACAGATTTTTACCCTAATACATTGCACTGTGCGTGGCCCAGTGTGCCGCATTGTTGGGAATTTGGGAAAATGTAAAACATGAAAGTCATATCTCTTTTTAATAGCTTTCCAACGATATATTGTGGAGCCCCAACTGATTTCTGAGCAAAACGTTATGTGCATTTTACTGGACAATGCGCAGTATGCCTGCTCGATTCTTCGTTTCGTTCTTAAAGTGCACTATCATCCGTTGATCCCCGAATATGATCCCAACTTAATCCTTGGGCTTTTACTCAGACTTCAAAGTTCCATAATAGCTTGAATTCATTCCATAACATCTACATAGATCGGAATCATTCCTACAAGGCATAAAACACACAATTAGTGTAAAACACTAGTGATTAAAGCTCAAACTCAATCAAAGTGCAGTGAATTAGAGTGCAATAAGCGACTAAAATACATAATTATAGCCTACCATCAACACCCTACACTTAAACCATTGCTCGTCCTCGAGCAATAAAACTACACTAATATAGTCACGACCTTTTTAAACAACTCTCCTAACTCATCACACCAAGAATATTTAAAATAGACTAAGCACAATAGTGTAACATCTTCACCTCAAGATTTGACTCACAAGTACCACACATTATTCAGAACTCACTTACTTACTCTAACATAGAGGTCAACAACATTGCCTTTCCTTCATGAATCAAGTGCCCTCACACAACAATAGAGAGTAGTTCTACACACATTAAATGTTAAGAACAATTAGGAACTCAAGATAGAAAGAATTCACTCACTCTCAGAAACAACATTCATATGCCACAAAAGATGAACCATAGGCTTGTCCGTAGTGTACTACTCTACTAATTCGAGCTCATTCAGTCAAGGATCAAATAGGTCTTTAATGGTTGTAATGTAGGCTGCAGGACAGGTAGGATACATTTTGATATAAAAGTGGCTACACCTCCCTAAGTACTTTAATACATACATTTCATTGTTCGAAACCCCACACTTATGTCAAACCATAACTCTACCTTCACATCAATATACATTAACTCCCAACTTATTTAAGCACAATTATATCATAAGTAACCACTATCAAGGAATTTTTTTCACAATCATACAATTAATCTCTTTTGTTTTTTTAATTCAAGTGGCTCTTACTTTTTCAAAACAGTGCACCTTTTTCCTTATTTCAATAGTTCCACTCGAAAGCCAACCAACACCCCACACTTTAACTTTTATAAAGTTCATACCAAATTCAAGTGCTCACAAGAGGTAAATGGTTCAAATAGATGGTCAATTCAAATAAATGGGTAAGGCTTATAATGTGGTTGCTAAAATAAACAGGATTAGAAGCTCAACAGGGTTAACTAAGATACATAACAGTTAGGTGGGTAAAAGCATATTACTGGCTCAACAAAGAAATGCCTATATCACTTCCCAGACAGAACAAAACTACTATTTCACTTTGCAAACACACGAGGCAAGTTCTAGACATCAAATATAATACACAGAATAACACAAAAACCTCACACACACATGGCACATAACTCACTCAAGATTGGATGATCAAGACTCTCTAGTCAAAGCAGTTAAGCGAAGTTAAACTTATACAATTTAAGGTGCTTATGCAAGAGTCAAAAACTGAGCCTAATCGTCACAACTAAAGCACCCACTATTCTCAAGGCATAATAAAGTCAAGAGATATTGCTTCCAATTCAAGTCATAGAACAAAGTTTCCTACTTCTAAAAACAAAAACTAACTACACCCGGTTCAAACAAAACCCTTGGAAAAGAACCGCGGCACAAAGAAAAACCAAGGGGGAATTATTATACTACCTAACAAAAGAAAATCTTTTTGTCTTTTTCTTTCGACTTAAATTCCTCAAGAAACCTGTCGAATGATATCCATTGTCGGGAAAAGTCAAAAAATTTAAAATTTTTATGTATTTATTTTCAATTTTACAAAACAAAACTAAAACTAACATACATACAACATACAACATATAATTATCCCCCTACCCCCATACTTTAAGTTGTGGCATGTCCCCATGACACACAATTAAAAGCATAAGGTAGAGAAAACTTCTCTGAATATCTAATCGGGGTCTGAGTTGAAGTCGGGCTCCATTCCACGCGCCCGAACCAGTGCACACATCTATGCAGACAACTTCTTCTAAGCCTTTTTGGGGTACACCCCACACTTATCTTTTTCACTCGTTGTAGCCTTTTCTTTCGAACTCTTCACTTTCCATTCAACACTTGCAGCTGGCTTCTCCTTTTTAACCCCCGTTTCTACATTCATCTCTAAAGTTACAGTCTCCTTCCCTACTCTCAGCATGAGTTTTCTATCATGTATGTCTAATATTGCTCTACCCGTTGCTAAGAATGGTCTTCCTAAAATGATAGGGATATCCTTATTCTCCTCCATATTTACTACAATAAAGTCCAAAGGAAATACAAACTTATCTACCCGCACTAAAACATCTTCCACTATTCCCTCAGGTATCAGAGTTGTTTGGTCTGCCAGCTGCAAAGATATTAGTACCGGCCTTATCTCTCCAATCTCACTCTCTAACTTCCTGTAAATAGACAAAGGCATTAAATTAATTGAGGCACCAGAATCACATAAAGATTTATCAAATTTAATAGAGCCTAAAGAGCAAGATATAGTAAAATTCCCATGGATCTCTATATTTTTGTGGGAGTTTATTTTGCAAGATAGCACTGCAATACTCTGTGAGTTTGACCACTGATGTCTCCTCGACCTTCCTTTTCTTTGTAAGGATCTTCTTCAAGAATTTTGCATAAGCTGGCATTTAGGAGAGCACCTCTGTGAATGACAAGTTTACATTAACCTGTCTCAGTATATCTAGGAACCTCTCAAATTGTTTATCCAGCTTCTCTCTATAAAGATTTTAGGGAAAAGGTAAAGCAGGCATGTGCTTGCTTTCTTCATTAGATTCATCCCTTCTCGAAGTGTCCTCCTTCTTCTTGTTAGCTCCCTTCTTTCCTGTCTTCTTTTTATCAACTTTATTTTTCAGCTGCTCCCCAATTTCATTTTCAGGCACACTCTCTTTTTGGACCGGAGTGGGCTCTTCCAACATTTGCCTGCTTCTCAGAGTTACAGTATTTACAATTTTTTTGGGGTTACTTTCAGTGTCAGATGGCAAAGTACTTGGGATCCTCTCAGACAATATGGTGGAAATTTGTCCCACTTGCTTATCCAAATTTCGCAACCCTGTGCCAAGTTCTTTGATAACTACATCATGAGCATCTAATCTCTCATCTGTCTTGAAAATGAAGGACTTCATTAGATCTTCTAACCTAGACTGAATTGGTTGTTGAGGGTGAAACTGTTGCCTTTGCTGATTTTGGAAAATAGGCGCCCCTTGTCCCTGAGGTATGGCATTATTTTCTTGCCATGCATTTGCTGTACCTCCTGGCGAACTCCATGAAAAACCGGGGTGTCTCTGACCCATTGCATTAAAGTTAAAATTTCCAACAGTATTAACTTTCTCAGTTGAGGCTTGACACTCGTGAGTAGGGTGTCATCTTCCACAAATATCACATGATGCATGAGTCTCACTCTGTATTGAGGCTAAGGTCAGCTTCCTTATCTCATTCACCATAGCATCAAGTTGTACCTGCACAGATGTGTTAGCATCAATCGGGTGAACACCATTCGCCCGTCTTCTTTCAACACTTTTAGAGGGCCACTGATTTGCATCTTCAGATAATTCATCGAGAATAGTGACTATCTCCTCTGGTGTCTTCTTCATTAACGAACCTCCAGCTGCATTGCTCAACTTTCTGCGTGAGGCCGGTGTCAATCCATCAAAAAAATCCTGGAGTTGCATCCAGAGTTCAATACCACTGTGTTGATACTTTCTGACTATCTCCTTAAACCTCTCCCAAGCTTCCAAAGCTGTTTCATTATCTTTCTGGTAGAAGTTATGGATCTCTCTTCTAAACTTGCCCGTTTTAGCTGAGGAGAAATATCTGTCAAGAAATGTTCTAGTCATCTCCTCCCATGTTCAAATTGATCCTTGAGGCAAGCTCCAAAACCACTGCTTCGCATCAACTTTCAGTGTGAAGGGGAATTCCCTTAGATAAACTGCATCTTGTGAAACACCATTATATTGAAAGGTGTTCATGATCTCCTAGAAGTCCATTAGATGATTGTTTGGATCTTCGTTCATCTTTCCTCCGAAGACACAATAGTTTTGTAGAGTTTGAAGCAAACCTTGCTTCAATTCGAAATTGTTTGCTACAATGGGAGGTGGTCGAATGCTTGAAAAACCTTGGTTGTAGACCGATCTAGAGTAATCACCAAGTGGTCTCCCAGCACCGGGAGCTATGTTTCTAAATTGGCCTGCACCCACGGGTTGATTTTGATTAAGTTTGTGACCCCTCTCTTCTTCATAAATACGTTGTGCATATCTAAAACCTGCTTCTTCAGCATCGCGTGCCACTTTTTCTCTTTGTTGGGCTGCCTCTGTCGCAGCCAGGGCCACATTATCTTCACTGTTTCCAGCCATATCTTTGGTTGAGGATTACCCAACCTTTTCTAACATCTCGGTGAGATTTCTTTTCTTCTTCAGCTGTTGCAGTTGTGTTTCTATTTCTGGCTCATATGGTAGCAATTATTTCCCAAAAGATCGAGTCATGCACCAATCTAACCTGTAACCTATGCACAGTCAAAGAACACTAACCATAAAAAGGGGAAAACAAAATTAAAAAAAAAGAAAAAATTCCTGAATTAGCACTACAAACTATTTCAAACACTATTGATTTCCAATCCCCGACAACGGTGCCAAAATTTGACGAGCGCAAAACACACACTAAAATATGCTCACTAGTCAAATATAGTAATTTAAAATATCGTATCCACAGGGATTGGAGTTAAACAGTTATTATCCTAGTTTATAGTTTTATTGCTATCCAAGATGATCAACAATTGAGATTTATTTGATTTAAACTAGAATTAACTAAGAGACTAAACTATTGACTAATGACAATCAACTCAAGTATTAAGCAAAGGAAGTTATCCATTGGGAGAAAATAGGGTTGATAGGATAGGTGCAAGATAAATATTTGGGATTTAACTTTAGATAATTCACTTCTAATGTTCAAGTGAGTCTCTCGAATTCACTTGGTTATTAGTTCAATTGATTAGTAGAAACTCCTTTCTCGATTAAGTCTCAACCTCACAAGATGAACCAATTTTAAGCATGTGAAGATATGCAAGAATTCGTAGTGGATTGGTCTTTAGGAGAACCTCTCTCAATTATTCTCCTAACTAAGTTTAATCAATAATTCAACTATCCTATTCCGATTACTAAGAAGAATTTATGACTTCAATCAACAAAATATAATACAAAGATCTCACAAGTTATGCCTCTCTCGATTACATTAACAAGTGAATATAGATGCAACGATTAAAACATCCAAAACGATTTCAATACATAAAACTAGAGTCAGTTATCCACAAACAAGTATCAATATACCAAATCCATCAAACTTTAAAGAGAACTACTCCATGGATATGGAGTAATTCATCACAACAATGTTTAAGTTAAAGAAAAACATAAAACAATCCAAACCCTTGTCTTGAGTGAGGATTAAATGATGAAATCCTTGAGCTTTTTCTTCTCCACCTCCTCCTTGGATTACTTAGGTCTAAGATGTGTCAAAAGTCTAGAAAATACCATTTTTCTATGTATTTATACCAAGTAGGGTCAGGGCCAAACGAAATCACCCTTTTCTAGCCGAAATAGGAAAACTTGCAAACTTATTGCTTTTCATGCGTCGCACTACGCATAGCAGGGTGAGTAGCATTAGTGCTTTTTCCTGACAGACCCCAAAACCCCAGTCTCTGAAGTTTGACAATTTCTGACAGATTTTTACCCTAATACATTGCACTGTGCGTGGCCCAGTGTGCCGCATTGTTGGGAATTTGGGAAAATGTAAAACATGAAAGTCATATCTCTTTTTAATAGCTTTCCAACGATATATTGTGGAGCCCCAACTGATTTCTGAGCAAAACGTTATGTGCATTTTACTGGACAATGCGCAGTATGCCTGCTCGATTCTTCGTTTCGTTCTTAAAGTGCACTATCATCCGTTGATCCCCGAACACGATCCCAACTTAATCCTTGGGATTTTACTCAGACTTCAAAGTTCCAGAATAGCTTGAATTCATTCCATAACATATACATAGATCAGAATCATTCCTACAAGGCATAAAACACACAATTAGTGCAAAAAACTAGCGATTAAAGCTCAAACTCAATCAAAGTGCAGTGAAGTAGAGTGCAATAAGTGACTAAAATATATATTTATAGCCTAACATCAGCGATCGCGTGGGAAGGTCCGCGATCGTGTAGGCTAATTGAGGCAGCTGAGATATTTTGTTCTATGTGATCGCCAGTTGTGCTATGCGATCGCATAAATTGGAGGAGTCAGTGCACCGCGAACGCGTGGGCTTGGCCACGTTCGCGAAGAGGAAGTGAAACAGCAGCTGAGGTCACGCGATGTTTTTCGCAATCGCGTATGTTGAGGAGGTAGTTTACCGCGTTTGCGTGGACATGTCCATGTTCGCGTAGGGTTAAATTTGTGGGCTGTTGAGTTGTGCTACGCGATCACAAAGGTATTTCCGCGATCGCGATTGAGGACTTCTGGGCAAAATATTAAATCTCAAAAATGAGGGTTTGAGTTCATAAAACAAATAGATATCGGGAGCTCGGTGGAAGGCGATTCTTGGAGAAATTTTCAAGGAAGTGATTGGGGTAAGTGATTCTTACTTAGTTTTGGTTAAATTCCATGTTTATGTCTTTTATTTCATCATTTAATTAATGATTTGGGTTGAAAATTGGGGAGAAATAGAGAAAAGTTCTTAGGCCGAATTTTGGGGATTTGAGCGAGATTTTGGTATCGGATTTGTGTAATTCTTGTATGGTTGGACTCGATATCGAGTTGGTGTTCGGATTTTATAATTTTCGTCTGGTTCCGAGACGTGGGCTCGGGTCAACTATTGTGCCACAGAAATGTGGCACTTTTGATACTAATTACGTAAACTTTAGCTCATCTTTTAAAGCATTATAAGTCATTTCTTATGTTGTTTTGGTGTTTTGCAGGAAACCAGACTTGAAAAACAAAGAACATGAAAAATATGATAAAAACCCATGGAAAGGCAGAAATGAGGCAGGTCTGTGACCACAAAAGTGATGTGCGGACCGCAGACCCATCGCAGAGTGAAGCAGACCATCCCAGTATCTAAGAGTCAAATCTGCGATCCATTGTGCGGTCGCATAACTCTTGTGCGGACCGCATAGTGATCTCACAAATGCAAATGGAGTTCTAGTGAAGATGACTTTACGGTACGATATGTGGTCACGAAACCAATATGTGGACCTCATAAACAAAATGCGATGGAAAATGGAAAACTTTGTGATCAATTCTGCGGAGAAAATGAAGATGTGAGGACCGCAAATGCGTTCTACGACCTATTCTGTGGTCGCAGACTTGATCTGCAGGGTCATTTTTGTCACTTTTTGACCACGACTTTTAGACCATTATAAATAGAATGATTAGGATTTTTGTGGACCATCTTGTTTGAAAAAGAGGATACACTTAGAGCATTGAATACACCATTATTTTGGAAGCTTTTGAGAGAGATTCCAAGTCTTTGTCATCTTTGTAAGCTTTATGACTTTATTTATAACTTTGTTCTTGTATTCTAGTATGAGTAGCTAACTTTAAATACTAAGGTTATGGATGCTAAGTGGGTGTAATGTTAATGAGTGTTTACCATTGAATATATATATATATATATATATATATATATATATATATATATATATATATATATATTAGTTGGTTGATTTCTATTCATTTCTCATGCTTCATTTATGGTTGATGGTTGCAAATATTGACTAGTGCCATTTTACTCTATTTTCACTTGGATAAGTGGGTTAGGGTTTGGTAGAATTAAATAGCAAGAACTCAAGGCTTTAAATCTTATTTAATAGAATCACTTAGGGATAAGTGGGTTCTACTTTGCATTAATTGATTGTTTTTAATTGTAACTCTTTTATATTTGGAAAAATCATAAAGAGGAATTACTACCTAATTATTGGAAAATATTGGGTAGTCATTAGTAACCATTTTCTTATCAAAGGACCTTCCATTAGAAATATATCATATTAACACCGATAGTATTACATTTCATTGATGGGGATACAACCTTGGTTTCTTAATCAAATTAATAAAATTCTCTTAACAAAATAGCTTTTCTTGACAATTCACAATTACAAAACTCTTTTTAAACTAACGAAGTAGAACTACGGCTTAAGTCAAGTTTCACACTATTCAAGTAACCTTTTCACACCTATTCCCTGTGGGATTCAACCCTAACCTAGTTGGGTTATTATATTTGACATCGACTGCCTTACACCATTTATATAGGTGTAGTTTCATCGTATCAAATTTTGGCGCCGTTGCCGGGGAGTACGATTTTGAAATTACTAACTAGTGTGTGCTTTACTTTACGTCTTCTTCTATTCCATCACACTTTGCTTGCTTTGCTTGGTGTCATTAGGTAAACATGGGCGAGCCAGAAGAAGAGAATGTGTTTGCAGATATAGATGAGTATATTGAGGATGCAAATGCCATTGTCCCTCCAAGAGTTGACGCTGCCACTTTCAAAGTGGAACACAGTATAATCCTAATGCTAAAGGCAGAGGGGTTCTTTCGAAATTCCACCGACGATGATCCGACACAACATCTCAAAAAGGTTTTAGGTGTGTGTGCAATGCACAAGCAGAATCATGTCTCGGATGATGCCTTAAGGTTGAGGGTGTTCAAGTACTCTCTAATCGGAGAGGCAAGACAGTGGATCCAAAATCTACCTCCTAATTCCATCCATACTTGGCCCGAACTTGTCCGAGCTTTTCTAGCAAAATGGTTCCCACAAAGCAAGAAGTCCGAGCTTTGGGATAAAATTTTCTTCTTTAAGCATTTAGCGGTAGAGCATATACATGAGGCATGGGATAGATTCAAGCTATATTTGGTGAGGTCGCCGAATCATGGCTTTCTGAAAAATATTTTGTTGGAGAAGTTTTACATGGGCTTGGATCCTATGAATCAATCCATAGACAAAATGCAGCGGATGGATCCTTTATGGATAAAACATTTGCAAGGGTCACACAAATCCTCTACAAGATGGTTCAACATAACCAATCTTGGCACTCGGAAGACACCACGGGTGGAATTGAATATGGTACTCCTTCCTTGACCAACATGATTAAGGAGAACCAAGAAAGAGATCAAGTAATCTTCAGGCTTGCCACCAATGTCAACGTGTTGACAAAAATGTTCACTGAAAGCCAAACAAAAAAGGTGAATGTTGTGGAAGATGTGCAACCTATGTTAAATGAGGAATACGAAGAAGCAAATTATATCAACAATTCACAAGGAGGATATCAAAGACAACCCTAACAAGGTTCAGGACAACAACACCAATGGAGGTCTAACCCGCAAAGGCAAGGCAACCAACAGTGGAGAAACGACCAAGGTAGTTCAAATCAAGGAAATTGGAGTAACAATAACAACAATTTTTCAAATCGGAGTTCAAACCCCTATGTTCCACCAAAGGGGAAATATTCTAACTCTCCATATTGGAAGGAGAGTTCTTCAAGTGAGTCCAATTTTAGAGATCTGACACTTCAATGAAGAATATGACCGAGCTTGTGGGTTCTCACACTGCATCTATTCAATAGTTGGAGATGCAAATGTGGGATTTCTCAAGAGAACAAAATTTGAAGCAAAAAGGCACGCTCCCAAGTGATACAATTACAAACCCAAAAGTTAGTGGGAGTGGTCCAACCTCTCATTGTATGGCCATCATAACTCGAAGTGGGAAACTACTTCAAGGAAAGAATGAACAAGTGGTCAAAGTGGAAGATTTTGAATAAGAAGTCAAGGCACAAGTTGAGGTGCCAAATGTTATTGAAGTTGAAAGACTCCCGAAGAAGGTGAAAAATCAAGAAGTGAACCATGAAGAGGTTAAGGAAAAGGTAATAGAGGCACCAAAAACTCTAGCACCAATTCCTAGACCTCCTCCGTATTTCCCTCAAAGACTAGCTAGAAGGGTTGATTATAGCAAACTCGAGAAGTTCTATGACATCCTAAAGCAATTATCGGTGAACATTCCATTTGTGGAAGCATTTAAAGAGATGCCGGGGTTTTTTAAGTACTTGAAGGACTTGATCACTAAAAAGAGAATCACCAAGAATGAAGTGGTGAATGTGACTCACCGGGTTAGTTCCATCATTGCAACAACCGTTGTCCAAAAGAAAGAGGACCCGGGAGCCTTCACCATTCCATGCACTATTGGATTGCGTGAGTTTCTATGAGCCCTTTGTGATAATGGGGCTAGCATCAAATTAATGCCCCTTGCTATCTACAAGCAAGCGATATTGGGAATGCATAGGCATACAAGTATAAGGTTGCAAATGGCCGACCGTTCAATAAAGCGACTGGTGGGAATAGTTGATGATGTGCTTGTGAAAATGGAGAAGTTTTTACTCCCCGCCGACTTTGTTATTCTCGATTGTGTTGTTGATAAAGAGATCCCTATCATCTTGGGGAGACCATTCTTTTCTATCGAGATGGCACTCATGGAATCAGAATGAAATGAGATCAAATTCTGAGTTAATGACGAAGAAGTTACCTTTCAAGCAAGTAAGGGTATGAAATTGCCACACGCATAAAAGAATATCTCAGTCATTGATGTTGTTGATGAGGTGGAGGATGCAATCGAGGTGAATATGGAAGAGGAATGCCTTGGTGAGGCATTGGTGGCTATTTTGGTAAATTTTAATGGTGAGGACATGGAAGGATACGTGGAATCGGTGAATGCACCAAAGAAGCTTTCTCTTGACTTAGAGAATAGAATCACTCCTCCCACTAAGCCTTCAATTGTCGAGCCGCCACAACTTGAGCTCAAGCCACTTACGCCACACTTAAGGTATAAATTTTTTTTCTCTAATGAAACTCTACCCGTAATTGTTTCTTCTTTGTTGAACAATGTGCAGGTTGAACACTTATTGGATACCTTGAGGGAGCACAGACAGGCCATTGGTTGGACTATAGTGGATATCTGAGGGATTCCCGCCAGAATTTGTGAGCACAAGATACAATTGGAGCAAGAGAGCAAACCTAGTGTGGAGCATCAAAGGAGATTAAATCCTTCCATGCAAGAGGTGGTGAAGAAATAAATCATAAAATGGTTGGATGCCGGCGTTGTCTACCCCATTGCCGATAGTCCTTGGGTGAGTCCAGTGCAATGTGTGCCAAATAAAGGAGGCATGACCGTGATCCAAAATGACAAAAATGAACTCATCCCAATGAGGACGGTGACCGGGTGGAGAGTTTGCATGGACTACCGGAAGCTCAATAGTGCTACTTGCAAAGACCATTTTCCTATGCCTTTTATTGATCAAATACTTGATCGGCTAGCGGTAAGGTCATTTTATTGCTTCTTGGATGGTTACTACGGCTACAATCAAATCAACATCGCCTTAGAGGACCAAGAGAAGATGACATTCACATGTACATATGGGACCTTTGCTTTTAGCCGGATGCCATTTTGGCTATGCAATGCCCCGACTACTTTTCAATGATGCATAATGTCAATCTTCTCGGACATGATGTAGGATTTATTAGAGGTATTCATGGATAAATTATCGGTAGTTGGTGATTCCTTTGAGCATTGCCTTAACAACCTTAGGCAAGTGCTCAAAAAATGTGAGTTGTCTCAATTACATCGATCCTGAACTACGGTGTGCTTAATTGGGAAAATTGTCACTTCATAGTGGACGAGGGTATTGTTCTTGGTCACAAAATCTCCAAGCAAGGCATAGAGGTTGATCGGGAAAAGATCGAGATCATTTCCAAGCTTCCTCCTCCCACTTTGGTAAAAGGTGTTCGGAACTTTTTGGGGAATGCCAGTTTTTATAGGCGATTTATCAAGGACTTCTCAAAAATTGTAAGTCCAATGTGCAAGCTCCTTGAAAAGGATGCTAAGTTTGAGTTCAATAAGAAGTGCCTGAAAGCTTTTGAGGAATTGAAATCAAGGCTCACCACGACACCTATTAATTTCACACCCGATTGGTCTCTTCTATTTGAACTCATGTGTGACGCCAATGGTATGGCTATTAGAGCAGTGCTTGGTCAACGACATAACAAGATTCTTCATTCTGTCTACTACGCAAGCAAGACACTCAATGTTGCACAAATGAATTACATTGTAATTGAGCAACAACTGCTTGCCATTGTCTATGCTTTTGAAAATTTTCGGGCCTATTTATTGGGATCTAAGGTGATAGTCTACACCGATCATGTTGCACTCCGCTACTTTATGGCGAAAAAGGATGCTAAACCAAGATTGATCAGATAGGTTCTTTTGTTACAAGAGTTTGACTTTGAAGTCAAAGATCGGAAAGGAACAACGAAACAAGTTGCGGATCACTTATCTAGGCTTGAAGAGGCAGGGAGACCAAAAGAAGATCTTGAAATTAATGATGCCTTCCCAGATGAACACTTATTGGCAATGTCTAGCACCTCCACTCCTTGGTATGCCGGCATCGCTAACTTCTTGGTTAGTGACCTTCTCCCCGACAGATTGGAAGCTTATCAAAAGAAATTTTTCTTGCGGGAGCGTAGGCAATACTTTTGGGAGGAACCCTTTTTGTTCCGGATTTGCGCCGACAAAATCATTCGTCGTTGTGTTCTGGAAGATGAGGTAATTTAAATTCTCAAAGCATGTCATAAATCCCCAGTTGGGGGTCACCACTGTGGAAATCGTACTGCGGAAAAAGTTCTTGAATGTGGCTATTATTGGCCATCGATCTACCAAGATGCAAACCAAATGGTCAAGGCGTGTGATCAATGTCAAAGACAAGGGTCAATTTCTAGAAGGCATGATATGCCTATGAACTTTGTGATGGAGGTCGAGATCTTTGATGAGTGGGGGATAGATTTCATGGGTCCCTTCGTAAGTTCTTACGACATGACATATATCTTGGTGGCAGTAGATTATGTCTACAAATGGGTCGAGGCAATTGCCTTGCCGAACAATGAGGCAAGAAGTATAACCGCCTTCGTGAAGAATAACATATTTATTCGGTTTGGAACCCCAAGAGCCATCCTTAGTGATGGTGGTTCTCACTTTTGCAACAAAGCTTTTGCCGGGTTGCTCGAAAAATATGGAGTTAAGCACAGGGTGGGCACCCCTTATTGTTGATACCCAATTTTGCCCTCATATTTTTCAAATACATATATACTTTCAAAATAGCATATCTGCATCATTATTTAGTTTATAAACCTATACAAGCATTTGCTATAATTGTTCCAAAATTTTTAGAGCTTTAAATTAATTTTTCTTATATTCTAATTATAGATAAAATCCTTTAAATTATTTTTGTGATGACTTAGTTGCCTAAAATAATTGTTTTGCACCTATAATATATGTTTCAAACATTTTATTTCATTCCATATCATTACATTAGCATTTTAAAGCTATTTATCTAATTTTGCAATAATGGCCTATATTCTACAAATAATTATGTTTATTATATTATTTATGCCAACGTATCGTTTTATATTTTTATAAGGTTGAGTTATTATTTTAAAAATACTTTTACAGCATAAATATTATTTTTACCATTTATTAAAAGTTTTAATAATTTATTTTTGATTAATTTTCAAGGGTTTCAAGAGCTGGCCCAAAACAGGCTAATTTTCGGACCAAATTTTGGCCCAAACAATTAGCCCAACACCCCAATTACCCCGAGCCCAACACCAGCGACCCAATACCCTATACCCGTCCATTAACCCGACCCAGCTTTTTTAAAATCCTCGCCATTGATCTCTAAGATTAACGGCCCATAATCAATCCCCCCTTTTTATTATCCTAACCCTAATCCCCATTCCCTCTTGAACCACCGCCCTAAAATCCTCTCCCCTCTCTCCCACTGAAACCCTAGCCGACCTTTCAATCTTCTCTGAATCCATCTCAATCATGGATTCCTTCCATGATTCCCTTGCCTTTTATGTGTTACCTCAGTATTATTTGCAAGACTATGGTGTTACATAGTACTTGACCCAATTTTGACAAGTACCAGTCCTCAAATCCGATTCCACCGCCTTCAACCTTTGATATTTAGATGATATTTCGTCTGTGCGCACTCACTATCAGGCTATATGATCCGATTCAGTTAGATTTTTGACCATCTGTGCTTTCCTTTTGAACTAGGGTTCGAGATTTTCCTTTATTCTTTACTGGTTTTCGATTGATACTCTTCCATTTCTCGTGTTTGACCGATAATTTTCTTATTTCTATTTAACCCACTGTATTTCCCTATTTTTACTTTTATTTGCCATATGACTGACTTTAATTGATTTTCGTATGATATTTTCCTTATTCTCTGTTCAATCTATTGTATTCCCTTATTTTAAGTGTTATTTGCATGTTATTTTTTCTTATTCTCTGTTTAATTTACTGAACTTCCTATTATATGTATTATTTACCCTAAATTGATTCTAATTAATTCTGGCATATTTTCTTATTTTGTGTTTAATTTTACCATATTTCCTATTTTATGTGTGAAATATGCTACTATATAAACCCCTCACCTAAAACCCCTTAGACAGATTTTTAAATCCTGATCCCTATTACTGTTTTCACTACTCTCTTCTCTCACTCACTCACTCACTGTTATACTCGAATACTCTCTAAATTATTGAACAACCTCTTCCGGTGCAAGCACTGCTCGGAGCCCATTCTCGAGGATCTTGTGAACTCTGAAGCATCGGGGATTTGGGGTTTTTGCTATTACACTCTTTATTCTTTGATTCTGCTACTAGTTAGTGTCTAAACTCTTGCAATGTTCAATTTTCCTCCTTCTTTTGCAATATGTATTTGAACTTGCATGAGCATGATATAAATATGATAATGTTCAATATTTTGATGTCGGTCTGTGTTAATTAAACGCATGAGATAACCTACTGTTTGTGTTATGCTTTTCTATGATTTGCACTTTGTGATCTGTCTTCTGAGATGGGTTCTGTACCCCGTAGTATCTTAACATGTTTAGTTTTGGACTTCAATAGCAGTCCACTTCAACATGAGCTTGACTATTGTGATTGTATGCTATTAAGTTACCAATTTCTGCGTATTGTATTTAGATATTACCCCAACTCTATGGAAATCCCCTCTTTACTTGAATAAACCTTTTTGTACTGAGTTTTGTGTTATTGGAATGCTCTTTGTGTATTATCCTAACTCTATGGAATGCTGCCCTAAAATCTGCTCTAAACTTGTTTTGTGCTATCCTGATTTTCTAAACGACAAATACTATATTTTCTATTGACTAGGAATTTACTCCTACGTTAATACTTTTACAGTATGCCTTGGTTCATTTACTATTCTATCCTTTCTGTGATTATCAATGTGTGTATCCCTCCATCATGGCTAAGTATTGATTAATATGGCACTAGGTTAGACTTAACTTAATTTAGACCCTTAGGTTTCAACCAGTTCAACTTCATGCAACCTATGTATGTCTGCAAACCTGTTTCTTCTCCTAATTCCAATGATGGTTGTCTATGTGGTACTTTGGCTATGTGAACCTTGCTGAATTTACTGGGCTACTTAACCAGTTGTGCTGTATGCTCAGTCTGGTGATTTCTATCCACTCTCCTTACTTGTTACTCTAATATTCTAAATTCCTATTCTTAACCGACTGAAAGCTAAGGCTACCAAGGTTCTATTATTGGCCTCTCTAGTGTGAGCACTGCTCGGGGTCCAATTGAGGCCCTTGTAAACTATGACACACTAGGGCTTGGTCCTAGTTATTCCTTTAACCTCCAAAACTATCCCTAATACTCTACTTCCCTATCATGTATTGTGTTCTATATTGGTTGTTCCAAGTGGTGCAACACTTGGTACTGTGGCTCATTGAAAGGGGTTTGAACTCCCCTATGGATCTGTGATCGTATGGTTCTTTATTGAAGGCCTAAAGTATGCTATGCCAAAAGTAATGAAGTCCCAGTAAGGCTGGGTATCTAGTTATTTTATTTGGGCCTACTATAGGCCTGTCTACTGTTATGTAATATTGTTACTTTATTCATTATTGGGCCTGTAATAATATCCTTTTTATAAACGATTGGGGTTGTTAGTAAAAGGGGATGGGGTAGATCCTAATGTTAATATGCGATGGGTAGATAACATGCATATAGGATTGAATGATGCACTTGCTTTATGTTGTTCATTCTCTATGCACACTGTAGAAATCACGCCATTAGGAAAAAGCACACACTTCCACTACTTGATTATTAGCAAAGCATGAGCTCAAATGCCTCAATATCTTTGTTGCTATATGTTGTTAGAAAACCTGCCCGTAGGAGATAAATATCATTGAATTTTCTATTAATTTGCATTATTGTAGCATATCCACTAGAGATCATGCCTATAGGACTCTAATCATCTCATTTGTCATTGCATCGCATGATTCACCAAGAAAACCTGCCTATAAGGTTTAACAATAAAACCAGGTTCTCAAGTGCTAATCGTTAGAAATCTTGCTTATAGAATGCCATTGTTCGCCTTAATAACTGGTAATGATGCCCTTTCAATATTGATCATCGCTCACTTAGGCCGTTACCAAAAGCATGAGTAATTCTGATTTTTCACTCCCTCTATTACATAAATCACCTAGGTGCAACATCTACGGGACTAAAAGCTGGGTATCTGCGTGCAACACCCTTTATAATCCTGTCTATAAACAACGCTGGTTCCTGAAACTGCTTGCATGCCTTGATGCCTTATCACATAGAAATCATGTCTATAGGGATTTAAGTTCCTTAATTCTGAACTGCCTAACTTGAAAAACCTGTTTTGCGTGCATTTGTTGTTTAAGTGTGGAGGCTAACTTGAGCCTTTGACTGCCTATATGTAAAGTTCAATGTATTTTGTATGTCGCCTAGTTTTGACATTTCTGAGCAGCCTAAGTGAGGTCTAGAACCATCCAAAGTAAAGGTCCAATTTCCATATATACATACACAACAATTTGTTTAATTAGAAATTTGAATAATCCCTCTAAAGGTAATTTAAAATACCCTTTACTAAATTATTATTGATCGGGAAGCATAGTAATTTAATGGAAAAAAAGGAGGGCCAAATTCGGTCGTCAACAGGGACAAAATTTGCCATTAAGTCAATTCTTTTCCATAAGACTCTTTCTTCGTTACAGATCAAAGAGGGGCAGTTGTTGACGACCTTTGGCCCTCCCTTTTCTCAATTAATTAAATATGCTTTTTGGTCCATAATAATTTAATAAATTATATGTAACCTATTTTTAATAAAAATATTTGAAAGAAATTTATTGCATTTTTCTCACAAATACAACTATATCATAGTAGTAAAAATTACGTTTGGTATGTATGGATATCACCATTATTTTTTGGAATCAGTACTAATAAACACTTTTAACCGTTGACCATGCATATGTGAAAGTGGTACGGTTAACATGGCTAAATTATGTACAAATCATGCTGCCAAGGCGTGTGGACAGTATTATTTTTATTAAAAAATATTAGAATTAGAATAAAATATAAATAAGGAAAAAAGAAGAAAAAAGAAAAAAAGAAAAAGAAAAAGGGGCCTTTCTCTTTTCCCCTCCCCTCCTACCTCTCTCGTCTTCCCCAGCAAACTACCACCCTCTTTCTATATTTTTGTTTTCATTTTCTGTCCCAAATTGCCTCCCAATCCCCGTTCTTCGTTTCTTTTTCCCTTCCTCTTGCCCCTTCAATAATCTTTTCTTTCATTTGCTAGTCTCCACCCACCTTTTCCGTCCCAACCTCCCTCAAATATCGGTGGTCGGAAGAAAGCTTGAAATTTATCGTTGTTCTATCATCAAATATATTTTTGCCAAACCAGCAGCAAAAAAGAGCAGATATTTGTAATGGTATTGGGCGGCTTCCACTGTTTCAAACCTTGGATTTCTATGATTTTTTCTGAATATCAAAAATTAATTTTTTTGTTATGGTCTAACATGACCATAGTGGTGTTGTGAATTTAATTTAGAAATAAGAGAGAGAAAGAACAATGAAGAAAAAGAGAAAGGAGAAGAAAGAAGAAGAGTAAGGAAAGAAAGGGAGGTGGGTGAATAGAGAAGAATGGGGATGGTTGGGTACCGGTTTACTAGGGTAGTAAGTGTTAGGTGCTTTTCCATTTTTTTTTTCCATTTGTAACTTTTTTTGCTGATTTAGTATTTAAAAATGGGTCCCACAAATAACACATGTCAAGTAATAAATAGTCGAGCGTATAATGTGTTGTACATGTTAACGCAATTGATATACACGCTCTGTATAACGACCCGATCGGTTATTTTGAGTATTTTAGCCTCGATCCCTATTTATAGCCTCCTCTATGTTCTATCATGATTATGTGACATGCCGGAGGTGTTTGGTTTTGGTTCGGGTGAGTTTCGGAGTGAAATAAGACACATAGTCCCTGAGTTGGAGCTTTAAGTTGAAATAATTCACCGTAGTTTGAATTTTGTGTAAACGACTTCGGAATGGAGTTTTGACAGTTCCAATAGTTCCGTATGGTGATTTTGGTCTTAGGAGCTTGTCCGGATATTGATTTGGGGGTCCGTAGGTTGTTTCGGCGTGAATTGGCGAAAGTTGAAAAGTTGAAGGGTTGGAACGTTGGGAAGTTTGATCGGGAGTTGACTTTATTGATATCGGGGTCGGATCCCAATTTCAGAAGTTGAAATAGGCCTGTAATGTCATTTATGACTTGTGTGCAAATGTTGGAGTCAATCGGAGTTGTTTTGGTATGAATAAGATATTGGTTTTAGAATTTGGAAGTTCATAGTTTCATACGCTTGAATTGGGTTGCGATTCGTAGAATTGACATTGTTTTATGTGATTTGTTGACCTCGAGTAGGTCTGCTATGTATTTTGGGACTTGTTAGTATATTCAGACGAGGTCCGGAGGGCCCCGAGTGTGATTCAGATTAAATCTGGATTAATTTTTGGACTTGTGCTATTGCTGAAGTTTCAGTCTTCTGGTGTCATCGCACCCGCGAAGGGATTGACCGCAGGTGCGGACTCGCAAAAGCGAGTAGTGGACCGCAGAAGCGAAGCTAGCTTTTTCCGGCTGGGATCGCAGGTGTGAGGGGGTTTCCGCATCTGCGAGTCCGCAGGTGCGGTGAAGTGGTCGCAGATGCGGAAGGGGGCAAGCTTGGTCGGTCATCGTAGAAGTGGAGAGTTTTCCACAGGAGCACACTCACAGGTGCGAGATTTTATCCGCAGAAGCAGAATCCTCTGAGCTTAAGTATAATCCGCACCATCGATGGTTTTTCCGCAAGTGCGGCATCGCAAATGCGATGGAATGCTCGCATAAGCGGATTCGCTGGGCAGAAAATGGGAAATTTTGAGGGTTTGATTCATAATCCATTTTTGGACTTAGAGAGCTCGGTGTGAGGCGATATTTCGGGATATTTTCAAGGGAAACATTGGGCTAAGAATTTCTAACTCGATTTTGGTTAAATTACACGAATCTATTATTTATTTCATCATTAAATTAGTGTTTTGGAGTTGGAAATTTGGGAAACATTTGTGAAACTTCTTATGCTAAAATTTGGGGATTTGAAAGGAGATTTGAGGTCGGATTTGAGTAATTCTTTTATGGTTGGATTCATTATCGAACGAAAGCTCAGATTTTGTAATTTTGGTCTGGTTCCAAGGCCCAGGACCGGGTTGACTTTTTGGGTTGACTTTTTAATTCTTTGCAAATATCGTAATTTCATTGTTTGAATTAGTTTCCTATAGTTTATATTTATAGTATGAAGTTGTTTTGGCTAATTTCAAACCGTTCGGAGTTGGATAATCGAGGGAAAGGCCTACTAGTAGATTGAGTTAGCGTGATTTGAGGTAAGTTTCTTGCCTAACCTTGTGGGGAAATTACCCCTTAGGATTGGTGTTGTTTGTCATAATTGTGATGGTGGAAGCCGTGTGTGTACACGGGTAAATGTAAAAATTACTGGTTTTAGATATGTATATTCCTTTCATGTCATAATTGATTTACCTTAACATGTTATAGTCATCATTTCTAGTCTATTTTCACAAGCCTACTTGTCTTATTCTCGTACATGCAAATTGCCCTTTATGTTTAATTGAAGTTCTTGTTTCCTTTATTCTGTATTCATTATTTGATCGTTGAATTCTTTACTTGAAGCTGTTAAATCATAAAATATCTTGTTGTTGAAATTGGTATTGAGATGTAAAGGTCGTGATTTACATTGAGGCAAAGTGTTAAGTTGTGAAATACCATTCTGTTGAGTTGTTCATTTCGGTTGTTATTGTTGAGAGATTCTTGTGTACATTGCGGTTGAGCCACGACCTCTTTACTGTGAAAATATTGTTATTGTTTGGTTTCTCTGGCAAGTTGTGATATTGGACACTTGAGATGCGATTTGTGATATATTGTGATATTGATACGCATGTGGTGGTATAAGGTTTTGGGGTTGGAACGCATGCGGTGGGATAAGGTGGGCTTGATACGCGTGGCTAGTAGGGGAACTACTAAAAGCCATGAGGTGTGATAAGGTGGGCTAAAGTGTGGGGTGCTATTTCGGAAAAATTATTTTCTAACCTAAATGTAAAGGTTCCCGCGGTGATAGAAGGAAAGATTGTGATTTATTCTTGTGATTTAAGACTACGAGGCGGTACCTCTGTAGTGACTCTTGTTGGCATTTCTCCATTTTTTGCACTTGTGTTTGGTTTTTATTTCCTTAGCATATTATTAATTATTTTTCTTCGTGTTGCACTAATTGCTTTAGTTCCGTGTAGCTAACCTTGATATGCTATTTGTTGTTTCAATTTCATTACTGTCATTATTACAATGCCTTACACTTGTTTAGTCTTTTATTTATTCCAGTAGGGCCTTGATCTGACCTCGTTACTACTCTATCGAGGTTATGCTTGGCACTTACTGGGTACCATTGTGATATACTCATGCTACACTTCTGCATATCATTTTATGCAGATCCAGGTACCTCCTATCAGTCTGGGCATCAGTGAGTTAAGTCCGTGCGTGGAGACTTCAAGGTACACCTGCCAGCGTCAGCATGCCTCGTAGTCACCCTCTATCTACTTTTATATTTTCCTTCTTATACTAGTTACAGTTGTATAGGGTTGACTATGATATCGTTGTAGAGCTTGCAACTCGATATCACCAGGTTTTGGGGAAACAATATATGTTGAGCAAAAAGGTTTATTTTATATATATGTTGAGCATTTGAGAGTTTAATTGCTATTTTAGTTAATTCTGCATGTTTGTTAGGCTTACCTAGTCTTACATACTAGGTGCCATCACGACATCATACGGAGGGGAACTGGGGTCTTGACAATTTGGTATCAGAGCTCTAGGTTCATAGGTGTTATGAGTCAGAAGCAACTTTAGTAGAGTCTCGCGGATCGGTACGGAGACGTCTGTACTTATCTTTGAGAGGCTATGGAACTGTTAGGAAAGAGCTTCACTTTTTTGATTCCTTATCGTACGAATATGTTGACTTCGAAATTCTAAATCTCAGTCTTTCTATTCTCTCACAGTTGGTGAGGACACGTATAGCCGGGGTTGATTCCACTTGCTCATATCAGGGGGGAGGAGCACAAACTCCTGCCACCCGTACCCCAAAGCAGCGGGTCCAGTTCAGCCCGAGGTTAGGGTAGTAGCTTCTGAGGGGGAGCAGCTCAGGATCGAGAGGTACAAGAAGTACCATCCTCCTACCTTCAACGGATTGGCTTTAGAGGATGCCCAGGGTTTTCTTTAGGAGTGCCATTGTATCCTCCGTACTATGGGTATTTTGGAATTGAGTGGGGTTGATTCACTATGTTCTAGCTTAAGGGAGCGACTTATTAGTGGTGGCGAGCGTATGAGTTGGGTAGCTCAGCCGAGGCAGCTTCACTCACCTAGGCTCAGTTCTCAAAGATGTTCATGAGGGAGTTTGTTCCCCATAGTCTTAAGGATACATGGCGCGCAGAGTTCGAGTAGTTGCGCCAGGGTGCTATGACCATATCAGATTATGCAGTCCGGTTCAGTGATTTGTTCAGGCATGCACCAGCCTTCGTTGCTACTGTCAGAGAGGGAGTTCGTAGATTTATCGAGAGGCTCAACCCTGGTATCAGATTCAGTATGGCCCCAGAGTTGGAGATGGACATCACATACCAGCAGGTAGTGGAGATTACTTGGAGATTGGAGGGTATGTGGGCCCGAGAGAGAGAGGAGAGGGAGGTCAAGAGGCCTCGAGATTCTGGCGCATATAGTGGTGACGGCGCCCTAGGTGAAGCCCGTCATGGTATGGGCTATGTGAGTCGTCCTGTTCATTCAGCACTTCCAGCTTCCAACGGTATTCCGGCCACTCCTAGGCCTCAGGTTCCTAACAAGGTGGTGTCCTTCCTTAAGGCACAACGGATGGTTGGAAAGGTATGTGATGCGTATCTAGCATATGTGAGAGATGTCAGTGTTGATACTCCTACCGTCCAGTCAGTTTCGATAGTGAGGGATTATCCAGATGTATTTCCGGTGGATCTTTCGGGCATGCCGCCCGACATGGATATCGATTTTGGTATTCATTTATTATCGGGCACTCAGCTTATTTCTATTCCACCATATCGTATGGCCCCAGCAGAGTTGAAGAAGTTAAAGGAGTAGTTGCAGGAGTTGCCTTATAAGGGTTTCATTGGCCTAGGGTATCACCTTGGGGTGCTCCAGTCTTGTATGTAAAGAAGAAAGATGTTTCTATGCACATGTGTATTAATTATCGTCAGTTGAACAAGGTTACGATGAAGAACAGGTATCAACTGCCACGCATTGATGACCTATTTGATCAGCCACAGGGTGCCAGAGTGTTCTCAAAGATTGATTTGCGGTCAGGCTATCATCAGTTGAAGATTCGGGAGCTAGATATCCTGAAGACTGCCTTCAGGACACGGTATGGTCATTATGAATTCCTTGTGATGTGATTTGGGCTAACTAACTCCCTAGCAGCATTCATGCACTTGATGAACAGTGTATTCTAGTCTTATCTTGACTCATTCGTCATTGTGTTTATTGATGACATCTCGGTGTACTCCCGGAGCGGGGAGGATCATGAGCATCACTTGAGGATCGTGCTACAGACCTTAAGAGAAAAGAAGTCGTATGCAAAATTTTCAAAGTGTGAATTCTGGCTTGATTCGATGGCGTTTTTGGGTCATGTAGTGTCGAGTGAGGGGATCAAGGTAGATCCGAAGAAGATTGAAGGAGTGCAGAGTTGTCCCAGACCGTCTTCAGCTACTGAGATCTGGAGTTTTCTTAAATTGGCAGGATATTACCATCATTTCGAAGAGGGTTTCTCATCTATTGCTGCACCTATGACCAGATTGACCCAGAAGGGTGCTCCATTCAGGTTGACCGAGGAGTGTGAGGAGAGCTTTCAAATCTCAAGACAACTTTGACTACAGCCCCAGTGTTGGTATTGCCTACGGGTTTGGGGTCTTATACTCTGTACTGTGATGCATTACGTATTGGTCTCGGTGCGGTGTTGATGCAAGACGGTAGGGTGATTTCCTACACATCCAGCTAGCTGAAGGTACACGAGAAGAACTATCCTTTCCACAACCTTGAGTTAGCAGCTAGTGTTCATGCCTTGAAGATTTGGTGGCACTATTTGTACGGTGTCCCTTGTGAGGTCTATACCGACCACCGGAGTCTACAACATCCGTTCAAACAAAAGGATCTTAACTTGCATTAGCGGAGATGGTTAGAGTTACTTAAGGACTATGATATCACCATTCTATATCATCCCGAGAAGGCCAGTGTGGTGGTAGATGCCATGAGTCGAAAGGCGAAGAGCTTGTGCAGTTTAGCGGCAGCTGAGAGGCCATTAGCATTGGATGTTCAGGCCTTGGCCAACTAGTTTGTTAGATTGGATATTTTGGAGCCGAGTCGATTTTTGGTTTGTGTAATTTCTCGGTCTTCTCTATATGATCGTATCAGATAGTGTTAGTATGACGACCCGCTGTCACGCTCCGACCTCGGGGAGCGCAACCGCGCTCAACAGAGTTACCCCGGTCGAGCAAGTCTGCACAGTGTTGTCTACCCAACTCACCCATGAATAAAGAGAAGGATATATTTCATTAATTAGATAGTAAGAGATCATGTGAATTACACTAGTTCATTTCCATTAGTTACGTTGTTAGCAAGTCTCCAAAACAGTACATTTTACAATCATAGTTAAAGTGGAACAGATGATACGCTTACAACAATTTTAGTTTAACCTTCCCAAAAATAGATACAGCCCATACTATGTCTACGGAGCCTCTAATAGAAACAAAAGAGTGATATGACAGTGCTGACAACAAGGCCCCGGCTATACCTCAAAATGCTATGTACAAAGGATAAGAGATACGAGACCACAAAATTAAGTGGGGCTCACCAAGTCAGCTGAGGAGAGGGTGTGCTCCTATCACTGATCAATGCTACCTGCAATGGAACCTCCTGCATCCATTAAAGATGCAGCGCCCCCGGCAAAAGGGACGTTAGTACATATGAAATAGTACTAGTATTTAAAATTAAACACCCTCTCAATAGAACGAGTAACAGTAAACGGAGAATAAAACATGAAATCAATAAGAGACTCAAATAGTATCAAGGTGTTAAGTTAGGGGAAAGGTAAATTTCAAGTAGGTTTTGCTAGTTTAAGTTGGGAGATCTTTATCACCGATACACCACAGTATTTTAGCATGGAGTCTGATTGTCACGACCCAAACCGAAGGGCCGCGACGGGCACCCGGTACCTTACTCAATCGAGTACCAATGTAACGTATCTTTTCGTATCATACTATCATAGGTAAATGAACCAGAAAGGTTGTCATGACATAACTAGAATAAAGCATGAGGGAATACTCAACATGATATACCGACTTATACATATGACGTACGGTCCTATAAGATCAAAATGATCACTCGTATACTGAACATAGTCTGACAAGGCCATATAATCTTTTACGTACATAACATATGTCTGCAAGCCTCTAAGAGTAGATAAATACCATAAAGGTCAGGACAAGGCTCCGCCATACTAATCAATACATATCAAAATTGTTACACCGCATGTTTTCGTACGTGGAAGTACGTCATATGTAAATTGATATAAACTCGAAAATGAGATTTTACATTCCGCATTTTCATACGTTAAAGTTTAGTCGTAAGCTAATCGACGTAAGTTCGGGAAGGAGATTATTTTGAGATTATAAGCATTATGCTATTTCAAACAAGTGATGAGTAAATTCGTGAAAGTGAGAGGGTAAGCAAATCAAAGAAAATTAATTTTCGTCAAAGTTTGACATGTTGGGGTAAAATACGATTCGAGCTACAATTCCTGGTATTTATGGACTGGTGCCATACAAGGTACCACATGACCATAATAGTAAGGTGTACAAAGTGTGTTAAAATTGAGTAGTATTTTAAGTAATTTGAGATAATTCTTAATTATATGGGTAATGGTATTATGGATTTTAGTAAGAGATTAACTAAGTGATTAAGTTATTTGGATAAGGTTTAATAAACCTTCACGTGGCAGCAAGATCTAGCTCCAATTTGTGACTCTTAAGTCAAATTTCAAGGTGGCAAAACTTGAACAAGCCTTTGGCCAACTAAGCCACAAGTGGGGCCCACACCCATTAATACAAAAGCCTTCTCAAAAATCACCAAATGAAGAAATGTCACACTTTCTAACGGATGAAAAAGCTTCAAGCAAAGATCATATTCTTCAAATAGTAACGTGAGTTACTTCAACAATTCATGCGAGATTGTGTCTTAACAACGTGAGATTTTGCGATTTTAAGGGAGTATAGTGCAATCTTTATCAAGAATATCATACGAATTTTTTCCTACTCCGGTCTTGCCGTCACGTGTTTTGTCTCTATTGTCGTGTGTTAGAGGGATTGCCAAGAGAACCGGTGCTGGTATGTTAAGGCTATCCCTTCTTTCTTTTGGCATGATTTATACGACATAAATGAAACGAGCAAATGCATAATTTCCATAAATGACTCTATTCATAGAAATACTAGAGATTCTTATGTTCTTGATTCCCCATGTGTCATATTATTCTATCATCTGTTCATAGGTCTCAGAAAATTCGTAAGTTGATAAAGTTTATTTCATGATATTAGTCAAAGGTATAATGGTCTTATGACACTCTGAAAGATTTTACTGATGTACTTCTCATGCATTGCATTCATTTATATTGACCCGTGACCAGATGGCGTTAGATACGTGTATATATGTATATAGGATATGGGAAAAGGTTACGGCGTTATATACGCACCACTACCTGATCAGCTGGTATGCGTTGATGATTTGCCCACAGTGGCCGAAATGATATGATGGGATGCCCTCAGAGGCTTGATAATGTTATGTACACATATACCTATGCATGGTATGACATTTATACGCATATGCATGACATTGTAAATATTAATGATTCATAGAGTTATTCAGACTTACATATTGAGTCTTTTACTCCATGTTTCTCTCATGTCTATTGTTTACTGATTTTCTTTCCTTACATACTCGGTACATTATTTGTACTGACGTTCCTTTTTGCTTGGGGACGCTGCGTTTCATGCCCGCAGGTCCCGATAGACAGGTCGAGAGTCCTCCAAGTAGGCTATCAGCTCAGCGGAAGGTGTTGGTGCGCTCCATTTACTCCGGAGTTACTTATTTGGTCAGTATGATTTAGACATGTATTGTTTGGTATGGCGGGGCTCTGTCCCGACCTTTATAGCAATTATGTATTCTTAGAGGCTTGTAAACAGATGTCGTGTACGTAAAAGACTGTATGGCCTTTCGGCCTATGTTCAGTGTACGAGTGGTTATTTTGGTCTTATAGGCCCGTATGTCATAAGTATAAGTTGGTATTTCATGTTGTATTCTACTTATCTCACGGCAGGCTCTCTGGCTCAGTTATTTATGATAGTATGATACTAAAAGATATGTTATGTTGGTAATCGATTGAGTAAGGTACCGGGTGCCCATCGCGGCCCCTCGGTTTGGGTCGTGACAAAAGTGGTATCGGAGTAGTTCTGTTCTAGGGAGTCTACATGCCGTGTCTAGTAGAATCTTATTTATGGGTGTGTCATGTACCACACCTATAAGCAGGAGGCTACAGGGTTTAGGACTGTCACTCTTTCTTCTTACTCTAGATCGTGTGGTAGTGCTAAGTTGTAAGAATTCGAACTCCAAAATTCTATTTTATTCATAATACGACGATGCCTACATCCAGAAAAACGGTTGGTAAGAGATATAGTTGTGGAAGAGTTGAGTCAGAGGAATTTAATTTTTGCATCATGCTTATGATGGATAAATGTGAGGTCTTCATCAGAACATGTGTGTACTAAGACGTGTAAGCTTCTTGTAAAGGAGCCCTAAGGCATGAATATCTTCTGTCCACCCCTATGATGAAAGGCAATGAGAGATTCAGAAGATAGATACAAATTTTAACAAGTAAAAGAAGCAAGATGAAGAAGGGTACGAGGTACCCAGCTAGTGAAGAATATATTATTTACCATTCAGGCTGAGAAATATAAGCATTTTGTGTTACCTTCAATTGTAACAGAGGTATGTATAATTGGCCACACCCATCTCATTTATGCCCTATGGAAGCTAACAGAAGCAGTATAAGAGAATGACGAATATAAGGATCCGGCTGGGGTTAGAGTGACCCAAAATGGTGGATGGATTGTATGTGTTAGTTGACATTTTCGAAGGATATTGCAAATGTGCTAATAGATCTCCTTGTGAGACACCCAGATGGTGCATTCTACAATAGTACAACTAGATATGAGTACTACAAAGATAGGCACTAGAAGCCTTGAAGGGATAAATATTACCTTAGTGTGGCTCATGTCCCTAGTAGAGGAAGAATTTTAGGAATTTCGAAGAGCCAATGGATGGATCAAGGGGAGCTAAAAGCAAAAGAATGTCTTGTTCGACTTTTCAGAATAAAGTGATAGACATAGAAGTTAGCGGGAAATAAGAAGAGAGTCAATGAAGCATTATGAGTAAGATATGATACATGGATGACAACGGTAGATCAAAAAGATGACAGTATTACAGAGTCTATAGTCAAGTGAAGGAAAAGACGTGAGGTGACAGGCCTTGAGGCAATAAAAGAATATAGGCCATAAAGTCATATCCTCATTTTGAAAAATAAGTTTGTGACTCTAACGTGATTACCAAAAGGAAAAGTTAGACCCCAGAATAATAGAAATCAGTATGGACTGATGAACAAGATAAACTAAACATAAATTAGGGACTGGGTGATTTGATAATAATCGGTATCGTGAGAATTTCAGATTTCGTTCCGACGATAATAGAATGGACAATAAAAGGAGATTCATGAGAAATTTAGAGAATGGTCATTCAGGAAGACGTTTCCCTAAAGCAAGCAATGTGAGCAAAGTTAAGCTTAAGGGACTGTATGTGCCAGTTACACTAAGTGTCACCCTCGCGAGTAAGGAATTTTTTTATCCTTGGTACATAAGGATTGTCGTAAGGCGAGTAAGGGTCATCGATGTTGTGAAAAGACGCCAAAGATGAAAAGGTAAAACATCTATAAGTAGATCCGCGTGGCTCCAACTCTTAGTACTCCCCTAAAGGGGGAATATGGAGTGATGTGGTATTAAGTCAGAATTAAGTGGTTCTAGTAACTATGGAATAATAAAGGAAGAATGCGATAAAAATGAGAAAGGAATGATATTGCACTTATCCAAATCCAACATATATGCTATGTTTCCAGAATATTATGCAAGCACGATGTCAAGGAAAGGAAGTAAGGGTTCCTGCCCGGGATGTTATTGATGAATAAGGAGCCAGTGCGAGAGGTAAGTTAAGACAAATTAAATAACCCAAGAAAGATTATGTGGAATATTGATATAAGAATGGGCCAACGAGTAGTTAGTAGTTGATTCAGGAAAAGCCTAGTTATAGCTAGACAAGAGGATACAGACAAATCAGCAGATCGTGCAAGATAAACATAGTAAAACCCAATATAGTGAATTCAGCCTCACAGTTATGATATTGTAATAATTAAGATATATTCAGATAGGAGCTGGGGTAGTCAAAGGTACCAAATGAGTGTTATGGAAATAAAAGAGAGTGCCTCTGGGAAGACAGTCAAAATATCAGTTCAGAAGCAACCCCACAAGCACAAGGGCATGGAGGTAAGTAACTACGGATAATTATACGCAAGGAAGGACATCAAAAGGTCCGTCGAGTATACGATGTAATAAGCTCGTAGCTTTACAAGAGTCAGAGGGTCCTCCCTAAGTACTTCAGTGAAAGAATAACTGAGGAAATAAGGAAGAAGGCTTCAATCTAAATATGGTAACTTGAAGGAGAAATAGTCATGTAAAAATAGTCTCACTACAAAATTATATGCACTCTATAAGAAAGTGGCACCTATCATAGCTAATGAGCGGAAAATGAAACCAAAGGTAAAATTCGAGACCATGTGAGTTGCACAAAAATTTCGGCATGCGTGAGAACTAAGATAAGCTAAGTATGCACACAACAAGGGGGCAAAAATACCAGGAAAGTAATTGCCTGCAATTAAAGAAACTGAGATGATCCAGAGTTAGTTACGTTATGAACGGACTTAAGATTTCGGAATATTATCCATGCAGCGTATATGATGACAATCATACAGCTGTAGAAGACTGTGGTATAAGTTAAAAGAAATAATTGAGTCCAGGTCATAGACAAAGGATTGAATTGTTAGAAGATTGTATCATGGATATTCCATAACACCCATGACGGGCTAAACTAATAACTAATACCATGAGCCGCAAATCGGAAGATAGCTTAAGCCTACATAAAGGCTGATCAGAAGGAAGAGGAAACTAAAGAGTTACATCAACCAAGTAAATCAGGAGTCTGATTATTGGACCCAGAAAATTATAGAAATCTTGATTGAGAACATTGCAGGATCACTCTTAATATCAGAGGTATAAGAGAAAAAGTACAACAACCATATTCTATAACGTCTCTACGATAAAGCCAGTTAGAAAAGTACCAGCCTCATAAGAAGTCAGTACGAAGCACCCACCAGATTGTGTATGCACCAGAGGTGCAAGTATTATAATAGAGCTTCAAATTATGGACGTGAATTATACCTATGTGGAAGGGAGGTCATGAAAGAAATAGAAGATACGATGCAAGATTTCAAGGTAGTAAGGTAAAGGTGAACAACGTACGAAATACTCAAATACAGAAGGTTGTGAATAGTCCATACTTCGGATAAAAAGGCTAGAAGCGCGGGAATTTAGTATCCAAGAATAATAGCGGCATCGTCAGTAGCATATCTTCTAGCGTATGATTTCTAGGTACCGAGAGATCTAGCCAAGAGAGTAAAGAAGAGTTAGAGACGATGTGATGTCTCGCTTGATGTTCCAGAATATCATAAGGAAATCTATGGTGCAAGAAAGTTGAAGGAAGGTTGCGAATAGTATAAATAGATACGTATAGGTCGCAAGCTAAAGTATAGAAAAGCGACAAAGTTTTATGACAGGAGTAAGGATGAGAAAGGGCGAGTGAGAAGGTGACGAGAATGGATAAGTCCTCGGGATTAAGCCCATGGAAACAAGAGAGCTAATGGTTTCTCTAAGTTATAGAAAGTTCAGTATAGCCTGAATGAACTCAAAGGGATCTAAGACTAATAGCATCTAGAAGAAATGGAATGTTGCACTGGTAGTGAAATGAGGATGTGATTATGATAGATAAAGGATGATATTTGGGCCTTCGATTGAGTAATGACTTGAAGAGGATTTCATGAATTGTATGGGATTAAAATACCCATGTAAGATGAGTCATATTGGGATGCTACAAAATATGATTATGAAAGTATAGTATCGCCCCTAGGTGGATCAATCTAATTACTCCAGATGTCCCCGATGAGACGTGAGCCCTAGCGTCAGTGTTACATAAGAGACCAAGTTATCAGTGGTAGATGATAGATCGATATTAAGGTGAATCAACAATGGAGGGACAAAAGTCACAAAATATGAGGTGAGATTAGGCCATCATTCTTAAGATGAACAGTAATGAGGAAGCATTAAAGGACATAGTATATATGGGATAAGCAACGAACGTAACCTGGAGTTTGGTAGCAGACCTCAGTAACGATAAATCGAGGTAAGATTTATGATATATTATGACCTAATTGGATGCAGTAAAGTCATGCGGATAGATAACCGGGCTTATGAAATAAGATATAGCAATATTCGTAAGTTCGACAAAGTACCGAGCGAAGAACTTCAGTATACCTATAGATGCCCAGAGGGACATCTTGTCAAGATATGTATATGTTAACAAAGTGAGGCCTAGAGATGGGCTAAAAGCTGGAGGAAATAGGAGAGAAGTCACTTAGACGCACTTACAAGGTCAGAGTCGTACATGCTGCATGATAAAAGGTAGCAATAATTGCGAGATTGGATGTTCCAAAGGGAGAATGATGTTACACCCCATATTTTCGTACGTGTAAGTACGCCATAAGTAAATTGAAATAAGCTCGGAAATGAGATGTTACATTCCGCATTTTAGTACGTTAAAGTTTCGTCGTAAGCTAATCGACGTAAGTTCGGGGAGGAGATTATTTTGAGGTTATAAGCATTATGCTATTTCAAACAAGTGATGAGTAAATTCGTGAAGGTGAGAGGGTAAGCAAATTAAAGAAAATGAATTTTCGTGAAAGTTTGACATGTTGGGGTAACATACGGTTCGAATTAAAAGCCCTGGTATTTATGGAATAGTGCCATACAAGGTACCACATGACCATAATAGTAAGGTGTACAAAGTGTGTTAAAATTGAGTAGTATTTTAAGTAATTTGAGATAATTCTTAATTATGTAGGTAATGGTATTATGGATTTTAATAAGAGATAAACTAAGTGATTAAATTATTTGGATAAGGTTTAATAAACCTTCACGTGGCAGCAAGATCTAGCTCCAATTTGTGACTCTTAAGTCAAATTTCAAGGTGGAAAAACTTGAACAAGCCTTTGGCCAACTAAGCCACAAGTGGGGCCCACACCCATTAATACAAAAGCCTTCTCAAAAATCACCAAATGAAGAAATGTCACACTTTCTAACAGATGAAAAAGCTTCAAGCAAAGATCATATTCTTAACTTTGCGAGTTACTTCAACAATTTATGCGAGATTATGTCTTAACAACGTAAGATTTTGCGATTTTAAGGAAGGATGGTGCAATCTTTCTCAAGAATATCATACGGATTTTTTCCTACTCCGGTCTTGCCGTCACGTGTTTTGTTGCGATTGTCGTGTGCTAGAGGGATTGTTAAGAGAACCGGTGCAGGTATGTTAAGGCTATCCCCTCTTTCTTTTGGCATGATCTATACAACACAAACGAAACGAGCAAATGCACAATTTTCATAAATGACTCTATTCATAGAAATACTCGAGATGCTTATGTTCTTGATTCCCCATGTGTCATATTATTCTATCATCTGTTCATGGGTCTCAGAAAATACGTAAGTTGATAAAGTTTATTTCATGATATTAATCAAAGGTATAATAGTCTTATGACACTCTGAAAGATTTTATTGACGTACTTCTCATGCATTGCATTCATGTACATTGAACCGTGACCAGATGGTATTATACACGCATATATATGTATATTATATGTATATAGGATATGGGAAAAGGTTACAGCATTATATACGCACCACCACCTGATCAGCTGGTATACGTTGATGATTTGTCCACAGTGGCCGAAATGATATGATGGGATGCCCTCAGAGGCTTGATAATATTATGTATGCATATACCTATGCATGGTATGATATTTATATGCATATGCATGACATTGTAAATATTAATGATTCACGGAGTTATTCATACTTACATGTTGAGTCTTTTACTCCATGTTTCTCTCATGTCTATTGTTTACTGATTTTCATTCCTTATATACTCGGTACATTATTTGTATTGACGTTTCTTTTGCCTGGGGACGCTACTTTTCATGCCCACAAGTCCCGATAGACAGGTCGAGAGTCCTCCAAGTAGGCTATCAGCTCAGCCGAAGGTGTTGGTGCGCTCCATTTGCTCCGGAGTTGCTTGTTTGGTCATATTGATTTAGACAGGTATTGTTTGGTATGGCAGGGCTTTGTCCCGACCTTTATGACAATTATGTATTCTTAGAGGCTTGTAAACAGATGTCATGTACGTAAAAGACTATATGGCCTTGGCGGCCTATGTTCAATGTACGAGTGGTTATTTTGGCCTTATAGGCCCGTATGTCTTAAGTATAAGTTGGTATTTCATATTGTATTCTACTTATCTCACAACAGCCTCTCCGGCTCAGTTATCTATGATAGTGTGATACGAAAAGATATGTTATGTTGGAACTCAGTTGAGTAAGGTACCGGGTCCTCGTTGCATCCCCTCGGTTTGGGTCGTGACACAAATCATACTGACCAAATAAGCAACTCCGGAGCAAATGGAACGCACCAACACCTTCCGCCGAGCTGATAGTCTACTTGGAGGACTCTCAACGTGTCTATCGGGACCTGTGGGCATGAAGCACAGCATTCCCAGACAAAAGGAATGTCGGTACAAATAATTTACCGAGTATGTCAGGAATGAAAATCAGTAAATAAAAGACCAGAGAGAAACTTGGAGTAAAAGATTCAACATGTAAGTCTGAATAGCTCTGTGAATCACTTCGTATTTATAATGCCATGCATATGCATATAAATTCCATGTCATGCATAGGTATATGCGTACATAACATCATCAAGCCTTTGAGGGTATCCCAACATATCATCTCGGCCACTGTGGGCAATTCATCAATGTATACCAACTGATCAGGTGGTAGTGCATATATAACGCCATAACCTTTTCTCATATCCCATATACATATAATATACGTATATATAACGCCATCTGATCATGGGTCAATGTACATGTATAAATGCATGAAATGCATAAGAAGTGTGTCAATAAGATTTCTCGGAATGTCATAAGATCAATATGCCCTTGATTAATATCATGAAATAAACTTTTTCAACTTATGTATTTTCTGATACCCATGAACAGAACACATGGGGAATCAAGAACATAGGCACTTCTAGTACTTCTACGAATATAGTGATTTATGAAATCTATGCATTTACTCATTTCGTTTGTATCGTATGGATCATGCGAAAAGGAAAGAAAGGATAGCCTTAACATACCTGAGCCGATTCTCTTGGCAATCCTTCCAACACCCGTCAAACGCGACAAAACATGTAACGGCGGATCGATGTAGGGAAAAATCCGTATTATGTTCTTGAGAAAGATTATACCGGGCTCCCTTAGAATTGCAAATCCCGTTGCTATTATGTAGTATAACTTCGTATGAAATTTTGTTTTAGCAAATCACGTTGCTATCATCTAATTAGTCTCGTATGAATTGTTGAAGCTCTCTTCCTTACATTCTAGAGATATATGTATCTCCCTTAAGTGATTTAGAGGAGTTGTTAAGCATAATGGGTGTGGGCCCCACTTTAGAGATGACTTTTGTCCAACAATCCCCTAAATAAGCCACATAATTACCTAAACCAAGAGTCACCATTTGGCTTGATTAAGAATGTAACTTGCTGCCACGTTGGGAGCTTTGTCCCCACCAACTAATTATCCACAATTTACTAATTACATGGTTAATCTTCCATTAAACCAATAACTAACTAATTACCCATATAATTAAGAATTATTCCAAATTACTTAAAATACTAATCACTTTTAACACACTTCATACACCTTACTGTCACGACCCAAACCGATGGGCCGCGACGGGCGCCTGGTGCCTTACTCAACCGAGAACCAACGTTACATATCATTCTTATCGTACTGTCATGGGCAAATGGGCCAAATGGGCCAAATGGGCTAATAAGAATAAACATAAGGGAATATTAAATATAAGACTAACTAATCTGACATAAAAACTTATACATGTGACATAGAGCCTACAGAACCAAAAGTACACTGAACATAGGCCGATAAGGCCGTACAATCTTTCACGTACACGACATATGTCTAAAAGCCTATAAGGATACATAAATGTCATAAAAATCGGGACAGAGCCCCGCCATACCAATCAACACATGTCCTAATCATACTGACCAATAGCAACTCCGGAGCAAATGGAGCGCACCAACACCTTCCGCTGAGCTGATAGCTTACTTGGAGGGCTCTCAACCTATCTATCGGGACTTGCGGGCATGAAACGCAGTGTTCCCAGGTAAAGGGACGTCAGTACAAATAATGTACTGAGTATGTAAGGCATTAAGATCAATACATAAGAGACCTAATGGAACAACGAATTCCGCCTGTATGTCTAAATAACTTTGTAAATTCTGAAATATTTATAATGTCATGCACGTGCGTATAAGTATCGTGTCATGCATAGTTATAGGTGTACATAACATCATCAAGCCTCAAAGGGCATCCCATCATATCATCTCAGCCACTGTGGGTAAAATCATCAACGTATACCAGCTGATCAGGTTGTGGTGCGTATATAACGCCATAACCTTTTTCCATATCCCATATACATATAATATACGCGAATATAACGCCATCTGGTCATGGGTTAATGTACATGTATAAATGCATGAAATGCATAAGAAATACGTTACTAAGATTTCTAGGAATATCATAAAATCAATATGCCTTTCGGATAAATTTTATCAATTACTTATTTTTCTTAGACCCATGAACAGAAGATATAATAATAAGTCACATGGGGAATCAAGAATATAGACACCCCTAGTACTTCTATGAATAGATTCATTTATGAAAGTTACGTATTTTGCTTGTTTCATTTGTATTATTTGGACCATGCCAAAAGGAAAGAAGGGATAGCCTTAACATACCTGAACCGATTCTCTTGACAATTCCTCTAACACACGTCCTTTGCGAAAAACACGTAACGGTGGATCGAAGTAGGGGAAATTTCGTATGATATTCTTGAGAAAGATTGCACCGTACTTCCTTAGAATCGCAAAATCCCGTTGCTATTACGCAGTATAATTTCGTATGAAATTGTTCTTAAGATCGTTACTTTGCTTTGCTGCTCAAGAAATTCTCAAGCATCATCCCCTTTTCAATTAAATGAGTTCTACTAATATTCTAGTAGTAGTAGAGAAAAGGAAAAAGTTTCACTTTGTCTCCAAAAGTGACATGATTTCGTGGAACTTTTTGATCTCACATGTGTTACACTTTGATCAAATGTGTTGCCA
The DNA here is from genome assembly GCF_000390325.3 of Nicotiana tomentosiformis. NCBI lineage: Eukaryota > Viridiplantae > Streptophyta > Magnoliopsida > Solanales > Solanaceae > Nicotiana > Nicotiana tomentosiformis. The sequence continues at coordinate 31,414,041 of NC_090821.1, forward strand.
AGCCTCCAACTAGCTAATCATAAGAGAAACTCTTCTTTAGGTGTATCCACGTCCACCTACTAAGTAGTGATTAGTCATTCTAGCTACTTACACATGGATTAATGCCCACACAATTAAGAATTATCTCAAATTACTTAAAATACTACTCACTTTTAGCACACTTTATGTACTCTATTATCGTGATCATGGGGTACCTTGTATGGTACTAGTCCATAAATACTGGGTATTATGGCTCATATCGTATTATATTCCAAATTGACAACCTTCAACAAAACTCATTTTCTTCGATTCGTTTACCCTTTCACCTTCACGAATTTACTCATCATTTGTTTGAAATACCATAATACTTAAATTCTCCAAATAATCTTGTCCTTGAATTGATGTCAATTATCTTACGACAAATTCAACGTACAATACTACAGGGTATAATATCGTCGTAATAAATTACTGCAAAGCGTAACATCATCGCAATAAATTACTGCGGAGCGTAACATCATCGTAATATAATACTGTGGAGCGTAATATCATTCCCCCCTTTGGAACATTCGTCCTCGAATGTTGACTGATGCAGTTATCATTTTCAAAACCTATGTCTTCCGAATACTTTAGTATTCTCTCCTTGCCATCTAGGCAACTATTATGTGAATAAATCCAAAGGCCAAGGCATTCCCCACTTTAGGCCTCTTTCTCATTTCACGGCTTGTGATCGGAATCCTTCCAATCTCGTAATTGTTGCTACCTTCTATCATGCAGTCTGTATGACTCTGACCTTGTAAGTGCGCCTATGCGACTCTTCTTTCCTTTTTCCTCTGATTGTTATTTAGCCAATCTCTAGGTCTCACTTTGTGGACATATATAGAGCTTGACAAGATGTCCCACTGGCATCTATAAGTACACTGAAGTTCTTCACTCGGTACTTTTTTGAAATTATGAATATTGCTATATCTTATTTCATAGACCCGGTTATCTACCCGCATGACTTTACTGCAGCTAGGTAGGTCATACTATACCATAACTCTTACTTCGATTTACCATTACTGAGGTCTGCTACCAAACTCCAGGTTATTCTAGTTGCTTATCCTATATGTATAAAGCTGAGTCCTTTAATGCTTCTTCATTACTATTCATATTAAGACTGATGGCCAAATCTCATCTCATACTTTGTAACTTTTATCCATCCATTATTAATTCACTTCAATGTTGATCTACAATCTACCACTGAAGACTTGAAACTTCTTACGTAATACATTGCCGCTAGGGCTCACGTCTCATCGGGGAACATCTAAAATGATTAGACTAATCCACCTGTGGGGCGATACCATGCTTCCATAACCGTATTTCATTGCATCCCAATATGATTCACATTCCATGGGTATTTTAATCCTGAGGACTTATCCATTCTCGTCACCTTCTCACTCGCCCTTTCTTATCCTTACTCCTGTCTTCTAGAACATTGTCGCTTTACCATACAATAGCTTGCGGCCTACACATATCTATTTATATTACTCGTAACCTTTCAACTTGCATCATATATTTCCTTATATCATTCTAGAACATCAATCGAGACATCATATCGTCTCTAACTCTTATTTACTCTTCTAATCAGGCTTTTTGATACCTAGAAACCATAGGCTGGAATACATGCTACTGATGACGCCACTATCATTCCTGGATACTGAATCCCAGGGCTTCTAGCCTTCTATCTGAAGTATAGATTATTCAGAACCTTCTGCACCTGAGTATCTCGTACGTTGTTCACCTTTACATTACTTACCGTAAACTCTCGCATCATATCTTCTATCTCTTTCATAACCTCCCTTTCACATAGGTATGATTCACATCCACAACTTGAAGCTCTATTATAATACTACAATCTGGTGGGAGCTTCATACTGACTTCTTATAAGGCTGTTACTTTTCTAACTGGCTTTATCGTAGATCCGTTATAACTATGGTTGTTGTACTATCTTTCTTGTACTTCCGATATTAAGGGTGATCCTGCAATGCTCTCGATCATGATTTCTATAATTTTCTTGGTCCAATAATCAGACTCCTGATTTACTTGGTTGATGTAACTCTTTAGTTTCCTCGTCCTTCTGATCAGCCTTTATGTAGGCTTAATCTATCTTCCGATCTGTGGCTCATGGTATTAGTTATTACTTTACCCTTTCATAGACGCAATCGAATATCCGTGATACCATCATCTAACAATTCAATCCATTGTCTATGACCTGGACTCAATTTTTTCTTTTAACTTATACCAGAGTCTTCTACAGCTGTATAATTGTCAACATATATGCTGCATGGATAATACTCTGAAATCTTAAGTGCGTTCATAGCGTAACTAACTCTGGATCATTGATCGAATAATTCCTTTCATTCTTTCTCAGCTTTCTTTAAACGTAAGCTATTACTTTTCCTGGTTTTTTGGCCCCCTTGTTGTGTGCATACGCTTATCTTAGTTCCCACACATGCCCGAATTTTCGTGCAACTCATATGATATCGAATATTACTTTTGATTTTACTTCCCGTTCATTAGCCACGGTAGGTGCCACTTTCTTATGGAGTGCATACAATGTTATAGTGAGACTATTTTTACAAGACCATTTCCTTTTAGGTCACTGTGCTTAGGTTGAAGCCTCATTCCTTATTTTCTCAGCTAGTCTTTCGTTGTAGTACCTAGGTAAGATCCTCTGACTCTTATAAAGCTGCGACCTTATTACATTGTATACCCGATGGATTCTTGATGTTTGTACTCGCCTATAATTATCCTTAGTTACTTACCTCCACACTCATGTTCTCGTATGGTTGCTTCTGAACTGAAGTTTTGACTGTCTTCACAGTGGCATTCTCTTTCATTTCCGTAACACTCATATGGTACCTTTAACTTTCTCAACTCCTATCTGAATATATCTCAAGTTTTACAATGTCATAAATGCGGGGCTGCATTCACTATATTGGGTTTTACTATATTTATCTTGCACGACCTACTGATTTATTTGTATCCTCTTGACTTGCCATAACTAGGCTCTTCCTGAATCAACAACTAACTATTCGTTGGCCCATTCTCGTATCATTACTCCGCGAACTCTTTCTTGGGTTATTTCCTTTGTCTTAACTTACGTCTCACACTGGCTCCTTATTTATCAATAACATCTCGGGCAGGAACCCTTACTTTCTCTCCTTGATGTCGTGCTTGCATAATGTTCTGGAATCATAGCATATCTGTAGGATTTGGATAAATGTAATCTCATTCCTTTCTCATGTTTATCGCCTTCTTCCTTTACCATTCCATAGTTACTAAAACCACGTAATTCTGACTTATTGCCACATCACTCCATATTCCCCCCTTTAGGGGAGTACTAAGATTTAGAGCTACGACGATCTGCCTATAGATGTTTTACCTCTTTATCTTTGGCGTCTTTTCACATCATCGATGACCCTTACCCGCCTTGCGGTAATCCTTCTGTACCAAGGATAACAAAATTCCTTACTAGCGAGGGTGATACTTGGTATAACTGGCACATACAATCCCTTAAGTTTAACTTTGCTCACATTACTTGCTTTTAGGGAAGCGTCGTCTTGAATGACCATTCTCTGAATTTCTCATTAATCTTCTTCTGCTGTCCATTATATTATCGCCGGAAAGAAATCTGAAATTTTCACGATGTCGACCATTATCAAATCACTCAGTCTCTAATTCATGTTTAGTTTATCTTGTTCACCAGCCCATACTGATTTCTATTATTCTGGAGTCTAACATTTCCTTATGCTAGTCACATTGGAGTCACGAACTTATTTCTCGAAATAAGGCTATGACTTTATGGCCTATACTCTTTTGTTGTCTCAAGGTCTGTCACCTCTCGTCTTTTCCTTCACTTGACTATAGACTATGTAATACTATTTATTTTTATCTACCGGTGTTATCCATGTATCACATCTTACTCATAATGTTTTATTAACTCTCTTCTTGTTTCCCTGCTAACATTTCTGTCTATTACTTTATTCAGAAAACTTCAACAAGACATCCTTTTGTTTTTAGCTCCCCTTGCTCCATCCACCGGCTCTTCGGGTTGCCTAACATTCTCTCTATACTAGGGACGGGAGCCACACTAAGGTAATATTTATCCCTTCAAGGCTTCCAGTACCTATCTTTGTACTATTCATATCTAGTTGTACTATTCTAGAGTGCACCATCTGGGTGTCTCACAAGGAGATCTATTACCACATTTGCGCTATCCTTCAGAAGTATCAACTAATGCTAACAATCCATGCACCATTTTGGGTTACTCTAAACCCAACTTGATCCTGATATCACATCCTTCTCTTAAACTATATCTATCATCTCCCATAGGGCATAACTGAGATGGATGTGACCAATTATACATACCTTTGTTATTGTGGAAGGTAATTCAAAATGCTTATATCTCCCTTCCTGAGTGGTAAGTAATGATAAACTTCACTCACTGAGTACCTCGTACCCTTCTTCATCTTGCTTCTTTTACTTGTTGAAGCTTGTATCTAGCTTATGAATCTCTCATTGGCTTTCACCATATGGGTGGATAGATATTCTTGCCTTAGGACTCCTTTTCCAGAAGCTCACACGTCTTAGTACACACATGATCTGCTGGAGACCTTGCCTTTACTCATCATAAGCATGACGAAAAATCGAGTTCCTCTGACTCAACTCTTCCACAGCCGCATTCAATCCCTTACCAACCGTCTTTCTAGATGTAGGCATCGTCGTATTATGAATAAGATAGAGGTTAGGAAATTGAGTTCTTACAACTGAGCTCTACCATACGATCTAGAGTAAGAAGAAATGGTGACAAACCTAAATGCCCTGTAGCCTCCTGCGTATAAGTGTGGTGCACAACACACCCATAAACAAGACTCTACTAGACATGGCTTGTAGACTCCCTAGGATAGAACTGCACTGATACCACTTTTGTCATGACCCAAACCGATGGGCCGCGACGGGCACCTGGGGCCTTTAATCAACCGAGTACCAACATTACATATCATTATTATCGTACTGGCATTGGCAAATGGGCCAAACAGGTCATCATAGTCTAACTAGAATAAACATAAGGGAATATTCAATATAAGACGACCCAATCTGACATAAAAACTTATATATATGACATAGGGCCTATAAGACCAAAATTACATTGAACATAGGCCGATAAGGCCGTACAATCTTTCACATACACGACATATATCTACAAGCCTCTAAGGATACATAAATGTCATAAAGGTCGGGACAGAGCCCCGCCATACCAATCAACACATGTCCTAATCATACTGACCAATAGCAACTTCGGAGCAAATGGAGCGCACCAACACCTTCCGCTGAGCTGATAGCTTACTTGGAGGGCTCTCAACCTGTCTATCAGGACCTGCGGGCATGAAACGTAGCTTCCCCAGGCAAAAGGACGTCAGTACAAATAATGTACAGAGTATGAAAGGCATGAAGATCAATACATAAGAGACATAGATGAAACGTGAAACAAACAATTCCGCCTGTATGTCTAAATAACTTTGTAAATTCTGACACATTTATAATGTCATGCACGTGCGTATAAGTGTCGTGTCATACATAGGTATAGGTGTACATAATATCATCAAGCCTCTGAGGGCATCCCATCATATTATCTCGGCTACTGTGGGCAAAATAATCAACATATACCAGCTGATCAGGTGGTGGTGCGTATATAACGCCATAACCTTTTCCCATATCCCATATACATATAATATACGCGTATATAACATCATTTGGTCATGGGTCAATGTACATGTATAAATGCATGAAATGCATAAGAAATACGTAACTAAGATTTCTCGGAATCTCATAAAATTAATATGCTTTTCGGATAAACTTTATCAAATAGGTATTTTTCTGAGACCCATGAACAGAAGATATAATAATAATTCACATGGGGAATCAAGAATATAGACACCCCTAGTACTTCTATGAATAGAGTCATTTATGAAAGTTGCGTATTTTGCTCATTTCATTTGTATTATTTGAACCATGCCAAAAGGAAAGAAGGGATAGCCTTAACATACCTAAACCGATTCTCTTGACAATCCCTCTAACACACGTCCTTTGCGAAAAACACGTAACGGCGGATCGAAGTAGGGGAAAATCCGTATGATATTCTTGAGAAAGATTTCATTGTACTTCCTTAGAATCGCAAAATCCCGTTGCTATTACGCAATATAATTTCGTATGAAGTTTTTTCTTAAGATCGTTACTTTGCTTTTCTGCTCAAGAAATTCTCAAGCATCATCCCCTTTTTAATTAAATGAGTTCTACTAATATTCTAGTAGTAGTAGAGAAAAGGAAATAGTTTCACTTTGTCTCTAAAAGTGACATGATTTCGTGGAACTCTTTGATCTCACATGTGTTACACTTTGATCAAATGTGTTGCCAAGCCTCCAGCTAGCTAATCATAAGAGAACCTCTTCTTTAGGTGTATCCACGTCCACCTACTAAGTAGTGATTAGTCATTCTAGCTACTTACACGTGGATTAATGCCCACACATTTAAGAATTATCTCAAATTACTTAAATTACTACTCACTTTTAACACACTTTATGTACTTTATTATCGTGGCTATGGGGTACCTTGTATGGTACTAGTCTATAAATGCTGGGTATTATGACTTGGATCGTATTATATCCCAAATTTACAACCTTTAACGAAACTCATTTTCTTTGATTTGTTTACCCTTTCACCTTCACGAATTTACTCATCATTTGTTTGAAATAGCATAATACTTAAAATCTACAAATAATCTTGTCCTTGAACTGATGTCAATTATCTTACGACAAATTCAACGTACAATACTACATGGTGTAACATCGTCGTAATAAATTACTGCGAAGCGTAACATCATCGGAATAAATTACTGTGGAGCGTAACATCATCGTAATATAATACTGCGGAGCATAACACTTACTATCATGGTCATGTGGTATCTTGTATGGCACTAATCCATAAATACGGGGTATTATAGCTTGGACCGTATTTTATCTAAAATTGACAACCTTCAAGGGAACTCATTTTTTTTATATGTTTACCCTCTCACCTTCACGAATTTACTTATCCCTTATTTGAAATAGCATAAATGCTTATAACCTCAAAAGTAATCTCATTCCCGAGTCTACGTTGATTAACTTACGACGAAACTTTAACGTACGAAATTGCGGGATGTAATATCTCATTTTCGAGCTTTCATCAATTTACTTATGGCATACTTTCACGTACGAAAATATGGGGTGTAACATCATTCCCCCCTTTGGAACATTCGTCCTCGAATGTTGGCTGATGCGCTTATCATTCTCATAACCTATAGCTCTTGCGAATACTTTAGTACTCTCTTTGCCATCTAGGAAACTATTATGTGAATAACTCTAAAGTCTAGGTCATTCTCACATTTAGGCCCCTTTCTCACACCACGGCGTGTGGTCGGAATTCTCATATTCTATCATGCAGCCTGTACGACTTTTTCCTTGTATGTGCGCCTATGCGACTCTTCCCTCCAGCTTTTAGCCAATCTCTAGGCCTTACTTTGTGAACATATACATAACTATGAAAAGTTGTACCTCTAGGTGTCTATGGCTTTACTACATCTAAGTAGGTCATACTATACCATAACTCTTACTTCGGATTACTGTTAATGAGTTCTGCTACCCAACTCCAAGTTACTCTCGTTGCTTATCCCATATGTATAAATCTAAGTCCTTTAATGCTTCCTCTTTACTGTTCATCTTAAGAATGACGGCCTAATCTCATCTCATACTTTGTAACTTTTATCCATCCATTATTGATTCACCTTAATATTGATCTATAATCTACCACTGATAACTTGAAACCTCTTGCATAATCACTAGGGCTCACGTTGCATCAAGGAACATTTGAAGTGATTTTCCTGATCCACCTGGGGGCGATACAATACTTCCATAACCGTATTTCATAGCATCCCAATGTGATTCACCTTACGTGGGTATTTTAATCATGTACAATTCATGAAATTCCTTTTTCTCTTTTTTTCATCAAATCATTACTCAATCGAATGCCCAAATGTTATCCTTTATCTATCACAATTACACCCTTATTCTACTACCAGGGCAGCATTCCATCTCTTCTAAATTCTATTAGTCTTAGACTCCTTTTAGTTCATTCAGACTATACTGAGCTTTCTATAGCTTAGAGAAACCATTAGCTCTCTTGTTTTCCTGGGCTTAACCCCGAGTACTTATCCATTCTCGTCACCTTCTCACTCACTTTTCCTTATCCTTATTAATATCTTCCTAAAACCTTGTCGCACTACCATACTTTAGCTTGCAACCTACACATATCTATTTATACAACTCGCAACTTTTCTTCAACTTGCTTGCACCATAGATTTCCTTATGTCATTCTGGAACATCAAAAGATGTCCCATCGTCTCTAACTCTTCTTTACTCTCTTAACTAGACCTCTCGATACCTAGAAACAATAGGCTGGAAAATATGCCACTGACGATGCCGCTATCATTCCTGGATACTGAATCCCATCGCTTCTAGCCTTCTATCCAAAGTATGGACTATTCACAACCTTCTGCATTTAAGTATCTCGTACGTTGTTTACCTTTACCTTACTTACCTTAAAATCCCGCATCGTATCTTCTATCTCTTTCATAACCCCCCTTCCACATAGGTAGGATTCACACCCACAACTTGAAGCTCAATTATAATACTTGCATCTCTGGCGCATACACAATCCGGTGGGAGATTCATACTGACTTCTTATGAGACTGGTACTCTTCTAACTGGCTTTCTCGTAGAGCCGTTATAGAATATGGTTGTTGTACTATCTCTCTTGTGCCTCTGATATTAAGAGTGATTCTGCAATGTTCTCAATCACGATTTCTATAATTTTTTGGGTCCAATAATCAGACTCCTGATTTACTTAGTTGATGTAACTCTTTAGTTTTCTCTTCCCTCTGATCAACCGTTATGAAGGCTAAAGCGATCTTCTGATCTGCGGCTCCTGGTATTAGTTATTACTTTAGTCTTTCATGGGCGCTATGGAATATCCATGATACAATCTTCTAATAATTCAATCCTTTGTCCATGACCTGGACTCAATTCTTTCTTTTAACTTATACTAGAGTCTTCTACGACTGTATGATTGTCAACATATATGATACATGGATAATACTCTGAAATCTTAATTGCGTTCATAATGTAACTAACTCTATATCATTATTCGAATAATTCCGTTCATTCCTTCTCAGCTTTCTTTAAATGTAAGCAATTACTTTTCCTGGTCGTTCTACCACTTGCTGCATGGATACTTGGCTCATCTTAGTGGCCACACATATTGGAATTCCATACAACCCATATGATCTTGAATATCACCTTTTGATTTTTTTCCTTCTTCCCGTTCATTAGCCACGATAGCTGCCACTTTCTTATGGAGTGCATACATTGTTGTTGTGAGACTGTTGTTACAAGATCATTTCTTGTTTAGGTCAATGTGCTTAAGTTGAAGCCTTCTTCCTTATTTCCTCAGCTAGTCTTTCATTGTAGAACTTAGGGAGGACCCTCTGACTCTTGTAAAGCTGCGAGCTTATTACATCGTATACTCGACGGAATTTTTGATGTCCTTCCTCGCCTATAACTATCCTTATTTACTTACCTCCACGTCCTTGTGCTTGTAGGGTTGCTTCTGAACTGATATTTTGACTTTCTTCCAATGGGACTCTGTTTTATTTCCGTAATACTCACACAGTACCTTTAACTACCCCAAATCCTATCTGAATATTTCTCAAGGGTCATGATGTCATATCTGCGAGACTGAATTCCCCATGTTGGTTCACTATGTTTATCCTGCACGATCTGTTGATTTGTCTGTATCCTCTTGTCTAGCCATAACTGGGCTCTTCCTGAATCAACTGCTAACTATTCGTTGGCCCATTCTCATAACAATATTCCACGTAATCTTTCTTGGGTTATTTCCTTTGTCTTAACTTACGTCTTGCACTGGCTCCTTATCTATCAATAACATCTCAGGCTGGAACCCTTACTTCCTCTCCTTGATGTGTATTTGCATAATGTTCTGGAATCGTAGCATATCTGTAGGATTTGAATAAGTGCAATATCATCCCTTTCTCATTTTTATCGCATTCTTCCTTTAGCATTACATAGTTACTAAAACCACTTAATTCTGACTTAATGCCACATCACTCTATATTTTCCATTTTATGGGAGTACTAAGATTTAGTGCTACGACGATCTACCTATAGATGTTTTACCTCTTCATCTTTGGCGTCTTTTAACATCATCGATGATTCTTACTCGCCTTGCGATAATCTTTCTGTACCAAAGATAACGAAATTCCTTACTCACAAGGGTGACACCTAGTGTAACTGGCACACATATTCCCTTAAGCTTAACTTTGCTCACATTGCTTGTTTTAGGGAAGCATCTTCCTGAACAACCTTTAAAGGTTATTCTTCTATCGTCCATTCTATTATTGCCGGAATGCAATCTCTGAATTTCTCATGATGCCGACTATTATCAAATCACTCAGTCCCTAATTCATGTTTAGTTTATGTTGTTCACCAGCCCATACTGATTTCTATTATTCTGGGGTCTAACTTTTCCTTCTGGTAATCACGTTAGAGTTACGAACTTATTTCACGAAATGAGGATATGACTTTATGGCCTACACTCTTTTGTTGTCTCAAGGCCTGTCACCTCTCATTTTTTCCTTCCCTTGACTATAGACTCTGTCATATTGTCATTTTTTGATCTACCGTTGTCATCTATGTATCACATCTTACTCATAATGCTTCATTAACTTTCTTCTTATTTTCCTGCTAACATTTTTGCTTATCACTTTTCTAAGGCCCCGTAAAATTTTGCAAAAAGAAATATAATGTTTCGTGGTGACGGATTGGGCTTTCTGTTTAGGTTGAATAATGCACTAAGGGACAAAGGAAACTTTTTGGCAGAGAAATGCATTTCTGCGGTCCATTATGCGACCGCAGAATCACTCTGCGGCCACCGTATAATGGCCGCAGAGTGAGGCAGGAGAGGGGCAGTTTTGGATGCCATTCTGCGGTCGACTATGCGACCGAAGAACTATTCTACGGTTCACTATGCGACCGCAGACCCAGGCAGATTTTTGCCAATTTTGGACACCAATTATGCGGCCGATATGTGGTCCGCATATCGATTATGCGATCGCAGACGTTCCGGAGCTTCATTTTTGGGTTTTTAAAACCCGACCCTTCTTCGTTAAATATACGCTTTGGGGCATTTTTGAGCTAAAATCTGACATTTTAGAGTGAGAGAAAGTGCCCTAGAGTGAGAAGGTGTTCCTCAATAATTGTTCTTCAATTCTTGCTCAAATTTTGGAAGATTAAGAAGGAAAACTCACTAGGTCTTCATCCCAGAGGTAAGATTCTACACCCTAACCCTCAATTTTGAATTTTGTCTAGAAATGGGTAATTAGCAAGATAATATTTGGGCATGAGAGTTGTTTATTTTACATGCATGTGTTATCAAAGGGTGTAGGAAGATTGTTGAGCTAAAATGGTAAAGATTGGGTTGTGGGATGATGGAATCCTCCATAAAAGGACCTTGAAACCTTAATGCACACCTATTGTTTGATAAAATGCTCAAATAAGCTAGAACCATGAACATCTTCCTAATTTTGGTTCAATTTGTTATATTTCTAAAACATATTGAAGTTGCTAAGAATTCCAGAACATTTTAGAGTTTAAGGAAGCTCCATTGAGGTATGTTAGCTAAACTCTTCTTTAAGAATTGGAACCCCAATATCCTTGTAAGTTCCAAGATATTTATTGCAAGTTGAGTATTCCGAATAAGTTTTGTGACAAATATATATATGTTCAATTTGTGTTTCAAGTGCTCTTATCATATTGTATTATAAATTGAAGATGTGTTCCAAACTATGGATAGTGTATCTACAAATTATGATTCCAAGTCTTGATTTATGTGGAAAACTATTATGCCAAATTGTGTAGAGATTGTGATTGGGGTTACACCTCCACCCGCATATATTGGGGTGAGGCGCAAGAGCCGATGTCATGACCCAAACTGATGGGCCGCGACGGGCACCCAGTATCTTACTCAACCGAGTACCAACATAACATATCTTTCTTATCGTACTATCATTGATAAATGGGCCAAACGATTGTCATGAAATAACTAGAATGAAACGTAAGGTAACACTCGTCGTAGGATGACCCAACATGTAATACCAACTTATGCATATGACATATGGTATAAGGCCAAAATGATCACTCGTATACTGAACATAGGCCGACAAGGCCATACAATCTTTCACGTACATGACATGTGTCTACAAGCCTCTAAGAGTACATAAACGTCATAAAGCCGGGGCAGGGCCCCGACATACCAATCAATACATGTCCGATGCATACTAACTAAATAGGCAACGCAGTAGCAAATGGAGCGCACCAACATCTTCCGCTAAGCTGATCGCCTACTTGGAGGACTCTCGACCTATCTATCAAGACCAGCGGGCATGAAACGCAGCGTCCCCAGGCAAAAGAGACGCCAGTACAAATAATGTACCGAGTATGTAAGGAATAAAAATCAGTAAATAATAGACATTAGAGAGATATAGAGTAAAAGACTCGACATATAAGTCCGAATAACTCTGTGAATCATTAATATTTATAACGTCATGCATATGCGTATAAATGTCATACCATGCTTAGGTATATGCATTCATAACATCATAAAGCCTCTGAGGGCATCCCATTATATTATCTCGGCTACTATGGGAAAAATCATCAACGTATACCAGCTGATCAGGTATATATATATATATATATATATGCGTATATAACGCCATCTGGTCATAGGTCAATGTAAATGAATACAATGCATGAGAAGTACGTCAATAAAATCTTTCGAAATGTCATAAGACCATTATGACTTTGATTATATCATGAAGTAAACTTTGTCAACTTACGTATTTTCTGAGACCCATGAATAGACGATGTAATAATAAGACACATGAGAATTCAAGAACTTAGGCACCTCTAATACTTCTATGAATAGAGTCATTTATGGAAGTTGTGCATTAGCTCGTTTTGCTCGTGTCGTATAGATCATGCCAAAAGTAAAGAAGGGATAGCCTTAACATACCTGAGCTGATTCTCTTGACAATCCCTCTAACACACGTCAATTGCGACAAAACACATAACGGCAGATCAAAGTAGGGAAAAATCCGCATGATATTCTTGAGAAAGATTGTACCGTGCTTTCTTAGAATTGCATCTCACGCATAATCGGATCTTATATGAAATTTGCTAAAGCTCATCCGTCACTTAGTAAATATAACCATCTTCAACTTGAGATTTTAGATAAGCCTTTTGTTATGCTAATCAGGTTACCATTGAAAATTTGTATCAAAATCTCTTAAATGAATTAGAGATCTTATACCTTAATAAGGTAAGAAATCTCTTAAAATGTTGTGCTTGAACTCCATCCGTAAAAAGATCTCTTAGCAAGTCTTAGCATACTCTTTTTAATAAGGTAAGAGATAAAGTCTTAAAGTTACATGTTGTGGACCCCACTTTGATGATGACTTGGCCACAAATACTCTCTTAAAATGCCACTTTGTAATGAGAGTTAAGAGTCATTTTCTTTGTCTTAGCTTGCTGCCACGTTGGGTTCAAGAAGTTCATAGTTTCATAGGCTTGAATTGGGTTGAAATTCGTAGAATCAATGTTGTTTTATGTGATTTTTGGCCTTGAGTAGGTCTGCTATGTGTTTTGGGACTTGTTGGTATATTCGAACAGGGTCCCGGGGGCCCCGGGTGTGATTCGGATTGAATCCGGATCAATTTATGGACTTGTGCTATTGTTGAAGTTCCAGCCTTCTAGTGTCATTGCACCCGCGGAGGGATTGGCCGCAGGTGCGGACTCGCAAAAGTGAGCAGTGGACCGCAGAAGCAAAGAAGGCTTTGCCCAGCTGGGATCGAAGATGTGAGGGGCTTTCCGCATCTGCGAGTCTGCAGGTGCGGTGAAGTGGTCGTAGATGCGGAAGGGTGCAAGCTTGGTCGGTCATCGTAGAAGCGGAGAGTTTTCCGCAGGAGCGCACTCGCATGTGCGATATTTTATCCGTAGAAGTAGAATCCCCTGAGCTTAAGTGGAATCTGCACCTGCTCTGGTTTTTCTGCAGGTGCGGCATCGCAGATGCGATAGAAGGCTCGCATAAGCGAATTCGCTGGGCAGAAAATGGGAAATTTCTAGGGTATGATTCATAATCCATTTTTGGACTTAGAGAGCTCGGTGTGAGGGGATATTTCGGGAGATTTTCAAGGGAAACATTGGGGTAATAATTCCTAACTCGATTCTGATTAAATAACACGAATGTATTGTTGATTTCATCATTAAATTAGTGTTTTGGAGTTGGAAATTTGGGAAACATTTCTGAAATTTCTTAGGCTAAAATTTGGGGATTTAAAAGGCGATTTGAGGTCGGATTTGAGTAATTCTTGTATGGTTGGACTCGTTATCGAATGGGTGTTCGGGTTTTATAATTTTGGTCGGGTTTCGAGGTGCGGGCCGGAGTTGACATTTTGGATTGACTTTTTAATTCTTTGCAAAGATCGTAATTTCATTGTTTGAATTAGTTTCCTATAGTTTATATTTATAGTATGAAGTTATTTTGGCTAGTTTCGAGTCGTTCAAAGTTGGATAATGAGGGAAAGGCCTACTAGTGGATTGAGTTAGCATGATTTGAGGTAAGTGTCTTGCCTAACCTTGTGGGGGGGGGGGGGGGGGAATTACCCCTTAGGATTGGTATTGTTTGTGATAATTGTGATAGTGGAAGCCGTGCACGCAAGGTAACGAGTGTGTACACTGGCTAAATATTAAAATTACCGGTTTTAGCTATGTAGATTCCTTTCACGTCATAATTGAGTTACCTTAACACATTATAGTCATCATTTCTAGTCTATTTTCACATGCCTACTTATCTTATTCTCTTACATGCAAATTGCCTTCATGTTTAATTGAAGTTCTTGTTTCCTTTATTCTGTATTCATTATTTGATCGTTGAACGCTTTACTTGAAGTTGTTAAATCATGAAATATCTTGTTGTTTAAATTGGTATTGAGATATAAAGGCCATGATTCACATTGAGGCAAAGTGTTAAGTTGTGAAATACCATTTTGTTGAGTTGTTCATTCTGGTTGTTATTGTTGAGACTCTTGTGTACATTGTGGTTGAGCCATGGGCTCTTTACTGTGAAAATATTGTAATTGTTTGATTTCTCAGGCAAATTGTGATATTGGGCACTTGAGGTGTGATTTGTGATACGTTGTAATATTGATACGCATGCGGTATTATAAGGTTTTGGGGTTGAAATGCATGCAGTGAGATAAGGTGGGCTTGATACGCGTGGCTAGTAGGGGAACTACTAGAAGCCATGCGGTGTAATAAGGTACGCTAAAACGTGGGATGCTATTTCGGAAAGATGATTTTAGAACCTAAATGTAAAGGCTCCCGCGGTGATATAAGAAAAGATTGTGATTTATTCTTGTGATTTGAGACTACGAGGCGGTACCTCAGTAATGACTCTTGTTGGCATTTCTCCATTTTTGCACTTGTCTTTGGTTCTTGTTTCCTTAGCATATTATTAATTATTGTTCTCTGTGTTGCACTAATTGCTTTAGTTCCATGTAGCTAACTTTGATATGCCATTTGTTGTTTTAATTTCATAACTGTCATTATTACACTGCCTTACACTTGTTCAGTCTTTTATTTACTTCAGTAGGGCCTTGACCTGACCTCATCACTACTCTACCGAGGTTAGGCTTGGCACTTACTCAGTACCGTTGTGGTGTACTCATGCTATGTTTATGCACATCGAAAATCCATGTATCTCCTATCAGTCTGGGTGTCGGTGAGTTGAGTCCGTGCGTGGAGACTTCAAGGTACACCTGTCAGCGTCTGCAGGCCTCGGAGTCACCCTCTATCTACTTTTATATTTTTCCTTCTTCTACTAGTTACAGTTGTATAGGGTTGACTATCAAAACCGTTGTAGAGCTTGTGATTCAATATCACCAGGTTTTGGGGAAACAGTATATATTGAGCAGCGAAGTTTATTTTATATATATGTTGAGCATTTGAGCGTTTAATTGCTATTTCAGTTAATTTTGTATGTTTGTTAGACTTACCTAGTCTTAGATACTAGGTGCCATCACGGTATCCTACGGAGGGGAACTAGGGTCGTGACACTCTGCTGGATGTATTTATTAGTATCCATTCCGTCAAGTTGAAGTGTTCAAATGGGAAAAGTATACGTTTATGTATCGGGCCTGCAAACTGATACAAATTTAAGTGGTCACGAGGCCTTTTGGCCTATATTTATATTATTAAACATGTAAAAATCATAACATTCATCCACAAATACTTGCATATGTAGTAGATTATTAAATTTATATTTATAAATAAAAATAAAATTTATTACAAATTATTAAGATTAAGAAAGTTAATTAAATTAATTATGTTAAAAGAGGTCAATGCCAAAATAGGCTATCCTCCCAAATGTTACTATTGTTCAAAAGGGCCAACTCTTAAATTCAATTTTCAGCCAACAAGAGGCCCAAAAGAATTGGCCCAAAACCCTTGACCCGGTCAAAACCGATCTCCAATCCCGCTTAGCAATTCATGCCATTATCTCTCCACCAATAGCATCATGTCTGTTGCACCTTATTTTGCACAAGTCAAAATAATATACAACTTATAGTACTCTACAAGGTTAATTATTGTTTAGAGTCGCCACCTAGTATTTCAGGTATACTAGGACACCTATTGTCATGACCCAATTTTCCCTCCGTTTGGGTATCGTGATGGCACCCAGTCTTAAGAACTAGGTAAGCCTAACAATAATTAAAACAACAACATTATTTAAATAGAATCTCTTACAATCCCAAAATTGGTAGTACAAGTCATAAGCTCTACAGAGTGTTTGCTAGAAAACTTCTAAATACAATTGTCCAAAAATAAGAATAAACAGTGCAAAACGAAAAGTTGAAGGTGACTCCGAAGCCTGCGAATGCAGCAGCAGGTTTACCTTGAGTCTCCACAGCAATAGTCCACACAGCTAGCTAACGAACAAGTACCTGGATCTGCACAAAAATATGCAGAAGAGTAGCATGAGCACACTACAACGGTGCCCAGTAAGTATCAAGACTAACCACGGTGGAGTAGTGACGAGGAACAATCAAGACACCCACTGGTCTAATAAACTGAACAGATATAAGTACATGAACAACAGAAGTATGATGTCACATAAAGACTATGCAATATGGCTCACAGTTCAGTGATGTCACATAAAGACTATGCAATATGAGCCACGGTACATTTATTTTTGTTTATAAATGTGTTTTTTTTTTGGAAAATTGTTCTTGAAAAGTATTTGAAAATGTTTTTGTTTATTTGAAAGATTGTTTGAAAATAGTTTGAAAATGTTTTGGAAGTGTTTTTGGAAAATAGTTATGGAAAATTGTTTATGTCACGACCCCAATTTCCCTCTGTGGGATGTCATGACGGCACCTAGTCTCTAAGCCTAACACTTACTAAATTAATAGAAGAATTAAACCATCAACTGATTAAATATGAAATATAAATCTTTATGCACAACTTACAATCCCAAAACCGGTAGTACAAGTCATAAGATCTACTGAATTTGTTAGAAAATCCCTAAATACAACTGTTCGGAATAGAATTAAACAGTACAAGTACAATATCAGAAGGTGACTCCGAGGCCTGCGAACGCGATGGCGGATTTACCTTGAGTCTCCATAGCAATGCTTGCCAGCTAGCTAATAATCAACAATATCCGAGGCACCTGGATCTGCATAAAAAATGTGCAGAAGCGTAGTATAAGTACACCACAGCGGTGTCCAGTAAGTATCAAGACTAACCTTGGTAGAATAGTGACGATGAACAGTCAAGACACCTACTGGACTAGACAACCTGAATAAGTATAAATGTAAAACTAACAGGGAACAATATCAATATAAAGCTAGGCATGATGACAATAATAATACAATGCTAGTAGTAGGGACTAAAATCAACAGTTAGCAACGAGACACAACAGGTAATAACACTGTAGAGTAAGCTACACACAGTTCAAATCCGGTGAAACCAAATAAAGGAAAACAAGTGACAACTCAATAGGATCAACCACTCTCACACCAGGTTTATCCAAGAATTTCGACGAGGTACCAAACCTCAAAATCACAAATCACGGGTCCCAAATCGTGAACCATAATCACTTGGCATCTTGTGCCCACATTACAATTTATAATAGCACTGCCCAAGGAGTGACAATATCTAATATCCGTACGGACCACTCACGTGCTAACAATAATAATGACTCATGACTGCACGGATATCTCACGTGCCAACAGGATAACTCTCACACATAAGGCAAGTACACGGGGGTACATGTAAATGGTCAAAATATCAGGATTCATCTTCTTAGACCGATATGGGTGACTTTTCTACGTGTATGCTTGTGCAAGTGTTCTACCACAATTCAAGTCAACAAGTAAGAGTAGAGACAATGAATGGTACAAAAGAAACGATCACCACAAAATGTACAGTGTAATAAAGACAGCAATGAAATTAAACAACGAATAGTACAACAAGATTAGCTACACAGAACTAAGCATATAGTGCAGTACGGAGAAAGACAACTAATAGTATGCTAAGGAAACAACAATCAAAGACAAGTACAAAAGAATGGGGAAATGTCAACAAGAGCCACTACCGAGGTACCGCCTCGTACTCTCAAATCACAAAATGAATCACAATCTTTCCTTATATCACCGCGGAGCCTTTATATTTAGTTTTGAAAATTATTTTTCCCGAAATAGCACCCCGCGTTTTAGCCCACCTTATCACACTGCATGGCTTCTAGTAGTTCCCCTACTAGCCATGCGTATCAAGTCCACCTTATCTCACCGCATGCGTTTTAACACCCAGACCTTATACCACCCCATGCGTATCAATAATAATAACAGCACGGAAGAAACCTTGTGCAATCACCATAACAACAGCACGGAAGAAACCTCGTGCAAACACCCGAACAATTCTCTCAACAATAACACGTCTGCCAAAACGTAACAACTCAACAAAATGACTGTCACAATATGTTCCCATATGCCACAACATTTCCTCAAAACAGTTTCAATATCACAACCACGCATAGCCCTTAACTCAACAACACTGAATATAATAGCAACAACAATAATAACACGAGGATACGGTAAGTAAATCAACTCAGGAACTTCAGAACACAAGGAAAAGGTAGAACAAGCTCACAAAGAAAGACACAACAGGGAATAAAGGTCTCAACAAGAATAGCTCAACAAGGAAGAGATAATGTGTAGCAAGGATTCCACAAAAGTACAATTCAGCGATAAGAGAGATAACATGAATCAATGATTCCAACTAAGGATAAATCAACATGAAAAAGGGATAACAAAACTTCATTAAGGTTGAGCAATTACGGAAGAGATACAAAAAATTCAATTAAAGATAAGCAATTACGGAAAAGATGATAATAAGTTCAATTAAGGATCGATACTTACAGAAAATATAATAATAAATACAATCAAGGATAACCAATTACGGAAAGGATAACATGGAAAATAAAATAGGCAACAACTTCAATTAAGGCACATAAGAGTTTGATCGACAATAAGGGTAGAACATGAAGCAATTAATTCCAAATAAGACACGTAAGGGTGAATTTAGTAAATGGGAGATTTAACATGACCAAAAAACTTCATATATAATGAACGTAAGAACCTAAGAGCCCTAAAAAGTTAAATTTCCACAAATAAGCCCGAGCACGTACTGGTCACCTCGCGTACACGACCTTCACTTAACACAATTAGCACAAATTACTCAAATCCTAAGGGGTAGTTCCCCCACACAAAGTTAGGCAAGATACTTACCTCAAAGAAGCTAGACCGATACTCTAAAAAGACCTTCTCGAGTGGTACAACCTCCGGACCGCTCAAATCTAGCCAAAATAACTTCAAATCATAAATAAAACTCATAGGAAATAATTACGGATAATAAAGCTTCAATCTTTAACAAAAACTCAAAAGTCAACCCCCAAGCCCGCACCTCGGAACCCGATAAAATTCAAAAACCCCGAACGCCCATTCTGATACGAGTTCAACCATACCAAAATTATCAAATTCTGATATCAATTCATCCTTAAAATCATCATTTTACACTTTTGTAAGATTTTACAAATTTTCCTCAAATTTCCAACTTAATTCTCTAATTTAATAATGAAAACAAAGATAAAACCATGAAATAAAATTTAAAAAGGGTAAAGATCACTTGCCCCAAACAACCACGAGAAGAACCCCTCAAAAATTGCTCAAATCTGAGGTCTCTACCTCAAAAGATGAAAAATGGACAAAACCCTCGTCAAACTTAGCAGCCGATGCAATCTCCCGAGTCATGACGAAGCGCAGTCCATAGTTGAGGCCATAAATGAACCTCTTAATCCTCTCCCTTTTTATAGGAACCAACCAGATCGTGTGACGAGCCAACTCTAAAAATCTCATCTCATATTGGGTCACGGACATACCCTCCTGGCGTAGCTGTTAAAATTGCCTACGCAACTCCTCCATGCGGGTCTGTGGAACAAACTTCTCTAAGAAGAGAACTGAGAACTCATGCCACGTAAATGGTACAGCGGCGGCTGGCTTGCTCAATTCAAAGGCCTCCCACCATCTGAAGGCTGCCGCCGATAGCTGAAAAGTAGTAAATGAGACTCCACTAGTCTCCAGAATACCCGTCGTGTGAAGAATCTGCTGGCACCTGTCTAAGAAGTCCTGAGCATCATCTGACTCAGCCCTACTGAATGTTGGTGGCTTGAGCCGCCCAAACTGCTCTAGCATCTTCCACTCCTCATCACTCATAGGTGGACCCATCTGGGCTTGAGCAACTGCAACTGCTGGGCTGGTACTACATGTAACACCCCCGGAAAATTTTGAAGAACTTAAGTGTAAAGCCCGGTAAAATTTGCAAAGAAAATAATGTTTCATGGTGCCGGACTAGGATTACGTGTTTGAGGATTGTAGAATTGGCCTCAGAGTTATGCATTCTACTGAAACAGAGGCAGTGGAATTGGCCTCCTACCTCCTGAAAGAGGTGGCGTATTCTTGGTTTGAACTATGGGAGGAGTCCCGTGAACAAGGGAGCCCTCCGGCAAGGTGGAGTGAGTTTACCAATGCTTTCATTGACCATTTCTTGCCTGCTGAAACTAAGGCGGCCCGTGCCGCTAAGTTTGAGAGCCTGAGGCAAGGTAGCCTTAGTGTATGGGAGTACCATATGAAAATCGCGCACCTTTCCAAGTATGTTATTTACATGTTACCCACTATGGAGGCTAGAGTGCGGCAGTTTGTGCAAGGACTTAGTCCCTTGGTAATTAATGAGGCCGCTATGACTGCCTTGAATTCTAATATGAATTACGGAAAAATGGTGGCGTTTGCTCAAGCTATAGAGGATCGAAAGTTAAAAAGAAAAAGAGAGCTAGATAATAACAAAAAGACCCGATCCACGGGCAATCTTAGTGGCTCATACAGTAGGGGTAATGGTGGAAAGGCATTACATAGGAGAGTGTCATCTAGACCCGCACAGTCAATTACTCAGTCTTCAGCTTGAGCACTACCATCAGGGCCTGATCAGCAGAGGTGGGGCCATAGTAAGCAAGTTAACCATGGGTCTAATCAGTAGGTCCAGTCATATGTGGATTCTCAGCTGCAGCAAAGGCCCACATGTCCCAAGTGTGGGAGGCGTCATTTGGGGGTGTGCCGATGTGGCACGGATGAATGTTTCGAGTGCGGAGTCAAGGGCCACCAGCTAAGGCACTGCCCCAACATTCAAGGGACAGCAAGTAAGTCCCTCAACTCCAATATTAGGATATCCTAGCTATGTGGTTTCACTCGTGAATGTTTCAGATTCTAACCCATATCATGAGCATGTTGAATTGAAAGACAGATTCGTTGTATCTCTAGTCCTCTCATATAGGATCAACTATTATGAAAGGTTAAGCCGTCAGAATGATAATAATATCACAAGTGCTCAACTTCTTTTTCATCCTCGTAGGCTTGTGGCAGAGATTCCTTTTTGCTAGTTACTGTTAAGAGCATAATGCAACTTCATGTATTTTGAAACCCATATCACATTCAAGGTGTTAGAATATTCTCTTTTCGAGTTAAACTGATTTTTCCCTACACTCCAGGAGGCGACTGGTATCACATAAGTGTTATCTCTCTTTGAGACCTACTATTTCCAAACAAGGCACGTATGGAATGAAACAATAGCTGTCCAAGAATAACTGACGCTAATGTCTTTACCCTTCCGATTATACCTCCCATATGCCACATGTCTAAAATGACTAATTTATTTAAATCTCAGAATCATGAACATGGTCCCTACATTATCAATGCCTACTAGGCAACTCTATGCCTCATGTGTCAAATCAATGATGTCATCACAATGATTAACAATGTCGGCACTATTGGTAGTAACCTTCATGTCTCTTAGGATATAACCTCTTGAAATACCGTGCTCGGTACCTTGATGGATATTTGAATAATTTTAGCCAATCTCGAACCTCGTTGTTCATATTTATAGAGACTAGTGGGGGGTTGAAGGCTCAAACATGTCAAAGAAGAAGCATTATCTCTTGATCAAATATATTGGATAGGAAGATTTATGGTAATATTCAAGCTAGCACATCTTAAAGTAATTGTTGGAGGTTGCCAAAGGTTTACTTTGGGTGTTTGGAATGGAAATTTAGATTTGAAGAAAGTGAACGGGTTATTCTCAATATGTCCTCCATGAGGATGCGATGTGAATTGTTAATAGAGGTAAAGTATGTGTAGTCACACTAGGCCTTATGAAGTCTTGAAGAAAATAGGCCAAACTATGAGAATGATGTTTCCCTATTATTGACCTCCGTTTATCCGGTGTTTCATGTGTCTGTGTGTAAGAAGGTGGAGTTAATGGATAATTGGATTATGAGGAGCGACTATTTGCTATCCTTGTTAGATAAGTCCGGAAGTTAAGATTTCCTCCGTCAAGTGCTATGGCGAAACCAACAGTAAGAGACTACTTGGGAATCTAAGGAAGAAATAAAGAAAAGTATCCTTACTTATTTGAATATCTATGTATTTACAAAGTATTCTA
The DNA here is from genome assembly GCF_000390325.3 of Nicotiana tomentosiformis. Taxonomy (NCBI): domain Eukaryota; kingdom Viridiplantae; phylum Streptophyta; class Magnoliopsida; order Solanales; family Solanaceae; genus Nicotiana; species Nicotiana tomentosiformis. The sequence goes on from NC_090821.1 coordinate 31,437,334, forward strand.
AGAGTTGCTTTCTATGAATTATGTATGATTTGTACATTTGATGTTAAGGGTGTTTCGTTCTGGTAATATAATTGCTTGTGAGGCCACAGTTTGTGTTGTTTTGTATTATGTTACGTCGTTGGCTTACGTATATGTTGTTAGGATGTGTTTCTAGGGCTCTCTGACAGGTGGATAGGCCTAGTTACAAGGGAAACTCTGGCAAATTTTTTGGAAATTTTGCGAGTTAGTCAAATTTGGGGTTGCTCGAATGTGGTATGAAACAAACTGAGTTTCTTAAGATGTTAATAACAGGTTTTGACCCTCATTCGAGGACGAATGATCCTAAGCGGGGGAGAATGTAACACCCAGGAAAAGTTTGAAGAACTTAAGTGTAAAGCCCTGTAAAATTTGCAAAGAAAATAATGTTTCATGGTGCCGGACTAAGATTACATGTTTGAGAATTGTAAAAATTCTTCGCAGCGAGCTTGCGAGCCACGGCTCCAACCTTTTGGGTTGAACAATGCACGGGAAAGTAAAGGAAAATTTTTGGCGGAAAAGTGCATTTCTGCGGTCCATTATGCGACCGCAAAATCACTCTGCGGACCGCATAATGGCCGCAGAGTGAGGCAGTTAATTGGGTCAGTTCGAAGCAATTATGCGGTCGACTATGCGACCGCATAACTGTTATGCGGTGTACTATGCAACTGCAGAACAGTTATGCGGACCGCAGACTCAGGCAGATTTTTGGTCAATTTGGACACCAATTATGCGACCGATATGCGGTCCACATAACCGTTATGCGGTCACATATGCGACCCGCATAACCTGTTCCGGAGCTCCATTTTTTGGATTTTAAAACCCGACCCTACTTCGTTAAATACACGCAAAGGGTCATTTTTGAGCAAATATTCTGATGTTTTAGAGAGAAGGGAGAGTGTTTTAGAGAGAGAGAGAGAGAGAAAACCCTAGGCTAATTATTCATCAAGTCTTGCTCAAATCTTGGAAGATTAACAAGGAAAACCCACAAGTTCTTCATCTAAGAGGTAAGGTTCCATACCCTAGTTTTCAATTTTGAATTTGGGTAGAAGATGGTTGATTAGGAGTATGATTCTTGGGTATGAGAGTATTATCTATACATACATGTACTAAAAAGATTTGTGGGAAGATTGTTGAGCCTAAATAAGTAAGGATTGGGTTGTGTAGTGAAGGAAATCTTGTAGAAGAATCTTGTGGTTAAATTTGCACACCTAGTGTTTGATAAAATGCTCAAAAGAGCTGAGACCATGAATATCTTCCTAATTGTTGTTAAATTTTGTTATGTCTCAAAATAGATTGGGATTGCTAGAATTTTCGGAACAATGTAGTAATTTAAGGAAAGCTCAATTGAGGTATATTGGCTAAACTTTCTCTCTTGGAATTGAATTTCATAATTTTTTCGTGAGTTTCAAAATATGAGTTGCGTATTAAAATGTGGTGGCTTGAATCGTATTTCAAATGAAAACTAGTATGCCAAATTGTGTGAGAAAATCTCAATATTCTTAAGACTCTTAATTGCTCATATGTGTACCTAAAGTCTTGATTGGAAATGTCTTATTGTTGATAACCTATAAAGGTGGTTAGAAGTGAAATCAGTAAATTGGGAATATAAAGTGTGGCTAACATGCCAATAGTGAAAGTTATACTTGTAACCAATGTTGCCAATGAAATGAAATAATGCGAGAAAGATTATGAAATGAGTTTTGACTCAACTATTCCAAAATTGACTTCGACAATATAATCGGCTAAATGTTTATGAACTCAAGTGATGCCCATATGTGGCTGTTTTAGCTAATGCTATGCTTTGTAAGTAATTTTCAATGTGTTTTGCGTTCTTACATACTCGTGAGTGGAAATTGTGTATGATTTTAACTTGTACTTTGATTGCCAATCATTTTACTCCATTTATTGGAAAGAAATCGATTGTGTTTAAAGCCTTCATTACTAATGAATTTAAAGTTGTGATATCCGGAATATTCTACTTGTTGATAATTATGATGATGATCTATGAAATGGAAGAAATGAAAGTGTGGAATATGAAATACGGCCATTGCGCCATGAATAAAGAATCATATGTATGGTCAAGAGAGCCAGTGAAATAATAATATTGTAAATGGTTGAAAGTACGGATTAGGTGATATGTGGTGTGAAAGGTTATGAGATGTATGTATTTGTACTTTTCTTTCCAATGTGTTATGAAATCCTATGGACGGTCTATGAAACGCATAGGTCTATTGTGTTATGAAACGCATATGTATATTGTGTTATGAAACCCTATGGACGGTCTATGAAACGCATAGGTATATTGTGTTATGAAACCCTATGGACGGTCTATGAAACGCATAGGTATATTGTGTTATGAAATCTTGTGGACGGTCTATGAAACGCATAGGTACATTGTGTTATGAAATCCTGTGGACGGTCTATGAATGCATAGGTACATTGTGTTATGAAATCCATTGTGATATGAAATCATGTGGACGGTCTATGAAACGCATAGGTGCATTATGTATAATAGGTATAGATATACGGTATGAATAAACACTATGGACGGTCTATGAAACGCATGTATATAATATTATATGTGAACACTAAGGACGGCCTAATGAGACACATTATTAATACAGACAATAGGTGCCCTTTTTTTTGTTGTCCTTATTTGTACAGGTTGTTTCAATTACATTATATTATGTACTCTACGTATAGATCATATGGGCATTCTATTTTGAAAATGGATTTCTAGCTATACATACTAGTGCTATTCGACAATACTAACGTCCATTTTGCTGGGGGCACTGCATCTTTAATGGATGCAGGTGGTTCTACAGCAGGTGGCATTGATCAGTGATAGCAGTACAATCTTTTCAACTGATTTGGTGAGCCCCACTTTATTTCGGGGTCATGTATCTTTTGTTTCTCATGTACTTTGTGGTTGAGGTATAGCCGGGGCCTTGTTGCCGGCATTTCCATATTACTCTTCAATTGTACTTAGAGGCTCCATAGACAGGTTGTGGGTGGTATTTGATGTTGGGAATTGGATTAGAACTATTGGTATTTGGCAATATATTTTTCATTAAATCTATAAACTCGTACTATTTTGGAAATATTGAATGATGATGTTAATGGGAATGAAATCGAATCGGTTAATGAAATCTCTTCAGTATTTGATTAACGGACTACATCTCCTCTTTATTCACGGATGAATTTGGGTAGAATGAAATCTAACAGGCTTGCTCAGTCGGGTTCACTCGGTTGAGCGCCGGTCGCGCTCCTCGGTTTTGGGTCGTGACACTACATCTGGTGTCTGAAGTCCCTGAACCACCTGCTCTAGATACGGGCGGGGGGAGGCTGAGCACCTCCCCCGGCCTGAGAAGTGGTTGGTGCGGCCTAAACTGAAACCTCCTGAGCAAGGCTAGTGCATACAGTCAATATCTGGGCGAAAGCCTCCAGAAGGCCTGGTATCACACTGGGCACAGCTGGTGCCTGAGTTAGTCCCGCCGACTAAACCACATCTGGTACCTACTCCTGAGCTAGAGCAACTGGGGTCTCCACAGGTGTTGCTCTAGATGTTGTACGAGCTGCACCTCGGCCTCTATTGCAGCCCGGCCTCTCGCGGCCCTAGCTGGTGGTATTGGTGGTTGTCTGCCCGATCCGGCAGCACGTGTACTCACCATCTGTGAGAGAATAGAATAATAGAAGTTGTTTAGTTTCTAGAATCAACAAATTCGCACGACAAGAATACAAGAATGTGATATTTTCCTAATGGTTCGGTAGCCTTTTAAAGATAAGTACAAACGTCTCCGTACCGATCCGCAAGACTCTACTAAACCTGCTCATGACTCATGCGACCTATGTAACCTGGCTCTGGTACCAAACTTATCATGACCCAAATCAAAACATATCATGATGGCGCCTATCACAGTACTAGGCAAGCCGACAATCACAAAATAACTACGCATTTTAATTTAAAAGCATGATATATTGAGTTTAACAGTAAAAATCACATAAATAACCGAAAGGATTAAGTGCGACTCAAATACAAAATCTCAAAGATTCGGGTGTCACCGAGTACATAAGCTACTAAATGACAACACAGTCAAAAACTTCTAATACAACTATCTGGAAATATAGAGCAACACTAAATAAACTGAAAAGAAGGAGAGTCGAGGTTTACGGACGCCAAAGCAGCTACCTCAAATGTCTCCAAGCAGGTAATGCTCCAAGTATAGCAACCACCGGGTCCAGATGTACCTGGATATGCATACGAAAGGCAGAGTGTAGTATGAGTACAACCGACCCAATGTACTCAATAAGTAACAGGACTAACCTTGGGCTAAAAGTAGTGAGGAGCTCAGATAGGTACAGTCCAAATCCAGATAATAACAGTACATAAATGAAAAGAAAATGACAAAAATAACTTAGAGCATTCTCATAATCAGTTGTACATAGTAGAGAAATGTAGACATGCTTTCAAGTTCAACAGTTTAGGCTCAATACTGATAAAGTATGTCAAGTATAGCTAGCACGAAGAATATTACATCTCTATGCCTACATGTCAAATATGCATGTCACTTGTTATGCAACACAGTGATAAACGCATATACTCATGCTCTCGGAGTATTCAACCTCACTTAGCACGCTTAATCGCTCAACACTCTCAATCGCTCGACACTCGCACTCAGCACTCAATGGTACCTGCGCTCACTTCTGGTATGTCAAACTCCGGAGGGGCGGATCCTGCCCAAGCGCTACTATAAGCCAACATAGCATGATGCGGCGTTCAGCCCAATTCTATCATGAATAAATAAAGCATGTTGTGGCATGCAGCCCAATCCCATAAATATCACTCACAATCAGGCCCTCGGCCTCACTCAGCCATCAATCTCTCCAGTCTCTCGGGCTCACAAATCTCATGCCAATCAGCCCAAACAATGATACATGATGTAAGAATAACTGATAATAGAGACTAATATGTGATATACAAATGATGAATGTGACTGAGTACATAATTGCAATTTAAGCAAATAACTCAACAGCACAAACGACCTCGGTGCGTCCCAACAGTACCAACATATAGCCTAAACATGATTTCTAACATGAATCACAACTCAATTTCTCTAACACATGGAGATTACATGAATAACAACAAGATTGGATAACTACATATAACCATGGAATCAACCGAGCCACATCACCTAGCATGTGTCACCTCAACACCAACTACATAACACGTAGTTTAGGGATTCATACCCTCAGTACCAAGTTTAGAAGTGTTACTTATCTCAAACTGTGCAAATCCATACTCTAACAAGCCCTTGCCTCGTGAATCGACCTTCGAACGACTCAAATCTAGTCACAAACAACTTAATACAATCAGTACAAGCTATAGGAATCGATTCCATAAGATAAAGTTAAGTTCTTTAACCAAAGTCAAAAAGTCAACCCTAGGCTCACGTCTCGGAGTCCGGCAAAATTTATAAAATCCGAACACCCATTCAATAACGAGTCTACCCATACCAAAATCATCTAATTCCGACCTCAAATCGCCTTACAAATCCTCAAAATATAGTTTATGAAGTATCTACAATTTTTTCCAATTTTTCCAACCCAAAACACTAATTAAATGGTAAAAACAATGATAGATTCATGTATATCAACCATTGCAAGTTAAAATCACTTACCCCAATCAACTCCTTGAAAATCCCTTCAAGAATCGCCCAAAACCGAGGTCTCTAGCTCAAAATAGGAAAAATGGGTCCAAACCCTCGATTTTGAAATAAATATCTCCTACCCAGATATCCTTCTTCGCGAACATGGAAAGTGCCTCGCGTTCGCGAAACATAAAACCTCAACTGCCAAAAGTTCCTCTTATGCGAACATAACTGATCCACCATGAACACGTTGACCAAACGAACCTAAACTTCACGAACGCGAAGCCTCCATCGCGAACGCGTAGGCCTAACGCGCGATGTCCTTCAGCCTGCCTCTCTTCTTTGCGAGCACGGCTCCCTGCTCGCGATCGTGATGCACAACCTCACCAAGCCTTTGCGAACGCGAAAGGAAAAAACCTCTTGCCATATATTTTACTACGCAAACGCAACCCCTGTGTCGCGAACGCAAATAAGCCCACATCAGATATCAGATCAGCTGCCCAAACATGAAGAAAATTGTCCGAAACTCATCCAAAACACCCCTGGGGCCCCCAGGACCCCATCCAAACATACCAACACATCGTAATACATTATATGAACTTAGTCGAATCCTCAAATCATATCAAACAATATCAAAAATATAAATCGCACCCCAATTCAAGCCTAATGAACTATTAAACTTCCAACTTCTAAAACCAATGCCGAAACTCACCAAAACAACTTCGATTGACCTCAAATTTTGTGAACAAGTCACAAATGACATAACGGGCCTATTTCAAATTCTAGAACTGAAATCCGAGCCCGATAACTACAAATTCAACTCTCGATCAAACTTCTCAACTCTCCAAACTCAACTTTTTCAACTTTCGCCAATTCAAGCCAAAATCACCTACAGACCTCCAAATTTATATCCGGACACTCTCCTAAGTCAAAAATCACCATACGAAGCTATCAGAACTATCAAAACTCTATTCTGGAGTAATTTACACATAAGTCAATATCCAGTCAACTCTTTCAACTTAGACTTCCAACCTTGGGACTAAGTGTCTCAATTCATTCTGAAACATCCCCGAAACCAAATCAACCACCCCTGCAAGTCACATATCAACAAACGAATATAAAATAAGCAATATATGGGAGAATGGTGCTTCAATACTCAAAACAACCGGCCGGGTTATTACATGCCTTGAGGACCGACTTCTAAGGAGCCTTAGTTACTACTGTGCAGAGGTGTGCAAGTCAACTTCACCCTTGAGATAATCAATGGAATTTAAGGCCTTCCCAATGCCGATAATGAGGTTTACAGAGATAGAGCAAACGTATAAGGAAACCAATGGTTGGTGGACAAATTTCATGAGGGGGTGTGATGGTAGGCTACAATTGCGTGTTTAAGTTGCTTATCACACTCTAATTTACTGCACTTTAATTGAGTTTGAGTGTTAATCGCTAGTGTTTTGCACTAATGGTGTATTTTATGCCTTGTAGGAGTGATCCCGAGCTATGTAGATGTTATGGAATGAATTCAAGATAATCTGGAGCTTTGAAGTATGAGTAAAAGCTCAAGGATTAAGTTAGGATCGTGTTCGGGGATCAACGGACAATCATGCACTTAACAAAAGAAACAGAGAATCAAGCAGGACGCCACCTAGGTGTGTGAGCGTGCAATGGGCGCACAGTGGGCGTGCATGTGAGGCAGAATACCTTCCAAAGTACGCGGCCATATGCGTGAGCACACTCCCAAGTGCACGGCCACGCACGTCCTATTCCGGAAAGAGTCTTATTTCGCGTAGGAGAAGGTATGTTTGTTTGGGCCCGACCCTACTTGGTATATATACATGGAAAACGGTATTTTCGGGACTTTTGACACATCTAAGACCTAAGGAGGCTAAGGAGAAGTGGGAGAAGCAAGAGCACAAGGATTTCATCATTCAATCCTCACTCAAGACAAGAGTTTGGATCGTTTATGCTTTCCTTTAACTTAAACTTATTTGTGATGAATTACTCCATATCTATGGAGTAACTCTTACTTGCCTAATCGCCTATATATTATTCTATGTGTGATTCGACCCCTACTTATCATTGGATATATTATATTATTGCATGCGACTGTGACCGCTTACTATTTTAGTAGTGGACTTGGACGACATCAACACCCCAAAATCCACCTAGTCGTGATGGTACCTAACCCAACCCGCTAGGTAAGTCAAACAACAACCAACACAACTTTAATGATAATAATAAGAAATCAATAAGTGAAATAACTGAATTTTGATAGAATAACCCAAGGATTGGTAGTACAAGTCATGAGCCATTAAGACTTAGATTTACAAAGATTGTATGAAAACAAATACAACATGTGTTTGGAATATACATAAACAGATTACAAATCTAAAACTTCAATGCCAGCTTCCTCCATCCACGTCAACTCAGCTCCAAGATCTGCATACAAGGTGCAGAAGTGTAGTATGAATACGGCCGACCCCATATACTCAGCAAGTATCATAACTAACCTCAGCGAGGTAATAGAAGCAAGAATTACAAATGATACTCACTAATCACTTGTACAGTTCATAATTCCAACTAGTGCAGAACAATAATGTGATCAAGTCATGAAACAAATAAAATCACCTCGGTGCACACAATAACTTAACGTACTCTGCCCAGTCAACAACCCAGCATATAAAGAAGATATGCAAATAAATCAGGTAAGCAACCACGGACATTGCAAGTAAAGATGACATGCAATATCCAAGTCAACCACTAGTTAGATTTCCTCAGCAGCATAATAACCTAACCAAACCACTGATCAGCTTTTTCCAAAATCCACATCAACGAGAAACCCGTCGGTTTCTCAAATTTTGCGTGTACACCATCAACAAGGAACATGATAGAATGGATCCATATCCACACACTATACGGACAACTCATATGCTATCACAATTCGCCCGGCGTGGAAACAGGCTCAATATGACACTCCACCCGGCTTGGTCAAAAGCTCAATATCACAATCTGCACGGCGTGGTCACGTGCTACCAGTGCAATCCATATCACACAGAAAGAAGATACACAAGAATACATGTACATGATCAATGAACAGCAAATTTCGTACTCCTGGACTGGTATAAGTGATATGATATGGTGTATGCATGTGCAAAGTGTGCTATCATAGCTCAAATCAGGCAAATACATCACAAAATTTGCAATTCTCAGGTTCAATTAGGATATTAACCTCTATGTAACCTCAAACATGACTCAAATAGCTCACAACAAGGAGTACAAATATAAGACTTATCACATAATGAAGCTTAGAAATCAATCCAATGCATGTCATAGCCTAAACACTACCCCCCGAGCATGAAAAATACCCTAGTGCATGCACGTGGATCAACCCCATACATGTGCGCCATCCATAGTACGTAGCGGTCACAGATAACTTAGACAACTAGTGCCTCAACCAAGTTTAGGTAAGATATTTATCTCAAGCAAGCTAAAATAATACTCTAGAAATGCCATCCCACACTAATCGACCTCCGAACTACTTGAAACTAGCCAAAAGCAACTCAAAAATATCAAATAGTTCCATAGGAATCAAACGCAACCGATAAAGGTCGAATCTTTAATCAAATACTTAAAGTCAACCAAAAACTCAACCCAAGTTCACACTATGAAACCCAACAAAACTCACCAATTCCGACAACCCTTTCTAATACAAGTCCAACCATACAAGTTTCATCAAATTCCGACTTTGAACCGATGTTCAAAGACCAATTATTCACTTTAGAAAGGTTTTTGACAAAACCCCCCAATTCTCCAATCAAAACATGGATTAATTCATAAATTAACTAGTGTAATCATGTTAAAATACAAAAAATTTGAGGTTAGATACTAACGCCCATGAAAAAACAAGAAGAATGCCGTGAAAATTACCTCAAACGGAGCTTTAAAACTCAAGATATGCTCAAAATATCAAATGAACGTAGTCTGTTTTTTTAATACACAGAGATTCCGCTTCTGCGCCCAAAAAGCCGCACTTGCGGTCTGCTAGCTGTCATTTCCGCACATGCGGACCCTTTTTTTGCACCTACGCGGTCGCGGGTGTGGACCCGACTTTGCATCTACGAAGTACCAGCACCAGTTATCTTCTCCGACACTTAAATGGGAATCACTCCCTCATACGATCACCAAATTCAAAGAGTCTTTTTGCGTGGTTCCATAATTATGATACAGATCGAATGCTCTAATCAAAATAGAATTTAGAGCTCATTTGCTTAACGTGGTACCATTATGCTTAAAGAAATGACGTCGAAACATCAAATACTAGCGCAACACAATCCAAACATATCTGAAACTCACCCAAGCCCCTTGGGACCCCGTCCGAACATACTAATAAGTCCCAAAACATAACATTGACCTGCTCGGGGCCTCAAATCCCACATAACTGTCATGCCCCAACCTCGAAAAATGCGACTGGCGCTCAACCGAGTGAACCCGATCGAGCAAGCCTGTTAGATACTTTCTACCCAACTCAACTATGATCAAGAGAAGACATGATTTCATTAATTAGACAGTAAGAAGATCATATATACAATACTAAATCATCTTGTTGGTTACATCATTTTAAAGTCTCAAAATACACACATTCTTATGATTCGAGTGGAACAAGAGATCAAAACACAACATAATATGTTTGACTTTTCTAGCACCTATGTACAAACTACATAGTGTCTACGGAGCCTCTAAAAGATACAAAAGGGTGTTATGATAGTGTCGGCAACAAGGCCCCGGCTATATCTCGATACGTGATAATAATATGAACAAAAGATACAATACGTGACCCCGGGATGAAGTGGGGCTCACCAAGTCTGCTAGGAAGAGGATGTACCACTATCGTTGATAAACACTGCCTGCTATAGAACCACCTACATCCATTTAAAGATGCAGCACCCCCGACAAAAGGGACGTTAGTACTGTCAAATAGTACTAGTATGTAAAACTAAACACCATCTTAATAGAATGAATAATAATACAAGGGAAAATAGTCAAGAATTCAATAAGAGCCTCAAATAATACTAAAACATCAAGTTAAGGATCACATAAGTTTTCAAGTTAATTTCCATGTTATTAGGTTGGGTGATCTTTAGTGCCGATATACCATAATTCACAATACCACTGTATTCTTACACGGAGTACGATCACAACCCGATCGGCTAGGTCATCTCATTTGAGACATCAACCATAATCACATTTTCAATTATCATTTCCAGCATAGTTACCACCATATGTGCGGCATGGCGTCCGATCACGGCCCAATCGGCTAGGCCGTCTCACCCAAGACATTATCTTTTTCAGTCAATCATCTCACATCATACTTCTTTTATATCTATTCAATTCATTGGCACTTATGGCCAAAATTATAATACCGTTCTTGGTACTTGGCCGAATTTCATATTTCATGCTCCCCTTTTCATTTTCATACACCATTACCATTATCGGCCACAAGACTCTTCAATTCAAGGCTTTTAGGTACACATGAGAGCAATTAAGAGTCTTAGACATATATAGAGATTTTGTTCACATAATTTGGCATGATAACCTTCACTCAAGCATAACTTGAAATTGTAACAATTATAATACACACAGCCACACTTTATACTCAAAAGATAACATAGCATGAATAAATGCATTTGAAACACATATTGAACATGTATCTCTCAACACCAGATTACTCGGGATAACCGATTTCATAATGATCAATTAGGGTCTTTAATAACTTACATGAACACCGTGGAATTCGATTCTAAGAGAGGGGTTTTAGCCAACATACCTCAATTGAGCTTCCTTAAACCTTTAAAACGTTCCGGAATTCTTAGCAACTTCAATCTATTTTAGAAATATAACAAGTTGAACCAAAATTAGGAAGATGATTATGATTCTAGCTCATTTTAGCATATTATCAAGCACTAGGTGTGCATTGAGGTTTTTAAGGCCCTTTTACGAAAGATTCAATCATCCCTCAACCCATTCTCTACCATTTTTAGCTCACAACCTTTCTACATTATTTGATAACACATGCATGCAAGATAACAACTCCCGTACCCAAAAATTGTCTTGCTAATTACTCCCTTTTTTAGTAGATTTTCGAAATTAAGAGCTAGGGCATAGATTCTTACCTTTAAGATGAGGACTTACTTGTTTAATGATTGAGCAAGAATTGATGGATAATAGGTTAAAGGTTACTCCCCTACTCTAAGCACTCTTTCTCACTTTAGAAGTATCAGAAATTTTACTCAAAATGGACTATGGCATATGTTTTAACGAAATAGGGTCGGGTTTAAAAACTCCAAAAATGAAGCCCCAAGACAGGATTTGCGGTCCGCATATCGGCCGCATAATTTGGTGCCAAAAAAACTGGAAAACTCTGTTTGGGTCTGCGGTCGTTATGCGGCCCGCAGACCTGTTCTGCGGTCGCATAATGCGCTGTAGAACCTCCCTCCGCAAAAATCTCAAAGCTAGATATGCGATCAGAGTGCGGCCCACGAAATGGTTTTGCGGTTGCATAATGGGCCGTAAAATTGACATAAAAAATGGCCCAGAAGACTGTCTCACTCCGCGGCCATTCTGCGGCCATTATGCGGCCCGCAGAGTGATTATGAGGCCGCATAATGGGCTACAGAAATGCCTATTTCTGCCAAATGTTTCCTTCAACTCCCCAGCGCACTGTTCAATCTAAAAAGTCCGAACCGCGGCGAGCAAGCTTGGCGCAAAGAATTTCTACTATTATTAACCTCTACGCCTACCCCGGCATCACGGAACCGCGGTTTTTAGAAAAACAAAATTCACGGGGCCTTACAATAACAATATTTGTTCCACGAATCGCACATCAAATCAAGCTTAGTGAACTATTTCAAATTCCAAACTTACACCGAACACGTCTAAACAAATTGGAATCACCTCAAATTTTGCACACAAGTTCCAAATGACATAACGAACCTATTCCAACTCTCGGAACAACAATTTGAACCCGATACATCGAAGTCAATTCCCGATCAGACCTATGAACTTTCCAAACTTTCAAATTGCCAACCTTCGCCAATTAGGTCCAAAACTTTCTAGAAACATCCAAATGCAAATCCGGACATACGCCCAAGTCCAAAATCACCAACCGAACCTAACGGAACCATCAAAACTCCGATCCGAGGTCACATACACAAAAGTCAAACTTTGTCAACTCTTCCAACTTAAAGTTTTCAAATTGAGAATCATTCTTTATAATTAATCCTGATGCACTTAAAAACCAAAATCGACCATACACACAAGTCATAACACATCATATGAAGCTATTCAAGACATCAAACCTCCAAATGGAATGCAAATGCTCAAAATGACCTGTCGGGTCGTTACATTCTCCCCCACTTAAAATACATTCATCCTCGAATGTGCCAAGAGTCGTTCCAAAGCCATCAAAACTCCGTATAGACTCACCATACACTTACCAATGGGTGATGCCACGTCACCTCAATCCACATAAACCCGTCAACACCACCCAACCGAAGATTCTTTCTTCAATCTTAGTCCATAAACCTTGGAACCCCATCTCAAACATCCGAAATTAATTATAAGACCCGATTCTCGCGTCTATGCAATGTATAAGTCTGAACAAGGTGTATCAACCACAACCATATTCTAAGATATAATCACATGATATACCATATAACTCACGTACTCCTAGCAATAACTCCCGATCACAATAGTTGCCCATTAATAAACCCGGTACCGATGATATACCTCATATCAAATAAAACCTTGTCCTGAACCTTCGTACACTACCAAGGATGAAAGAAACATGTAGAAACTCATAACCACTCATCATATCAGCTAGTCATGGAGCTCTCTCAGCCGGCAAGAATCATAGCCAAATGCTAAGCTGAATAATAACATTAAACTTCCAAACATACCTTAATCAAACCCGATAGCACTCATTCGAGTTACAATAACCTTATCTCATCCAATACAAGCTTCTCGACTGACACGTCACACCAGCACCACCTTAAGCCACAACGTGCAATCCGTGCACCAAACGAGCAACAACTTGAATGTACCCAATGATGGAAAGAGAATCAAATAAGAGAACTGTCTCGCAAGATCAACAGATACCACCACGAAGCGCAATGCTATGAACCCATCGCACAAAGGAGAAACCACGAAATAAGAACAAAGGATCATATCCCAACATAACTTTGTTGTGATGCGTGACCCAATCTAAATACCGGTCCACATGGAATACCTCGAGCCATGATGCTCACAATCAACAACCATATGCATATCAACCGCAAGCACGCGAAGTGTAGGACTGTGAACATGGAGAAATTGATAGCACAATATGCCACAAACAGCAAGACCATAATAAAGGCACAATCCATCTATTCAACACCCCAAGAGCCACCTTGCTCGAATTTCACCCCAAAGCCTAAACAGAACCGCATCATGTGTGTAAATAGTTAACAATCTCACAACCCATCGTAGCATAGAAGAGAAATACATGGAACATATCAAAATAGGAATAAGATCAACTTTAGCTGATGACACACTCATCAACAATAGTTGTGTTGAGTAAACAAATCCGACCCGATATAGAACACACATTCTCATTAGGCCTACCAGTAGCCACCAAATCAATTTTGATCCTCCCAAAGAAGGTAGATAACCTCCGAAAAATCAACAATAATCTATCCATAACATATTCACTCAGCCGTCAACCTCTCAATATGTCACTGTCCATAACCAAGGAACAATCTGCCTCTAAGAACCCTCCTATTTTTCAAATCCCTAGAATACAAGAATCTCCATGACTGATCCCAACTCCACCACTCAAATGACTTACACATCCCTCACACGCAATCATCTCACGAGAAATATTTCCATAATGCTTTCGTGCGACATAGCAAAATCTAAACATCAGCAGTCGACCAACCAGGCGATTACCATAATACCAGTCAAGCATCCACAAGTCAAAATATTCAGAAGGCGCACCCTTCTCAGGTAATACTAGATAGTGCTAGCATTCTTCTAAATATCTAAAACCATCCATGTTGTCTAGAACTCATGACCTTCCCTTCGAACGAAATGGCAACCTCGTACATGCAAACCTCAATCCCACATGCCATACCACATCTATCATGCCATTATATGAAAGCGCGAGAACCCCATTATCAACTCTAAATTACAAGCAGGATACATATTCCATCAGCCAGAAACCTTTCACTTAACCCTATCACTAAAAAGATCACCACACGTAACAAAACTCTCTCATGCCTGCAGATAACATCCGCCCCAAGCCGTGGTCAAAACCATCGAGAACTCTTTGAACCCTATTTGCACATAACCAAGCCAACAGAACTGAATCCCTCTAACCCAACCAAGTCATGTAGGTCGCCAAGTCCAAGAGTATTTCCACAAAACACCTGTAGAGTCTTACTACACCAGAGGAAACGATCACTTCTATTACTATGCTGATCCAACCCACTACTAAGTTGTCCTATTTTTTCGAGTTCCTCTCTACTTGCCTTCAACACTACGGTCCTTAACCCAAGCTCACCCCAAGAGATCCTAGCATGAAACCATGTCGTCCTAAGGCCCATAAGCCAATGTATTCCCTCTTAAGCACCCAATAATGGCACAACCGAGATACCCACTCTGAAGAGACCTTCTAAGAATCTTAAGTTGTTTCTTTAACCTCTCTGATACAGAAATGTAGAATCACTAATGTTATAGAAATACCGCAAGTATCAACACTACCCACTGCAAATCTCATATCTTAGCCATATGCACAATCCAGGGAAACCCTCAAATACCACATATGAATCATGAACTCAATAGAATCTTCTCGAGAGTCATTCCATCTACTCCAATATCCAATGCACCGCCTATACGAACCGAAAGACTTGTGCCCCATTAGCATACAAACACCTAAAGAAGTAATCCTCGTCTCTTAAGCAACCGAGTGAATTCCTTCTCCTTGCACACTACGTCCACCACAAATATCAAACTCGAATCACTCCAAGATTTCCATTTATCCATGAAGTGTAATACATCATACATCCAAAAAATTTCTTACTCGAGTCATCCTCGAAATCAACCTCTTCAAGTCATAACTCATCCACAAGTATGCCTCAGACCAAAACTAACATGACAGATGACCACGCAATCTGATTCGATAGCAGACTCCCCCACTTGACTCGAAGCTATAGAATATAACATCAGATAACCCATAATACCCTTACTTTATGACTGCCATAGCCACGTACTGTAATTCAATAAAATCCTTCATATGCTCATGTAGCACCAGCCATAGAATACCTCAAATCTTCTGCTAAACACATCTCCATGTTTGTGACAGCTGTGCAAACTCCTTCAAGCGTTCAAAACTCAAATTGTAACACATACACATCCCCATGGTTAGAAAGAAAATTATTCACAGAAACATCATAGGGATCACAAAACCTCAGAACAACTCGCAGGAGATAACCCACTTGCTTAACCTCGAATTGGTATCTCTATATGCCCTTTCATGGCCACAACCACTATGCAATCACTTAATCCTCCTGAGTCTGAACTCGTTAGCAAGACACAAGAATCTACTTCATTCCACAAATAAGTAACTAAAAGACCCCTAACACACTCATAACTCGAGACTATCTAACACATCAAGACAGAAATCGAGCATCCATAATCCTTTCGCATCCCAAGCAAAATTCTTCTCGTCACATCCAAATCAGCTAAGCATAGTCCTCAGTCACACAATACTCATCATATAGCTATCCAACAACTCATTGAGCCATCAATCTCACTCCTACGGACACTACCAGACATATAAGTCCAAAAGCACATACTCACACAATTGAAACCACCGAGCCCAAGTTGCGGTCAGAACTTGGCCTCAAGTTCTCCAGGCTAGCCTACCTCCACAATCACAGAGAACATATCTCGCATCACATCCATGACATCACAAGTCGTCTTATGCACAGCTGATACCGAGTGCTCAACATAACATACGAGTGGATGGAAGGAATTCAAAGAGATATGCTTCAAGCTAAATCGATGTCGCACGATAATGAAAGAAAGATGGGAAATTTTCCTACATGCCCTGTAGCCTCTCGAAGATAGGTATGGACGTCATCATACCGATCTGCGAGACTCTACTAGACACTTGTTCATGACTCATAGAACCTATGAACCTACAGCTCTAATACCAACTTGTTACGCCCCAAAATCCACCTAGTCGTGATGGTACCTAACCCAACCCACTAGGTAAGCCAACACAACTCTAATGAAAATAATAAGAATTCAATAAGTGAAATAACTGAATTTCCATACAATAACTCAAGGATTTATAGTACAAGTCATGAGCCACTAAAACTTAGATTTACAAGGCTGGTATGAACATAAATGCAACATTTATTTAGAATATACATAAAAAGGTTACAAATCTGAAACTACCAGGGACAAATGGTAGTTATATCCAGAAAGCAGGTACATATTCAATGACAGCTTCCGCCATCCACAACAACTTAGCTCCAAGATTTGCACGCAAGGTACAGAGTACAATCGACCATCTGTACTCAGCAAGTATCATAACTAACCTTAGCGAGGTAATTGAAGCAAGAATTACAAATGATACTCGCTAATCACCTGTACAGTTCATAACTCCAACAAGTGTAGAATAATAATATGATCAAGTCATGAATCATAGATAAAATCACCTTGGTGCACACAATAACTTAATATACTCTGCCAAGTCACTAATCCAACATATAAAGAAGATATGCAAATAAATCAGGTAAGCAGCAATCAAGGAAATTACAAGTAGAGATGAAATGCAATAACCAAATCAACCACTTGCCATATTTCCTCAGAAGCACAATAACTGAACCAAATAACTGATCAGCTTTTTCAAAAGTCCACATCAACCAGAAGCCCGCCAGTTTCTCACACTCTGCGTGTACACTATCAAGAAGGAATATGAGAGGGTGTCCCTGGGGGGATGGATCCATATCCACACGCTGCACAGATAACTCATGTGCTATCATAATCTATCCGGCGTGGTTACAGGCTCAATATCATAATTTGCCCAGCGTGGTCATAAGCTCAATATCACAATCCATCTAGCGTGTTACAGGCTCAATATCACAATCTACATTGTGTGGTCACGTGCTACCAGTCAAATCCATATCACACTTAAAGAAGATATACAAGAATACATATACATGATCAATGAACATCAAATTTCATACTCTAGGACTGGTATAAGTGATATGCTAAGGTGTATGCATGTTCAAAGTATGTTATCATAGCTCAAATCAAGCAAAGACATCATGAAAGTAGCAATTCTCAGGTTCAATCAGGAGATTAACCTCTATGTAACCTCAAACATGGCTCAAATAGCTCACAACAGGGGTACAAATATAAGAACCATCACAGCATAAAGCTTAGCAATCAATCCAAAGCATATCATGACCTAAACACTACCCCAAGCATAAAAAAATACCTAGATGCACGTGCATGGGCTCAATCCCACACATGTGCGCCAACCATAGCACGTAGCTATCACAAATAACTCAGGCAACTAGTTCCTCAACTAAGTTTAGGTAAGATACTTACCTCAAGCAAGTCAAAATAATACTCTAAACACGTCATCCCGCGCGAATCGACCTCTGAACGGCTCGAAACTAGCCAAAAGCAACTCAAAAATATCAAATAGTGACATAGGAATCAATCTCGAACGATAAAGGTCGAATCCTTAATCAAATACTTAAAGTCAACTAAAAAGTCAACCCGAGCCCACACTCTAGAAACCGATAAAACTTACAAATTTCGACACCCATTTGAATACAAGTCAAACCATATAAGTTTTATCCAATTTTGACTCTGAATCAATGTTCAAAACTAAAATATTCACTTTAGAAATATTTTTGACAAAAAATCCCAATTCTCCAATCAAAATATGGATTAATTCATAAATTAACTAGTTTAATAATGTCAAAATACAAACAAAATTGAGGTTAGATACTAACTCCCATGAAAATATGAGAAGAAAGCCGCAAAACTCACCTCAAACGGAGCTCTAGAACTCAAGATATGCTCAAAATACTAAATGAATGCAGCCTGATTTTTTAATATATAGAGAATCCGCTTCTGCGCCCAAAAAGCTGCACTTGCGGTCTGCCAACTGTCATTTTCGCACATACGGACCATTTTTTGCACCTGCGGGATCGCGGGTGTGGATCCCACTTCGCATCTGTGAAGCACCAGCACCAGCTATCTTCTCTGACACTAAAATCGACATAACTCCCTCATACGATGTCCAAATTCGATGATTCTTTTTGCTATGGTTCCGTAATTATGATATGGATCTAATTATTCAATCAAAATAGAATTTAGAGGTAATTTTCTTAATTTTGTAGAATTTATGCTTGAAGAAACGACATCAAAACATCAAATACGAGCACAACACAACCCAAACCAATCTGAAACTCACCCGAGCCCCTCAGGACCCCTTCCCCCCTCCCTCCCCCCATCTGAACATACCAATAAGTCCAAAAATATAACACGGACCTTCTCAAAGCTTTAAATCCCACATAACAACATCAAACTATGAACCGCACCTCAAATCATGCTTAATGAACCATTTCAAATTTTCAAATTTTCAAATTCCAAACTTACGCCGAACACGTCTAAATAACTTGGAATCGCCTAAAATTTTGCACACGAGTTCCAAATGATATAACAAACCTATTCCAACTCCTGGAACAATAATCTGAACCAAATAACATCAAAGTCAACTCTCGGTTAAAATTATGAACTTTTCAAACCTTCAAATTGCCAACCTTCGCCAATTAGTGCCAAAACCTTCTAGAAACATCCAAATGCAAATCGGGCATATGCCCAAGTCCAAAATCAACATCCGGACCTAACGGAACCATCGAAACTCCAATCCAACATCACATACACAAAGTCAACTTTGTCAACTCTTCCAACTTAATATTTCCAAATTGAGAATCATTCTTCCAAATCAGTCCCGATTCACTCGAAAACAAAATCGACCATACACACAAGTCATAACACATCATATGAAGCTACTCAAGATTAACCACCAAACGGAATGCAAAAGCTCAAAACCGGCCGGGTCGTTACATGGCCCATATTAACCCATCCCCTGTGATACTTAAGCCCCATCTCTCAGACCCCGATCTAAACCCCAATCCTTTATACCTTCAGAGACCATCGCCCCCATTTCCTCTTCTTTCCTCATTCCTCTCTATTGACCATCAGTAACCACCAGTCGTCCACCGACCTCTCCCATCTCTCTTCTCTTTACCTGCTACAGAACTTTGCACACACTTCTCCTCCCATCATATTTCCCACATTCCACTCTTCTTCGTCAAACCTCTGAGGTTCTAGAGATCTCAGAAGCTTCGAAACCCTATGAAAGGATCGAATCAACCGAATCTTTCAGAGATAAGATCGAATGGTCGATTTGATGAATCCACTTGAGATCCATCAAGTAAAGCATCATCATGTCTCAGAACCTCTAAAACCATCAGCGATTCAAACTTCTTTGTGAGACCTGAGCCTAACGGTTCACTTCCTCTCAAATCAGTCTCTCAAGATGTCCAAAAAAAGTGAGTTTCTTTGACCTCCTTTCACCTTTTTGTAACAACATGGCTAGTCGTTTTGAGTATTTTAGCCCGGTTCCCCCTATTTATTGTCTCCTCTATATTCTATTATGGTTATGTGACTTGTCGGAGTAGTTGTTTTGGTTTCAAGAGAGTTTCTAAGTGAATCGGATGTGTTTCGGATGAAGTTTGGACCATTCATTCATGTGTTGTGACTGCTGGTTTTCTGTGCTTCTAGTTTCCTTTATCGCGTTCTCGAAGGATTAGTCGCAATCGCGTAGAGTCCTTGTTGGCTGATGGGCTTTTGCTCTTCGCGTTCGCGAAGTATATAATGCGATCATGAATGTTGGGGTGCTTGTGCATCGCGAATGCGGGTGAGGGATCGCGTTCGTGTATAAGGAAGGAGAGGTTTTATGGTGGCACGCATTGTTCATCGTGTTTGCGTGGACTCGACCGCGATCGCGTAGCCTGAGGATGACTGGTCATCGCATTCGCGACTATAGTCTCGCGATCGCATAAGAGGCTGGAATTTGTTCTCCTCGATCGCGAGTGCTTTTCTGCGATCGCATAGAATAATAACTGGGCAGATTAAATAGTAATCTATTTCGAGGGTTTGGTTCATTTTAGCATATTTTAAGTTGTAGAGCTCAGTTTTTGGCGATTTTGGAAAGGATTTCTATTTCTTTTAAATAAGTCTGTTAGTAATAAGGGCATAATTGTGCCACTAAAATAACGGTGAGAGTATTTTTGGCTCAATAGATGAATGGAGGTCATTTTTGTACCAAATCGAATAGTGTAGGGACAGTTTTGGCCCTTTTCTGTTTTGCAACTTGTCATGAGTTTCTCTAGTTAGTTGGTAAAAGCTGCAATTCCACTACATAATTTTACTGCTTTATTGTGTTAGATAATAAGTAAGAAGTAACAGCACCAAAATAATAGAGAAGAAGATTCAAATCTTTGACTTAAGAGGACAAAGCCAGGTGTACGAAAATTATTTAAGAATGGGATAACAGAAATGGGGATAAGGGCAACTTTGTCTATATATTTACTATGTTATATATAATAAAAATAAGAATGAGTAGGATTTTTGGTAAGTGTTGATTTAAAAATACATATGGTGCATCTAAAATTATGTCATATTATAAGGACACTTAGCGTAATTTGTATCTTGTAGTTTAAAAAATCTCAACCGTTAAATCAAAATTAGACACTTGGATCCCATCCACCACTGAAGAAAACTCTACTGGAGAGGATCTCATCCTGTATATTAGGGCATTAAAGGAGATTTCGTTCTAAGATTTCGTTATTGCCGTCATCATTGTGAAGCAAATATTTATGACAAGATAAATTTCCCATGTTTATTGAGCTTGTGTCAACTGTACACTTGCACAAGTTTGATCCATACGGATGAAGTCCTAATTTGTACTCCCTCCGTTTCAGTTCATGTGAACCTATTACTTTTTTGATCCGTTCCAAAAATAATAACCCTTTCTAAATTTGAAAATAATTTAGCTTAAACTTCCAATTCTACCCTTAATAAGAAGTTTTTATAACCACACAAATACTCTGGCCCCTTTTTAACTTATTTAGGACCACAAATTCCAAAAGTTTTCATTTTTTCTTAAATTTCGTGCCCAGTCAATTGAAACGGATGGAGTATTAAAGTACCATCAAATACACTACATTGAACCTACTAGGTATGTTTTTAAGTTTATAGTCACATAGCTCATTATTTTCTTGCAACCTTATTTATACACCCAGTATGCAATATTATACATCATTATACACTTACAATAATGTTATATAAAAATTGAGTTTCATCTCCCACAAACTCTTCAACTCACTAAAAACATCACCAAATAGCTCAAGTCTTCACCGAATAGCTTTAAATTTTAACCACAAAACTTCAACATGACATTAGAGCAAACCTCAATTATCAAATTGTCACAAAATTTAACAAATTACAAAACCCATTAATCAGTTTTTGAGCTTTTGAAAACCACAATAATAAAAAATTTAGTTTTTCACTTTAATTCACCCAACAACCATTTAAATCTATAATGATAAATATGAATATTAGTCTCAAATCAGTTTTTAACACACACATCTTCTTAATACCCTGTTAATAGATAAAAAGAAGATTTAAATTATATACAAAATAGCCTAAATAGGTAAGAAAAAAGAACATAAGCTATAATTGATTAGTAAAATAGACCACATGTACATCCCCGTATATATTTCTTTTAAATACACTAACATGACAATAAACTAAAGATTTTGAAGCCCGTGCAAATAACGTCAATCAACATGTAACGTTTAGCTAGAATCTCCCGCGCTACTTCTTGGATAACTAAATTGAATCTATAGTCAAAGAGTGCGACATGGCATATCTCTTAGCCCAAAATTATTATTTATCTATTCTCGCCTTTTTTGCATTTTCCCCTTATTTTTCCTTATTTGTTGTTTAAAAAAAATCTTTTCCAATCTTCTCTAATAAGTGACCAATGCGAACAGACGCTTACGGTTACAATTTCATCCATGCGGCTATTTAGTCAATCACTTGAGAGAAACTGAAGGAGCTCTTCACCCGCCATTAAACATTAATTTCGTTAAAACAATCGTTTCAACCTTCGACGGCCAAACGTTATTACTAATAAAATTATAAAACGAGTAATCGTGTCTATTAGCAGCCAAAAGCCTCTATAAGTAATACAATTCTCTAATTAGAGCCCACAAAACCCTCTGCTAAATAAAAGTTGAAACTAGCGGT
This sequence comes from Nicotiana tomentosiformis, assembly GCF_000390325.3. NCBI lineage: Eukaryota > Viridiplantae > Streptophyta > Magnoliopsida > Solanales > Solanaceae > Nicotiana > Nicotiana tomentosiformis. Next base: position 31,460,442 of record NC_090821.1, read on the forward strand.
TTGCTTTCTTTACGAAAGCCAAGATACCTGCAAATTTAGTAAATACAATAATTTATTTTACCTTATATATCATGCCAACTATCTGCTGCTCTCTTTTTCAGTTCTAAAACCTTTTATTTCCATGCCTTTTAATTTCCTGGCACTAAATGAAGAAATTTAATGGTGGTCTATTCCAAACTATTTAATGACACAGTGAAGAAATCGGGTATGAAGGAGCAACCAATAGTCGGAGATATGAAGACAGCAGCAGTTATGAAGGGATCAGAAGCAGCTAAAGAGGAAAAGAAACCAGACATTCCTTCTTCCCTTAATATTTTACGCTCTCTTTGTTTTCTGGGTAATTACTAAGTACTAATATATTGCATTCTCACCTTTTTTCTTTTAATTTCTTAGTTATTATGCCTAACTTACTCATTTTTGTCATCTTCTGGTACTTGATGTTGAATACGTTTGTTTTGTAACGCCATTTATCTCTTGTATTCTCGAATTTTAACTTTTACGTCTTTTGCTATGGCTAATTTGTGGGATACAATCATCAGGTTGTTTTATTCGAGAGATATGAAACAATATTGTTTATATTCCAATATTTTTATATTTTACCTTTTTTTCTCTTTCTCATTATTTTTCATTTTCATTTCCTTTGTAGTTTTTTTTTTAGCATAAAAAGATATTTATTTATTTATAATAACTAGAGAACGGGTGGTAGCGTACTACCGTCATTACAAGTGCCTCGATAGGCTATAGTTATCCTAAGGCAGCCAACTTACAACACAAACTATTGGAAACTTTCCTTACACAAACAAAGCCTCCCTGATCTTTGTGATAGGCATCTATCACTGATTCAGGAGGTGAAACAAAAGTACACAATTTATTATAACTAGACTGCATAAGAGCTTCCTTTGCCAACAGATGTGCCACACTATTTGCTTCGCGAAAGTTATGTTTCACCACGATCTCCCCCATTTGCATTGCTGCTCCATTAACCACCTGCAATCATAGATTAATTCATTGTAAGTTGGGTAGTCGTCATGAAGGAAGCGTATAATCTCCGTTGCATCTGTCTCCACTTCTTGTGGTATGCCATTACCCATTGCCCCTTGTTGTTGCGGATGGCTCCGCTTATTCCTCCCTGTAGGCTCTCGCTTTTGAAAGCACCGTCAATATTTATTTTGTTCCAACCCGTAGGAGGAGCCTGCCAGTTGATGCTAATGTTTTTTTTAAGTTATTACTTGTTGGATTAGGCTCTCGCTTATGAAGAAGTTTGTGCCACTTAATAGATCCCTATTTTCCCAACTATATGTTACAAGATTAGCAAAGTCAGGATGAGAACACCAAAATGTTTCTATTCTAAAGGGTCTGTCTTGATTGATGTCATTTTTTTTAAGGTTGATAAGAATGGGGTTATGATCCGAATGTGTCTTTGGAAGGTGAGTAATAATAACATTTGGAAAAGCATCAAGTCAATCCACATTCGAATATACCCTATCTAATCTTTCCATAATTAAATCATTTTTCTTCCTACGGTGGTTAGACCGAGTGTATTTACAGCCCTTGAACCCTAAGTCTACTAGGTTATAATAATTCAGGTAGTTAATAAGAGAATTGGCCCGTCTTTGATTTATATGTCTACTACCAAATTTATCCCTAGAGTCAATTAATTCGTTAAAATCACCACCAACTATCCAAGGACCTTTATAATAGTTAGTAATTCTTTTTAAGTTATCCCATAAAATATTCCTATCTAGTATGTCATTACTATCATATATTGCACTAAAAAGCCAAGTAAGATTTTTGGGTTTTACCTCAATCATTGCATGAATTTTCTGCCCCCTTCTAGTGAAGTTATTGGCGGTTACCATATCATGGTTCCATAAGATAACTAAACCGCTAGCATGGCTAACAACGAGAACTTCAATCATCTCAGTGAAGTCGAAAGCCTCCAGAATATGTGTGTTGCTTGCCATTTTGGTCTCAAACATAGCAACTAGGCATGGCCTATGGGTGTCCATGAGCTCTCTAAAGTTCCTCCTAAAGTTGTCATTATTAGCACTTCTAACATTCCAGATTATAATATTATTTGGTTGGTTCAGTATTGGGTTATTGTTTAGGTTGTTGTTGGGGTTTCTCCTTAGGGATGAAACCAATATCACCACATTCTTCCCCACTGTAGGGACATGTGGAGGTCTTATGTCCAGTGAGCACTTCAAGAGTGTCACTGGATAGCTGAAGATAGATTTTCTGTCTAGCCTCTCCTTGAATATTAGTATTTTTACCTCGCTTAGGCTTGAAAATACCACTGATGGTTCCCCCAACTATGGCATGATGTCCTCCTCCTCCTCTTCCTCGTGCATTCCTTCCTGGTTTTGCATGTTTGGTAGTGGAGCTTGATCTTCCATTGGGTCTGCCTGTGGTGCCATCGGTTGGTTTTCCCTATGTTGTGCAGTCCATTGGGTGAATATTGGGTTCATTAATGTTAGTTCCTCCGGTGCAAAGAATGGGAGGTTTAGTGGTGGATTTTGTAGAATCTGTTGATTGGAGCTGCTTGGTATATTCCACATGTGTTGCATGGTGTGAATTAGATTTTGGTTCATTGAAGGTGCAAGTGGTTGGAGGATGTTGTTCATCCACATTTGGTTTATATAGTTGTTCATTGTTCATTCCCTCTGAGATTAGTTGTGCAAGATAGTGAGTGTTTTGGATTATCAGTATGGATTCTTGGCCATTGATCTCCAGATTGAATGAGATTGCATGGCCCAAGAGACCTAACTCCACCCACGATTGGGGTTGGTGATTTGGTGAATTTGGTGGTTGGGCATATATCACTGGGTTTGAGGGGAAGTGAGGAGGTAGAGGGGGAAGATTATTCATGTTTAGTTGGCGAGAGAAGTGGCAGAGTTGGATGAGCCTATATCTGCGCCTTAGTGTTAATGGTACTCTTGGCATTTTGGTATTTTTCCTTCTTTATATTGGAGCTATTGTCTATGAGATTGGGAGAGGTTGTAATGATGGACTCTATTTGCATGGGATTTGAGAGGGTTGGCGTAAGGTTTTTATCCAAATCTTGCATGGATATGGCCTCTGCCACTTGGCTAGTATTATCATCCATGTGTTCGATTGTTGGTTGGTTGTGAGGAGAGTGTTTTGCATGTCGATTATTATTGGTTAAGCCCATGGTAATAGTGTTATCATTGTTGATAGGGTAATAGAAGTAATCTTAGTGTGTCCGGTTGATGGTTAAGAAATTGTTTATGTTTTTTTTTTTTTTGGTTAAGCGTGGAACTAATACTATTAGTGTAGCAAGCATTTGTTGCCACATTATTGATACTTGTAATGTCAGTAATTACTGGTTCATGCATGCGTTTAGAGATTTTACTATTTTCATTTTATTTTTTTTTTCAAAACCATGTGCTCTTCTTGCAGCATGGCAATACTGCTCCTCTGTCCATGAAGTGGTTTTTCAATATTAACATGGTAATTTTTTTGACTGTTAACAGGCGTTGTGGGATGAATTTTTTTGGGTCATTGTTGGAGTCTTCAAGGTGTTGTTTGTTGACATATTTCAATTGTTGAGTGTTAAAGTACTTACCAGTAGAAGAAGCATCATAGATGCGTACATTAATACCTAGCACCTTTGATGAGCTTGCAATATTATTGGAGTACTTGAATATTATAACCTTGCTTTTTTGGGAAAAGAAACCGTCTGCCACTCTTGATCTTCTTCTTGCACGGGTTGAGATATCTTCAATAGTTTTTGTTCTCCCTTTTGCTTGATTGGTTGATTAGAGTAGGAACAATTATGGCACGTATGCCCTATCCTTCCGCAGGCTTTGCAGAGTATATTTTCTCCCTCGTATAGGATAGCTTGCTTGTGATGTCCAACCAGTATATGATTTTGTACTGGCTGTTCCAATGGCAATTTCAGGCACAGCCTTGCGTATCTTCCCCTTAGTGTGGCTGACGTACACACGTCTACTTTAAGTAATTTTCCAATACTGTTTCCAATTCTTGTTAGGATAATTTTATCGTAAAATTCTGTAGGAAGTTGTGGTAATCGTACCCATATTGCAGTGTAACTTTGTTGTGCTTTCTTAGCTACGAAATTAGGCACCCATTTTTGTACTGATAAGAAAAAGCCATTTATAAAGCAAGGTCCATTTTGAAGCACCTTGATCATGTTTTCTTCTTTTGCAAACTTGACAGTATAGTAGTCTTCTTCAACGTCAATTAATGAAAAGTTTTCATTATGCTTCCACAAGTCTTGTACTTTTTGTTTGAGATAGTGGTGCATTAGGCGCTTCCCCATAAGTTTTATAATGACTGAATATCTCCAAGGATTGTAGATGCGTTTCCTGTCATCCTCCGTTAGAATTATTTGTCTCACATTTTGTGACGATTCCCCCAGCTTAGTTGCTTCTGTCTCTGATGATTGAAATCTCCATTGGAATTGCTGAAGTCCTATCCATTGAGTATGTATTGGCAATAAAGACTTCATCTTTCAGCAGTTTATCCTTGTAGGATGGTGCGGGTGGGACTGGGTTTGTGATTATGTCAGGAGGTTTTGGTGGGATTTGGGTTTGGTTTCCTGGTCGATTTCCTTTGTAGTCAAATTCACATAAATTGATTTAAGTATGTTGTTTCATATTTAACCTGTAATTATGTATATAAAATGTTAAAAGAAAACTAAAAGGATGTCTAATCAGTAGTGATGGATTTTCTTTTATAAAAATTAGGACAATAATACTCTACTATATTTTAATTTTTCTTACATAATCTATCCATGAGTGTTGATGATGGTTATATATTTATGAGTTTCATAAATCTTTCATTTAATGTTTACATACGAATGTCTTTGGGAGTGTGGTGGAGCTCTGATTTTGAAACATTGATTTACGTATATTTGCTACGACTTATAAAAAATCCCAAGGTAATAAGCCCATAATATTCTGAAATTTATCTCATAAAATCACTTTACAACAACAACAACCCAGTAAAATCTCACTAATGGGGTATGGGGTATGGGGATGGTAGTGTGTACGCAGACCTTACCCTTACCCCGAAGGAGTAGAGAGGCTGTTTCCGAAAGACCCTCGGCTCAAAAAAACAAAAAGACAAAAGGGCAAAAAGGAAGACAATATTAGTATCACAACAACAATCATAGGATAAATAGGAACATCATGAAATCCAGAAGAAAGATGTAAAGTAAAGGGAGACAATATTAGTAAATATTAGTATCACCACAACAGTCATAAAAAAAATAGGAACACCATGAAATCTAGAAGAAAGATGTAAAGCAAAAGCGATAGCTAGTAAATAGGACCTGCACTGAAAAACGAAATAGTAAGCCACAACATTCTCACTAGTTATCTTAGACAAAAACCCTACATGGCTAGTCCCAGCATGTTACGAAGTAAGGCACGACTCAACTACCTCCTAACCTACAACCCTAATACTCGACCTCCACATCTTCCTATCAAGTGTCATGTCCTCGGAAATCTGGAGTCTCGTCATATCCTGCCTGATCACCTCTCCCCAATACTTCTTAGGCCGCCCTCTACCTCTTCTTGTGCCCTCCGTAACCAGCTGCTCACACCTCCGTACCGAAGCATCTGGGCTTCTCCTCTGAACATGTCCGAACCATCTAAGCCTCGCTTCCCGCATCTTGTCATCAAATCACTTTAATTATCATAAGTTTCTTGAGCCTTTTCATATTCTTAACACTGATGTACATGTAAAATGTTGTCACGGTACTTTTGTTGTCACGAAGTTTTAATTTGTTTAATATATGGTCATTAGTTTTATTTTTGTTTCCCAGTTCAACTGTCTAGTCTCTATAGACCTAATTAAGAGCAGCATATATATTATTAATTGTTTTTAAAGCTTTACAGAACTTTTTACCCCTTGAAAATGAAATTGACAGTTCAATTGAGACTTGAATTTCTTTCAAATTTCGAAATTCTTTGTTTTCGTTCTTAGTTAAATGAGTGGAATGGAATAAATCCTAAGAAATTTTGAAAATCAAGCAAGGAAACACCTATTTTATTTTATTCTTTCACTTAATGAATTACGTAACAAATCTAGCTGGAGTGGCAAAGTAAGTCCATCTTTTACTTCCTTATTTTATTATTCCTACACTTGGATGAAATGTTTATTAAAGTCAAACTTATAACTCAAAGTGAATTTTTTTATATATTCCTTACCTATAATAATTCAAAAATACCATTTTGTAAATTCGATGATGATATTTTTTATGCCTGCGGGAAGAGCAGGTAACTATACTAGTTGTCTGATAAAATAGAAGTTTTTAATAAACCATTTTCGTTAAATTAGAGTCTGCAAAAGTATAATCAATGTTTTGGCAAAGTGGCTAAATTTCTGTCATTTGGTTGGGAACAAGTTATCACAGGATTATTATCCCGAAATAACATCCCGAGATTAGTTATTTCGAGATATTATCCCATCTTTCCATAGGGATTAAAAAATATTACAATCCCGGGATTAGTTATATCGCGATTTTATCCCAACCAAATGTGGGATAAACTCATCTCAGGATTAATTATCCCTTATCCCCGTAGATCAAAATCTAAAACATTAGATACATTGCTTATAATATTTCTAAGCTTCCACAAAAAAAAAAAATATTAACAGAAGAGGCAATAACATTCATAGTAGAACAGCTGAGTCTAACATTTACCCTTTTTTTTAGTGGACAATGCACCAAAAAACATAAGAATATGTACAATAGCAAAAGAAATTTCAAACTGATTTGTCTGGAGGCACAAAAATGAAGAAAAAAGTTGTTTCCACCTATACAAATTATGAGCAGCACCGACAAAATACTTTACACATAATAACAGATTACATTTAAAACCAAACTGAAGTAGGAAAGACAATGAGAAATTCAGGGGATGTATAGACGCTGTTTGATTAGGCACCTATATATCACTGTTTTCCATGTCACCATGTGCAGTGGATACTGTATCACTCTTCACTCCAAGCTCAGCCTGCGACATGGTGAAGAAGATTAATTGCATGATTTTTTTGATTTCAAACTACAATCAAGGAGCCAAGAAGCTCCCCCTTGCCCTGCTCTGAATAAAAAAGGTGTTACAGGAACTACACTGCTGGTTAAAGCCACAGTCGGTTGTAATTGAAAATAAACTTCTGTGCTGCTAGGGAATGTATAAAACTAGGTAGTCGAACAGGAGTCGGTGCAGTTATCACTATTATCGTAAAAGTACAGAATAGATATGATATGGACGAAACACATAGATCGATGAAGCATAAGCTTCCATGTGTCACAAGTTATAAGGAGAAATGGAGACAGATACACAAGAATGTCCGTGGATTCAGTTTTAAAAAATAGAATGAATTTGGTTAAATGGATACCACTAGGCAACTACCGATTCCCATGTATTGACCCACAATAAGATTTGAAGCTGTATTTTTTCAATCATATGTCACGCTTCATATCCAGGACAGAAAACCTATGCAGTGAGTGGCACGTTATCAACAATTCCCGTATTTATTTTATACTAGAAAATATAAACTTTGCACCCGAAAAACTTTTTAGTTTTTGACAAGAAAATGGGGAACTTCAAAAAGTTCCACGGAAATATAAGAAACATACCGGTGGATAAACTTCACTATATGCTCCCTTTCACAGAATTTTACATGGGGATAGAGGGAGGATTTCCAAACGGTGTGGGTAAGCATTTCCACAGGTAAACTACCAAGTGAGCTTGCATCTACCGAAAGATGCTGAACAGCGTTTACATTTGAGTTGTTGAAGTCAGCAGATCAAGCAGATTTAACTATTTCAATACTATGATAGTAGATGGATGCTTCACTAACCTTAGCTTGTCGGTACTTCTCAAGAATTCGATGATATTGTTGGCGTGCTTCTGGAGAGTCAACCATTGATAGCACTCTAGAGACGGCCTCATTTATAGCAGCATCCACTTTCTGTTTGCGGAACAACTTGAGAATGTCTTCGTCCTCGCTTTCCTCGATGGGTTCTTCCTCTAGTCGGAATCCCCGAAGACCAACACCCCGTCGACGCCACCTTAGCACCACCTTCTCTAATATTCCCACAGCCCAACATACCTTGTATTCCTTTCTAACCTGATATCCTCGTACATGAGCCTGCCATGTTGATCACAAAGGTCACAACCTCTCTCTGCTTAACACATTATTTTCTACTTTGCAACATCCCCCCTCCCCTCCCCCAACCCCTCTCAAAATAGAAACAAGAGCAGCCAAAAAATATAACATCTAAATTGGTGACACCTTTTCTTTTTAGATCTGTCATCTTTAATTTTATAGGTTGTTACAAATGAGGTTTGAAATGTCTATTCTGCTTTCAAACAAATAAAGCACCTGTATCTTCACAACTTTCTGGCGGAATGCAAGGAAGTCTTTCCGGCATTTCCATCCACGATATTTCTTCTGAATAGCTAAAGCTGCTGAGTTATAATCCCGCATGTTGCGGAATGCCAACTTTGAGGCAGCTGAAAGTCCAAGAACATCGTTTGAGAGGACACAATATTCATCTCCGCTAGTGGTAGCAGCACGAGCAGCTTCTCTCTGTCGTCTCTTCCGGAATGAATGTGCTCGGAATGCAGATTGTATACGAGCAGCAGCCTGAGCAGCATTACGGACTGCAGCTAAAGTGTCCTTCAGAGAAAGCTGATCCTCATGTGTGGCAGCACTTGTGGTTGATATACTACTGATAGTTCTTTCTGCTTCCACATCAGCAGTCCCCTTTGAAAGCTCATTTTCCTCTAATGTGAGGGATGAAAGATGACTGGTGAGAGCAACCTCTGAAAGATAACCTGCAACTCCCTTGTGACCGCAGCTAGAAGCAATTGACGCAGCAGTTCTACCAAATGGATCTTGTGAAGAGGGATCAGTAACAGCTCCAGCAAATGCACTAGATGCTACGAGGGATGCGACCATTTTTTCCCTGTCACAAGTAAGCAGTTTGAACAAAATCAGCTTACTTATGTACTAACGCATCAGGCACTGTAAGGAATAATCATAGCAACAGCACTGCACTTGCAAACATACACACACAGAGACAGGGAGACGAGATCTAACAGGGACTACTTTGATGAACAAACAAGTACTCTAAAAATGTTATAATCACCATACGCTAAGGAAGCAAAGAACACAAGGAATATAAGAACATGTATTCCCATCAGTCCAGGCTTCTCTCCGCCTTTCTCCAAAACATTGCTAGAAAGCGCAAGGGTAAGCAATTCATATGCATAAAGACCCTCAATCTGCCTTATTAAAATTTAAAAAAAAAAAAAAATACCCTCATTCTGCCCCCAAACCATTCAGAAGAGTTCACCGTTGTCTCTGGAAGCACTAAAGAAAGAAAGCATAAAATCTCAAGCAAAACATGGTAAACATTAACAACTGTTTTTCCACACCTTGGGTTCTCATCACAATCAGTATACATGAAGTATTTCAAACCTATCCTTTTCATGTTATCAATATATTACGATAAATTTGGAAAGTGCAAATTGTGCATGACTGCACGTTTCTTCATGTAAAGATGCTATAACTTGAGTGATCGATTCCAAAAACGTTCATGCTTATTTTTCTTGTGAACTAAAATTTGCAGAATAGACCAATTCTCTTCAATAACAATTCAAGAGGTATCGTAAGAAACTTCATGTTTGCTATTCTTCCGTACTAAAAGTTGCAGAGAAGACAAATTTCATTCAATAAAGACATATCATAAGAAAATAGAAAAACTTTTTCTCCGGTCCATAAAGCCGTAAAATTCATACTTTACAATGTTAACAGATTTATGTAAAACAATACATGTTTCTCAGCTAGTCTTTCTAGGATGAGTCCTTATTTTTTTTCTCCGGTCCATAAAGCCGTAAAATTCATACTTTACAATGTTAACAGATTTATGTAAAACAATACATGTTTCTCAGCTAGTCTTTCTAGGACGAGTCCTTATTTAGGGAGTATAGGAGAGGTATTACTTCCAAATCCAAATAATTCTGGCTTTTCCTAAGGATTGTTTCTTGTTTATCGCCATTACTCTATTTATATCTAACTCGCATATTTGACTTCCTAAAGATCCTTAAATGTAGTTTATATTGTTAATTGAGTACCAAGCGAGTCATGGAAGCCAGCAGTTTGTCAAGCAACCAATTTTATTCAGTTACCTTCCAAAGCGTGCAGCCCAGTGCAGGGCAGTCCAGCCATTAATATCACGGAAGTTAACACCTACTCCAGCATCTAGAATTGGGTGCAAGGCCCACTCGAACCCCAGGCCAGCAACCATGTGTATGATCCCTTGTTCTTTCCTGGAGAAGGAATAACCCATTTGGTTATTTTTTACTTGCAATTTGGATGAAAGCCACTGCTTCAATCTGTCCTTCAAAAGCTCTTGAAGAAGCCAATCAACGGTTACCATTGATGTTGAAGTTCCAAATAAAAGAGATTCAATAACTTGGCTCCATGAATCTTCGCTCGCCTTGGAGTTTTCCAAGATATCATTGCTTGATCCAGAACCATCTCCTTTCTGCACTGATGAGTCAGACAGAAGCATCTGTACAAATCTGACAAGGAGCAACAGTTCCTCTGAACTCTTACAAGCTCCTCCTACTTCAGCTAAATTCTTTTGACCATGATCATCAAACTTAACCCGGTATTCAAACTCCCATACTTCACTGCATGATACCCTATTGCCAGTAGTAACACAGAGTGTGACTTTACATGGCAAGTGAGGAGGCGCCTGGCAACGGATGGCACCTTCATTGATGATCTGAACAGGAACTTCAATATCATCAAACATACAAGTCCATGTATACTCTGATGGATTGCAGAGAAACGATCCAACTATAACTATCTGCACTAAATAGATGAAGTTCAAATAACTGGATAATGAAACATCTCAATGAACATATAAATATCACGATATCCTACGATGGAGCATCTGACACTCCAAGATTTTCAGAATATGCCTTCATCAGGGGCAAACTGCAAACATGCCAGATTATTTGATGATGGTGAAAATTCATTTACAATGTTCCTCCACTTCAAGAGTTGCTTTGTTAGAGCATAAAAAACTGAAACTAAATTTTGATGTTAAAAACATATGTAAGCAGTCAGTTGCAACGTCAAAATTAATTGCGCAAGCTGAAAAGAAATATTCAACAAGAACCACAAAAAAATGGAAAGTAGAAATGTTCAACAGTAAACACGCAAAGACAACTAAATCATGAGATATACCTTTGTTGCCTCAGATGAATACCCCCAATCAGGAGATATATCATGAATAGTAAATTTCTGCTTCTGGGCAATGGTTAAGCTCATATCATCTTCAAATGATGTTCCAATCTGATCTTGGTCAAATATTGTTGTATATTGGTCAGAATAGGATCCATAAGTATTTATTCGTGCACATGCAGGATACTTGAAATCTTCAACTTGCTTAAAATTTGTCAAAGAAGCTGCAAAGCAACAGGGTTTATTTTTCGGAGATCAAGAAACTGCACAAGATTTTATATGTAGTAGATATAACTAATCATCTGGATTTTCCAACTTATCCCCAAAACAAAAAAAGAACATCTGGATTTTCAAAAGGAGCTCACATTTCAGAGCTTTTCCACCAAATTTAAGCCACCTATCACTTTCGGTTGCTTCTATCGGTCCCACTCCTGACGAGGTTTGTAGCGTTCCCTGAGTGAGCGCAGACAAGTTAGGCGGAGGACGGAGAATAGAGACAATGTTGAAATAAATAGCTGAATAGGTGGTTATAAGGGGCAGCAGAATTATTTAGAAATGCCAGGAGATAAGGTCAAGTATGGTTTATATAGTGCCATATTGTGCACAAGCTGCTATTCATACACAGCTTCAGCCGCAGTGACAAGTCAGCAAGGACTCAATATTCCTAATGAGACGCAGGTGCAAAAGACCATGCCAATAAAAGATACAGGCATATGAAATAAAAATTAATTTCAAAGACACTTACTCACATTCTCATCCAACTTTTCAAAACATTTAGCTGGTGACTCAGCAGCCGGAAAGCTTCTGCAGTGATCCAGCATCTCTTTCCATATGTTACCATCCAGGTTCAAGAGTTGATGCTGCGATTCACTGCTCTCTCCTACAAACAACACTATCATCAGTACTCCTCAGTATTTGTTGCTTCTAAATTAGAAATGCATGAGTTCTTAGTATTTCTTGCTTCTAAATCAGAAGCATTGGTGCTAAAGAAAAGGCAGATAGACAATCTCAAGCGTGGCAGTAAATGTCCACGTGGAAAAAATCACCAGTTAGATTCTGTTAAAAATTCTTAGCTTATTTATCTATATCTACATATCTTACACTTTTATTTTATAACTCAAGCACAATTTTTAGTATTTAATTAATAAATGTTTTTTTGAAAAAAAGACACATTGTGACGGTACACGTGCAGCGCATATAAGCTAAAACTAGTAACCCAAAAAGGGTTCACTTAAAAGAATTATTTGTACTTAACATAAGCAAATCAAAACTTTGGGGAAAAAAAGGTACTCTTCCTTGATTTGCACCTTATAAAAAACTATAACTAGTTATGTGTTCAAAATAAAATTTTCCCATTCAGGGAAGAACTAGTTATATAAAAAATTATAATTAGTTATGTGTTCAAAAAACTATAACTAGTTATGTTTTCAAAATCATATGTACCGAGCTTGTTACCTATATAACTAATACGAGGACCAGTGTGGGACTTCGTGAAAATATCTGCAAGCTGATCATTCGACTTCTGTAATATCTCCTGAGAGTATCTTTTCTCTGACGAAGTGACAGTCAATCTCAATGTATTTAAATCTTTCATGGAACACCGGATTCGATGCAATATGAAGGGCAGCTTGATTATCACACACAAGTTCCATTTGGCTGATCTCACCAAATTTTAACTCCTTGAGCAACTGTTAGATCCGAACTAGCTCTGATGTACTTTCAAGGTTTTGCACCTCTCAAGTACACATAAGAGAGAAAAACAAAAGCACCCCGCTAAAGTTTTTCACAAAACTAACGAAAGCGTTCTTCAAACTCACATTAGAAGAATGTAAGATGGAAAGAAACCTCACCCACACGTTCCTCAATCCCGCAAGATTGCAAGAAGCGTTTAACAAAGGAAGAACAATGAAATAAAAGATCAATCACGTTTTTGAATCAAAAACTTAGAAAAACTAATCACCAATGTTTATTTTAAGCATATTAAGCCCTTTAAATAGGCCTTACAATGAGTAAAGTTGACAAGGTTAAGGAAAACTAATCCTAATTAAATTAGAATAAGAATAAGGCAAAAAAAATCTATCCTAACTAAAATAGGAAAAAGAATTCTCGTAGGAATAGGATACCAACTAACTATCCTAATTTGACTAGAACTACAAATATAATCCTACTAAAACAAAAATTAAATTATTAGGAAACAACAACAACAACCACCCAGTATAATCTCACTAGTGGGGTCTGGGGAGGGTAGTGTGTACGCAGACCTTACCCCTACCATGGGGTAGAGAGACTGTTTCCAATAGACCCTCGACATCCCTCCCTCCAAGAACTCCCCACCTTGCTCTTGGGGTGACTCGAACTCACAATCTCTTGATTGGAAGTGGAGGGTGCTCACCACTAGAGCAGCCCACTCTTGTCAAAAAAGTGGGTTGAAAAGAAATAAGAAATCTCAATCTTTAAGGAAAAGAAATCCTAATCTTGAATGGATTCTTGGACTTCTTCAATTGCTTGAAATTCTTGGGCCTCAATTGGACTAAGGCTAATTAGTGTAAGCATTTTAAATTCGTGGCCCAATTCTCCAAATCCATTGGCACCTTCATGAGCCCAATAAGCCTCCATTGTTGTAGAAAACATGGCCTCTATATGTTCATCAAGCTCACATGTTGCCATCGCCATTGCTCGATATTCTGCTTCTGCACTAGACCGAGCAACGACATTTTGTTTCTTGCTCTTCCAGGATACCAAGTTAGTGTAAGCATTTTAAATTCGTGGCCCAATTCTCCAAATCCATTCGCACCTTCATGAGCCCAATAAGCCTCCATTGTTGTAGAAAACATGGCCTCCATATGTTCATCAAGCTCACATGTTGCCATCGCCATTGCTCGATATTCTGCTTCTGCACTAGACCGAGCAACGACATTTTGTTTCTTGCTCTTCCAGGACACCAAGTTACCTCCTACTAAAACACAATATCCAGACGTAGAACGTCTATCAGAAGGTGATCCTGCCCAATCAGCATCCGAGTATCCAACAATCTGCTCATAGCCTCGATCCTCAAACAATAGTATTATGCCTGGAGCTGATTTTATATACCGAAGAATGCAGACAACGGTATTCAATGACTATCACAGGGAGAATCCATAAACTGGCTCACAACACTCACAGGAAAGAAAATGCCAGGTCTAGTCATTGTAAGGTAATTTAATTTACCAACCAGTCGCCTATATCTTGCAGGATCGCTAACCAGCTCCTCCTGTCCTGGCAGAAGTTTAGGATTCGGATCCATAGGAATGTCAACAGGTCTGCAGCCTGTCATTTCTGTCTCCTCAAGAATGTCTAAGGCATACTTCCGTTGTGAGATCACAATACCTGAGATAGACTGAGCAACCTCAATACCCAAAAAATACTTCAATCTACTCAGATCCTTAGTCTGAAAGTGCTGAAAGAGATGTTGCTTCAACTTAGTAATACCATCCTGATCATTGCCGGTAATAACAATATCACCAACATAAACCACTAGATAAATACATAGATTTGAAACAGAATGCCGATAAAACAGAGAGTGATCAGCTTCACTACGAGCCATGCCAAACTCCTGAATAACTGTGTTGAACTTACCAAACTAGGCTTAAGAAGACTGCTTTAGACCATAGAGGGACCGACGCAACCGACATACAAGGCCATTAGACTCCCCATGAGTAACAAAACCAGGTGGTTGCTCCATATAAACTTCATCCTCAAGGTCACCGTGAAAAAAAGCATTCTTAATGTCCAACTGATAGAGAGGCCAATGGCGAACAACAGCCATGGATAGAAAAAGGCGGACTGATGCTATCTTAGCCACGGGAGAGAAAGCATCACTGTAATCGAGCCCAAATATCTGAGTATACCCTTTGGCAACAAAACGAGCCTTAAGTCGATCAACTTGTCCATTTGGACCAACTTTGACTGCATACACCCAACGACAACCAACAGTAGATTTACCTGAAGGAAGAGGAGCAAGCTCCCAAGTACCACTCGTATGTAAAGCAGACATCTCGTCAATCATAGCATGTCGCCATCCTGGATGAGACAGTGCTTCACGTGTAGACTTAGGGATAGAAACAAAAGACAAAGATGATACAAATGCATAATGGGGTGATGACAGACGATGATAACTTAAACCGACATAATGTGGATTAGGATTAAGTTTGGACCATATACCTTTCCGAAGTGCAATTGGTGGACTAGGAGGACACAAGTCCGCAGTAGGAGCAGGGTCAGGTGCAGGACGTGAATCAGTTGAGCCTGATGCTGGGCGCAGACGACGATGGTAAGCCAGGAGTGGTGGAGCTATAGAAGGTTGAACTGGACTAGGTGATGGAACTGGAGTTATAAGTGGTGGAGCTGGAACTGGAGGTGCAGATGGTGGAGCTGGAACTGGAGCTGTAAGTGGTGGAGCTAGAACTAGAACTGGAATTGTAGGTGGTGGAGCTGGAGTTATGGAGGAAGATGAATCGGAGATAGTGACTGAATCTCCAAAAGATGGAACTGATAGTACCTCAGAAATATCTAAATGATCCCTTGGACCTGTGAAGTATGACTGGGTTTCAAAGAAGGTAACATCAGCAAACATAAGGTACCGCTAGAGGTCAGGTGAATAGCATCGATATCCCTTTTGTGTTCTCGAGTAACCCAGAAATACGCACTTAAGAGCACGAGTAACTAACTTATCTTTTCTTGGAGTATGGTTCTGAACAAAACACGTGCTCCCAAAGGCAGGGGTGGAAGAGAGAACAAAGGTAAATGGGGAAACAAGACAGTGAATGGAACTTGATTTTGGATAGCTGAGGATGGCATACGATTAATAAGATAACAAGATGTGAGAACGGCATTCCCCCAAAAACGCAACGGAAGATGATATTGTATGAGTAGGGTACGAGCAGTTTCAATAAGATGTTTGTTCTTTCTTTCAGCAACCCTATTTTGTTTAGATGTGTACGGACAAGATGCTTGATGAATGGTTCCATGAGAGTTCATAAACTGCTGAAATGGGGAAGACAAATACTCTAGGACATTATCACTACGAAATGTACGGATAAAAACCCCAAATTGATTTTGAATTTCAACGCGGAAGGTCAGGAAAATAGAAAACAACTCAGATCAATTTTTCATCAAAAATATCCAAGTGCACCTAGAATAATCAATCAATGAAACTGACAAAGTAGCAGAATCCCATGGTAGAACTAACCCGACTAGGACCCCAAACATCTGAATGAACTAAAGTGAAAGGTGACTCTGCTCGATTATCAGGACGCCGAGGGAAATGGGAGCGAGTATGCTTACCGAGCTGACATGACTCACATTCTAGAGTGGACAAGTGAGATAAACCAGGTACCATTTTTTGAAGTTTCGACAAACTGGGATGTCCCAACCGTTTATGTAATAAATCTGGTGAATCAGTAACATGATGAGTTGTTGAAGGAAGATAAGATGTGAGTCCATATGTTTTTGCAAGGATAAGGTAATAAAGTCCATTTGATTCACGCCCGGTACCAATAATCCGCCCCGTACTGCGTTCATGTATAAAAACAAGGTCATCAAGAATTAAACAGAGCATTTAAGTGATTTGGTTAAGCAACTAACGGCTATGAGATTAGGACTACCGGGAACATAAAGAACTGAATCTAAAGGTAAGGAAGGAAGAGGACTTGCTTGACCTATTCCGGTTGCCATGGTTTGAGACCCATTGGCTATTGTGACTGTTGGAACTTGGAAGAGATTGAGAACATGAAATAGTAGTGAAAAGAGATTTGTTACCAAAAATGTGATCAGATGCACCTGAATCAATGACCCAAGACTCGGAGGTTGAAGACTGGGAGACACAAGTCACACTACTACCTGTTTGAACAACGGAAGCTATACCTGAAGATGTCTGTTTACATGTTTTGTACTGAAGGAACTCAATATAATCCGGTATTGAATTCAAGCATTGGATCCAATGGATTGTAAGTCAAAGGCTTCTTATACGAATGCCATTACAATGTTTACGCCGGAAAAAGCAGAAATTTTTCTGAAAATTACTGTTTACGCCGGAAAAAAAAAATGACTGAGCTAATAGCATGTAAGAATGCACGGGAGAAAAATCTATTATTGATATTAATTGTCATACAATAAACCCTATTTATTTATAAGTACATATAATATATATAATCTACTCCTATTACATACAGGACTAGAACTAATTACATATATATTCACATAGATATTCTAACACTATGAAAGGCCTAAATGGCCTTAGTTTATTTAACTCATGACTGAGCTAGCAGAAGCCAAGTTATCAATCAACATTCAACCGAGCTTGATGATTAGTGAAAACAAAAGGTAGAAGAATTCTATTGTAGGTACTTCTTTCTCAAACAAGCTATCAAAAGGACTAGCATTCAAACAAAAGATATCAACCGAGTATCGAGTAATAACATTTTCAAGTCTAAGCACAACTAGCCAAGTGCACTAATCAAATTGACAAAATAACCACCTTGTTCCCAACAAAGTACAAGGAAAGAAGAAAATCTCTGAGTTTCAGTTTGCATGATTAAAACAGGAATTTAATGCAGTGACAAATGATAAGCGTGTATATCTGCATTTAATAATAATCTTGTGGCAGGAAAAAATGAAAGAAACCTGAATGAGGCTGCAACAGAAGATTGTTTGACTTGTGCTGGATCTGGACTAGTGAATTATTATCATGTACAAAATTTTCAACATCATCCGAGTTCTCAATTTCACTATATAGTGGATCAATTTGTTCCAAACTATCATCATTTAAACTTAACTGCTCCTCAAGTTTACGCAATGCTTGACTTATCTCAACCCGTGGTGAGCTGCTCACCCCCTCCGTTCTCCCGGTGATGTCTGAGATGTTCATCCCTTTACCATTGATGCCTGCATCAGAACAAACTTCCCCAGATCCAGGGCTAGATTCATTCGGGTACTGTTGATAAGATTCACTGCCAAAAACAGTAAAGCCTGGATGTTGAGTAGAATATAAGCTGGGACTCAGAGAGAAAGTAGAGGAAATTGGAGATGACTGTGACATGAACGCTGCAATCTGCATCCCCTAGGGTCATAAGTGAAACTAGTGCCGTTAAGATTGCTTAAATAGCTTGACATACTAGATCCTATCATATTCAAACTGTAGCTAATAAACTGCTTAATAGAGATGCACCAAGCAAATATTAAGTTCCCTGATATAGCATTAGATGCTGAAATCAATTATAGAAACTTTTCTGGTCCAGTGTCAATTTTTTAGCTTCTTTTACATGAAAAATTACAGAAACAATCAAAAAGAGACAATGACTGGACTAAGATAGAAAAACTTTACAAAGCAGGAATCTTTTCATGGATGACTTGATGAAAATAGAGTTAAATTAGTAGCAAGATTTCATGTCAGAATATGGGATTTTTGTACAATTGGGTTCCTGAAGACTGACCTCAGTTATATCTCTGTAGTGAACCAGGACAATGTGCTCGTATGCACTGTCAAGCATGCAAAATTGAGAACAAAAAAGGGGAAAAAATAATCAGTTCCTGGTCCAAACTTTGGTCTGAGAGAGAGAGAGAGAGAGAGAGACAGAGATGAAAGAAAAGGGAGCCCTAGAATTTTAGTTAAATTTCTCATGTGTGCTCCTTATCCATTCAGAGCCCTAAATTCCTAAGGAGTTCAGAACTTCTTTCTTAAACTGCTCCAAATCTAGAAGCAAAAGACTAGATTACAGATTTAGCAAATAAACTCACGGATCCAACATCCAATAGCTTCGCCGCTGGAAGTTAGGATTCTTCTCTCCATGTGCATAATAACAATTTAGGGCTTCAGCATTCCCAACCTAGCCACAGCAGAGACAAAGAGAAACTTCTCACCCAATGAAAAATATCGGGAAAACTGAAACACGAACATCATAGGTTTTTTTTTCTTTTTTTTCTTTTTTTCTTTTTTTCTTTTTTTTTTCAAGATGTCATTTCGAGAGTCAACCAACAAAAATGTCCCTAGCCGGGATGACTAACACCTCCCTCCACGTGAAATATACAACAAATGTTTAGACAAAAATGTCATTTGTGTTGTTCAATAAAGAATAAACATGACGTTTTCTACCAATTGTTACCTTAAGCCGCTCATGTGCCTCCCCTACAGTTCTTCCATCCTTCTTCTTACGCCAACTATGACCATCTTTACGGAAGTACCTGAGGACCCTCTTGTTAAAGAGAAACATAGATCCACCTGCGGATATCAACCAATTTTGTAAGATAGCAAAGGGAAGAGAGGATAATATGACATGGTTCTGTCAGAGGATTATCACTAGATATGCTTTTTTTAATTGATCAATGTTGTCAATAGATATTTTACATCTTACTGAAATGGAAACAAAAAGTAAAGAGCGAGGAGACTACTAGCTGGCTTTTGAGGTGGTTGATTAGCAAGCTGCTGGTCCTCATGATTCTGTAGTATAAAGACAACTTCTGCAGGTCTCAACCACCTAAAATGGCCTTCTCGAACCAAATCATTTATATTGTATCCTGAAACATGAAATAGCAACAGTTGCTAAAATCTTCTATTGCAGCAAATAACCAATTTACAGAAGGTCACAAACATAAAAGCACACATCAATATTTTCCCAGGAAAAACAACTGTTTTCAGGAAGACACTGTTTCAAGTGCTTATGCTATGACAAGCTTTCACAGGTTGGGTGTGGATGAGCGGATGACAATAATGGCAACCGGACAGAGGTTTTCTGCGTGTTGCCGAAGTAAAACCTTTTTATGCTAAAAGCCAAGAACTTGTAACCATCATGTTCCTACCTAATCACCTCTCCCTGATTTCTTCTTAGGCCTACCTCTCCCTCTCCTTAGACCCACCATGGACAACCTCTCGCACCTCCTCACTGGGGTATCTGTGCATCTCCTCTTCACATGCCCGTAACATCTCAGCCTCACTTCCCGCATCTTGTCCACCACGTCGGCCACTCCCACCTTGTCCCGAATACCGTTATCCCTAATCTTATCTCTCCTGGTTTGCCTACATATCCATCTCGGCATCCTCATTTCTGCTACTTTCATTTTCTCGACACGGGAGTTCTTGAATGGCCAACAGTCCGCCCCATACAACATAGTCGGTTTGACCACCGCTTTGTAGACTTACCTTTAAATCTTTGTGGCACATTCTTATCACACAAAACACCAGATGCGAGCCTCCATTTCATCCACCCTGCTCCAACACCATCTGCGACATCTTCGTCAATCTCCCCATTACCTTGGATTACGGACCCAAGGTACTTGAAACTCCCTCTCTTGGGGATGACATGTAAGTCAAGCCTTACGTCCACGTCCACTTCATGAGTTGCGTCACTGAACTTGTTCTCCAAGTATTCTGTTTTGGTCCTGCTCAACTTGAAACCTTTCGATTCTAGGGTCTATCGTCAAACCTCCAGCCTCGTGTTAACTCCGCTTCGCATCTCGTCAATCAGTACTAAATCATCAGCAAATAACATCTAAGTTGCTCGGACTCTTCACTTTCAGTGCCGCACCCGTGTCGACACGACGTGGGTGTGGGTATGGGTGTGGGATCCGTGTCGGATCTGGTCAACCGGTTTTGGGTACTTTGGTTGAGAAATTTGGGACAGATACAATGATTTTTGAAAACAAATCAAAAGCTAGGGTAATATGGAAGAAAATGGAATACCTTGTATATATAAATTTCTATGTCAGTCATTTTCCTTTTATCTCCTTCTAAAATTCTACTCTTGTTCAATATTTTCTCCTTTTCGGAATACCTTGTAAGTTTTCCACATAATGTCTCATAATTTAGACATTTTTATAACTCTATTTTTAAATAATTGAATTATTTTTAGCCGAATCCCCTCACCCGTATCCGTACCCCCGAATCTTTAAATTTAGATCATGAAAGATCTGATCTCTAGATCCGCACCCGTATCGGACACCCGCACCCGAGTCCGAGCAACTTAGAATAACATACACCATGACACCTCCCCTTGAATGTGTTATGTCAGTACGTCCATCGCCAAGGCAAATAAAAACGGACTAAGAGCTGACTTGGTGCAACCCCATCACAACAAGAAAGTGTTCCGAGTCCCCTCCTACTGTCCTTACCCCAGGTCCTTGCTCCATCATACATGTCATTAATTACCCTAGTGTATGCTACAGGCATACCTCTAGCCTCCAAACATCTCCAAAGGACCTCTATAGGGACTTTGTCATATGCTCTCTCTAGGTTTCCAGAAAGTAAAAGAAAAAGGAAAATGTGATAGTACTATATTTTACTTTTTTAACTCCCTTTTTCCTCATTCTCTATCCTCTAACTAGATCCACATGAATATACGCTCAATCGGAGAGAGACATGAGCATAGTGGAAGAAGCCAGTTTCAAGTAATTCCTCACTATCCAATGATACCAAGCTCCAAATGTTATGCTTCAAGCTTAAAAAATAAGATGTTAGAGGTAGAAATATTACCAAGTACAGTAATTCGTTGGTCAAATTGCAGTTAGTTCATACCATTAGGTACTTCTTTTATAGGTCATTAGGTACTACTTATATATCTGCTTAGGTTTTGCAGTTATATGTTTCTCAGGTGTCAATATCTCTCCTGATGTTCCTGATACATGGATTTGGGATGCCCAGAGTTCAGGAATCTTCACTGCTTAATCTTTTATAAATGATAACAGAAAAGGGAAAACATGGCGGATGGCTCTCCCTCATTTGGATCCCAGGATGTTCACATTTCTTTCATACAGACAGCTGATTGCATAGCTATTTACTGCCAAATTATCATAACAAGGAATAACTTCTCAGTAATTGGTGCTTCATGTGTAGAAAAGGTTTGGGGGGGGGGGAGGGGGGACAAAAAGCACTTATTACTCCGTTGTCCAGTCACCTCCAAATTGCAGACAGCAGATTAAAACATATTTGGATTAAAACGGGTGATGCCAAAAGACGTTGAAGACATACTTTTCTGCTGAAAATTCAGACAAAGGAGTGGAATGATAAACAGAGCTTGAAAGATTGCTCCATCATTTATGGACCATTTGGAAAGAGAAAGAGAGAGATCTTGTTTTTTGTGATGAACCAGGCTCATTAGTTTCACTGTCCTGCGAGGGGGACTAGCTGGCCCTTAATAGCTTAGGACAAGCTGCATCCAGCTTTTGCTCGTGTTCCCTATGTCGTCAATAGGCTTCAACTGAAGTCACTCATGTGCCTTAGTTTTCAAACAAAAGAAGGCTCTTAGAATTGCAAGTAGTCTTTGGCAGGTCAGTAAGCGATTTACTAGACAATGTTTCCTCAACGACCACTTTTCTTTTCAGTCACCGACTCACTTGTGAATATTAAGAACTAATGCTCCTTGGCCAAAGCCACATTGAATTATTTTCACACTCTTCATCACTTACTCCCTTTACTTTAGTAGGTGTCTGCAATTTTCTTCTGGTTGTACTCTGTCAACATAAGAAGATTTTGATCCAAGCTGGTGCTACCCATGGGGCTAACTACATTAGGCATTGATTCTTTAAAGGGCGCTTAAGCTTATGTCTTTCAGTCTGCCCACACTGGCTCCTGATAGCAGACATATAACAAGCCTAATTGACTGATCTCAAAAGTGAACGCCTATTTACATCGCAAGTATCTTTTAGGCGAAACAACAATAAGAACTACTAATGCTGCTAGTAGATAGTCCTTAGACCACCCTAACCCTACAAGGAAAACAAGCGCACAATCAAGAAGCCTGTATGTAAGTCTTCAGTTGATGATTTATTTTTTCCTTTGTCAAGAGGTATTTCCTCTCAAGGCAGCTTACAAATCCATGTTCTGTCATTAGCATACATACTACTAAATTATGGCTTAATTCTTGCGCAAGTGACAAATGGTCAAGTGAAATGATTCTTCATGATTTCTATCAAACTTTGTCACTTTGTTGGCCGGTTAACGGGTCACATTTTTGGGATGATGGATTAATAGAAGAAGAGAGAGTTACAGGGAAAAGGATCAATAGAAAGAGCTCACTTGGAGAAGGTAGACGGGGATGGAAAAACTACATCAGTTCAATCGAGAAGATGGATTCGAGCAAACATTTCTGCTAGACACTGCAGTTCGGCATGCTTAATTTGCATTTTGGGCAATAACTGGATTGCAAAGTACAAAATACAAATAGTGATTGTCACAACCATGTCGCTAGAAGAGGATAATCTCATATTCTCAACAATTTGACCGATTAGTTCAGAGATACCATCTAGCTATACTGAGTGCCTCAGAGGGCTTAGTATCCCGTCCAGTACCCCCTGCCAGAGGGCAGAGCCAAGGCAATAATTTATCATTTATTGATATCTTCCCATGACCAAGTTAGCAAGGGGAAATGAGTACCACAGCGCTCAAAATGGGATTAAGAAAGCCTGGGCAAGGCAGTCTATATTTTTCTACCCCTGCTATGGGCATAGGTCTATCAACTAAATCAGGTGAGCTTTTTCCTTTTGTCTATGTATTATCAAAAAACTACTTCTCGGTTCCAAAGTAGTCGAGAAACTCAGGCATGTACAATCTATTTTTGAGGTTGACTGATCTTTTCAACCAGCAAAAGGATTAATGCTAAGATATACAAGTGACAAAGTGAAAATATGCAAGAAACAGTGGCCACATGATCCACTCATTTGACACATGGTAATTGGTATCTATCTTCTAATCCCTCTAGCAGTCCAGAGGCGGATCTAGCCCTTGGTAGTATATTCAACTGCTTTCGGGTAGGAGGTGCAGATATCACACCAGAAAACAGTAGCCCTAGAATGAAACATCTAATATCCGTATAATAAATGGAACAAAAAACCCAATGAGACCATCAAATCATGGTATTCCAACAAAACAAGATCGTTGGAAAAGAAGTTGGGTCTTGATTGACCATTAAGACGAAGCAACTATAAGTGTAACCAACTCCACACATGTCAAAGTTATCTAAACCATAAGCAATAAATTCTTAATAAAAAACTAGTAATATAAACGGACTTTGCGCTTGAGTGATTTAGTAAAATTAATTCTTACCTGATTCTGCCATACTTATACTCAACAATAAGATTTCACGGTGATGAAGAATTGCTCTCTCATTCCAAATTCGGTTTCCACTTTCCACCTGAAATCGGGAATATTTCACTGTCTTGTATTAGTATTAGGTGAAGAGACGGAGGAGATGGTGGGTTGCTTGTTGTGCAGCTCTAACATCACCGTTACAGTGCTACGTTCAACCAATTATATTATCTAAGTCCCCAAAATTATTGTATTTCCTATCTCACCTAACAGCCTACCTTAGATTCATTTTTTAGCAATGTTAGAGCCCCTTATTTGGCCAATATCAAGTGCCAAAGTTCATTTTACAATAGGATAATTTAAACAGAGAAATTATTTTATAATATTTATTATGGAGGATACTGATTAAGTTTTTATTTCTATTTTAGTAAAATTTAAAACATTAAAATAAGAAATACACATTAAGGTTTTAATCAATATAATATATAATTCAACCAAAACAATAGTATTAAATATCCGATATAATAACTTTTGATATGATAATCTATATATTATTAGAAGTAGGAACTCTAAAACTAAAAAGTCAAACTACTAAAATACTCTTTTAAATAACTTAAATACCCTAACCGTCCTAAATAATCTAAGGTCCAAGCACGCTTCATAATTAAAATTTTCATTAATGTTACAACGCTTCATATACAACGAAGCATGTATGGGCCTCTCTTCTTCACTTATAGTTTAGATCCTTTTAAAGAACAACCAAACAAATTTTTGTTCACCTTTTGTTCTTCTCCCATTAAAATAATTTATTCACCTATATATTCTTTTTTCTTATGTAAAATAATTTTTAAATAGATTTCTTACTATTCCAACATCGAAGATATGAAAACTCATTGAAATGGCTGCCAAATGACATCTCTTCGAACAAACACAAGACTAACTTGGTTGTCCTTCTGTGAAATTAAAAGATAAACGACGGCATAAATGTTGCAGTAATCAAAGATATAATTTAGTTAAGTAATGTGACAAATCTACTTTCCTGATGATTGTATTTTTCAATTTGGATTTTAATTGGTTTTCATTTGCTATATATTTTTTAATCTGAATTTATTGATTTTCCTTTCAAAATATTTCTGTTTGGTTAAACAATATATTAGACATAAATACTCCAGACCAATAATGCTTCTTTTTGTGGTAATTTCTTTTTGGTCTTTTGTGATCTGATTCCATTTTTTCCCACCTATTTTAGATCTCTTTCTCTTTCATTTTACAAAAACTAAAATGAGATGCTTTACCCACAAAATTTTGACATTGTTTTTTGAGCAAACTGGAAATATTGATATTAAAACTACATAGTGTTTAGTACATCACTTCCATACTTTGTGTCACTTAGGACACATTGATTACCTAGGTTTGCTAATACATTGCAAGCATCATAAGATAAATTTTTAACAAAAACATATTGTTCTTCTAGTTCATTTCTCACAAAAGATTCTACATAAGAAGGCGGTTGAACAAAATGTCTTTTCCCCTTTGCTTGAGTATTTGCCTTCTTTGCCAATTGATGAGCTACATTATTCCCTTGCCGGAATACGTGCTGGAGGGCTACTTCCTTCTCTTGGCGCATTAACAACCTGCATTCATTAACAATGTCGTCATATAGTCTGTTACCTTATTGTATAGAGTGAATTACCTCCGTGGAGTCTGTTTCTATTTCAAGAGGGAACATTCCGCATTCCTGCGTTGTTCGGAGTCCCTCTAGGAGTGTCTTGATTTCTGCCTCTAATGATCCGTTTGCATGGGTAGATTTTGCAAAACCAACCACCCAGCTTCCATTAGAATTTCTGAATACACCACCCAGGCCATATTTTTTGTTGTTGTTTTTGAAGCTTGCATCTATATTTAATTTGAAGCATCCTCTTGGTGGTTTGTGCCATCTTACTTTGATGGGGATTTTGTTTTGAGGGTTGTGGCTTTTTCCAGTTAGGAGATTGAATTCGGTTGCCTTTTGAATAATTAGATCACAGTTAATAGGATTATCAGTGTTGTTTTGATTATTGCTATTCCTATTTAACCAGATATACCAGATGGCAAAGGGAAAGAAAGATTTCCAATTAATAAACTTGTTCTTTAGTACGTAGTCAAAGTCTTTTAACTGAAGAAGCTAGTGGTAGCCTTGTGGTTTAAAGAAGTTTTGCCATCCTAGACTATCCCAAAAGTGTTTGGTGGTTTTACAATTAAAGAAAATATGGGTGATGGATTCTTCTTTATTTCTTTTGCATGTAGGGCAGTTTGGATCTATGTTTATACCAATATTAGCAAGGTATTTCCTACATGGTATCCTATTGTGAAGACATTGCCATAAGAAGAATTTAATCTTATTAGGACAACTTAGATCCCAAATCCATTTGAAGTCTAATTGGTTGTTTGGAGGGGGCTCTATAAGGTTGTAGCAAGTCTTAGTAGTGAAAAAACCTTTGTAGTTAGTAACCATATAGGAATATCACTTGTTACTCTCTTTGAACGAATTTTAACTTTTGAAATTTTTTCTTTGATGTCATTTGGGATGTTAATAGTTAATTTACTGAAGTCTCATTTTTTTCCACTATAGATGTCCTTAATTTTTAGGGAATAATCATTGATCGAGAGGGGGCCTTCCACAGCATTTCTAAGGCTTCCTAAATTGGGAATCCAATGAGTATGCCATATGTTCATATTAGTATGATAGTGGAGTGACCATGTAATACCCTTTGAACATAATTCCCACACCTTTTGAATGCTTTTCCAAATGAAGGAGTGCTTGTTTTTAGCAATACTAGTTCCATAAGAGGTGATGATAAGTCTAGACCAGGGGGTTGTGGCATTGGTAAGGATTCTCCATACTAGGCTAGCTAAGGTGCACATATTTTTAGCATTAGCATTATGGATGCCAAGACCTCCCTTGGATTTTTGTTGGCAAATATTAGACCATTTTACTAGGTGAATTTTTTTCTTTTCTGTGGTAGTACCCCATATAAAATCCCTTTGAACTTTATCTATGTTGTTTAGGATCTTTTTAGGAAGTAAGGTGTATTGCATGTAGTGGTTTGGTATTGAGTTAAGGCACGAGTGGGCTAAACTAGTTCTTCCCGCTATATTAATAATTTCATTTTCCAGGCAGCTAGTTTTGTTCTCATTTTATCAATTATAAATTGATAATCTAATGGCCTTGGGCTTTTGATTAATATAGGAAAACCTAGGTAGGTACCAAAATTTTCACTTTTTTTAATACCCAGGCTATTTGTAACAACATTAATTAAAGAAGGGGGACAATTTTTTGAAACAGGGATTTTTGATTTTGAGGTATTAATATTTTGTCCTGACAATTTACAAAAATAATCTAAACCATTTTTAATAGCTTGGCATGATTTGTTATTAGCTTTAGACATTAATGTAAGGTCGTCTGCAAAAAATAAATGAGAAAAGTTTGGGCATTTTTTTCCTATGGTTATTGGATCTCATTTTCGGATATCAACCTGATGATTTATATATCTGGATAACATTTCCAAGCATAGGATGAAGATATAAGGTGATATGGGATCACCTTGCCTGATACCTCGACTTGGCTCGAAGAATTTAGTGATGAAGCCATTAACTAATATTGCTATAGAACTGGTATTGAAGTACCTAAGAGTATGATGTACAAAAGACCATTTTAAACGATCAAAGGCTTTTTCTAGATCAATTTTTAGGATCATGTGGACTTGTTTGCCTTTCACTTTCTTTAGATTGGAAACTAATTCTTGAATGATGATTGCATTATCAGAAGCTTTTCTATTTTTCATGAAGCTGGCTTGAAAAGGACTGATAATTTATTCTAAGAATGGTTTTAGGCGATTTGCAAAAATTTTTGTAATTAATTTGTAAATAGTATTGCAAAGGCCAATTGGTCTAAAGTTTTTAATATTATTAGCGTTTGGGATTTTTGGGATAAGACAAAGATAGGTTCTATTTATGTCTCTGGGGATTTCCTGACTTTTGAAACTATCATGACAAAGATTCATTACAGAATGTCCTATAATTTTCCAGTATATTTGGGGAAAAAATGGGTGAAGGATATCTGGCCCTGGGGCTTTGAAGGGTTTAAAAGAGAAAATAGCCCTCTTAATTTCAATGTCTAGTAAAGGATTATCTAGTGATATAAGGTCTAAATTAAGGTGTGTGAAATGACTTTTCAGTGGACTATCCCGGTCTATTAAAGAGTGAGAGGTGGTGAAAGCATTAGTAAAGTAATTAAGAACGTGTGACAAGATCAACTGGTGTTCATTGAGCCAATTTCCAGGATCATCTTTAAAGTAATTAATCTTATTTCTTCTTCACCTATTAGATGCTGAAATGTGAAAAAAACTTTGTGTTAGCATTTCCTTCATTTAGCCACATTATCCTAGATTTCATTTTCCAGTAGTCCTCCTCTATTCTAAGGATATCATTATATTCCTTTTTTAAATTATATTCTAGTGTTTGAAGGAAATTACTATAGGCATAGTTGCTGGATTTTTGGATTCCTTGGAGCCTTGCTAGAATTTTTCTTTTTTTTTCCCATTATATCACCAAAGGTTCTGTCTTTCCAAGGCTTAATACTAACCACAAAGTTTTTGCTAGCACTACAATAATCTATTCCATACCAATTTTTTTTAACAATTGTTTGAAATTCAGGATGCTTACACCAAAAGGTTTCTAGTCGAAAAGGTTGTTTATGACCTTGTTTATTTCAAGGAATTAGTTCTACTAAGATTGGGTTGTGATCTGAATAAGTCGTAGGAAGGTGGATTATAGAGCTTTTAGGGAATAATTCTACCACTCTTCATTTCCTAGAATTTTGTCTAATCTCTCCATAATGAGGCCCTTATTTCTTTGTCTATGATTTGACCAAGTATATTTGCACCCTTTATAGCCAAGATCTATTAAATTACAATTGTTAATCTTAGACCATAGGTAATTAGCTCTATTATTGTTAATAGGTCTTCCACCAAATTTCTCATTTGAACCCAAAATGTCTGTTAAAATCTCCTCCTACCATCCATGGCCCTATATAGTTTGTACTAATGTTCTCTAGGTTTTCCCACATAATGTTTCTATTATACTTATCAGTACTAGCATATATTGAAGAAAAAAGCCATTTTTTACGAATAGGTAGTACCTCTATTGTTGCATGAATTTCTTGATTCCTACGGATGAAGTTGTGGACAGTGACCACTTCATGATTCCACATTACCACCATGCTGTCTGCCTGTCCTTCAGCTGGCACTTCTATCATCTCCGAGAAGCCAAAATCATGAAGCATTTTAGCATGATTTCCCATCCTAGTCTCCAACAAAGTCACCATGCAAGGCCTGTGTGTGTCTATCATCACTACAAGAAATTTAATTTTTAACGACCACTTCTTAATGAAGGTACTAAAATCCGGTCGTTATAAGTGTACTTATAGCAACCAAATTTTTTTTCGGTCGTTAAAACTAATTATTAGCTCAACATTAACTAGGGGATAATATTCTGGCCTTAAAATATAACATAGCTTGTCATTATTAAATAATAAAAAAGTGGCGCTAACTTTTTCCTCTTTTTTCCCACCCATAACTGGATCCGTCAACCACCCAAAAAAGAAGAAAAACACCCTGAGACTTCTCCAACTCCTCTGTTATGAACAGTTATTTTGTAAACCGCAACTGTTATTTCTCATGCAATGGCGAAGTAAAATTCAGCGAAATTAGAGAAATTGCTGGTCACCTTCATTGAAACTAGTGCTCATCTTCGAGTTTCTTCTCATCAAGGTAAGGTTCAAAATTGTACCCTTTTATGTCAATTTTAGTGTAGATGAAATGAAACCCCAGTTCTAAACCATGGCTGTTCAAATTCAATTATTAAGTTTTAAACATAAAAAGTGAGTGAAAAGCTAGGGTTTTAAGGGCAAAATTTCTTCTCTGCTTTTAGGTTTTCTTCTTTTGATTTTCTGTTCGCATTTCAAATTACAGAAAGAGATAATCAAAGATTTAAGTTTCTTCTCTGATTTTCGGATATTACTCCTCTGATTTTGGAGTTAAGTTTCTTTCATATACATAGATATAAAATAAAATATATATATATATATATATATATATTTTGCCCTATTGATCTTCGTTCATGGATCTTGCTTGAGCTTGGTTGGTGTTTTGCGGGTTCGGACGTGACTGTTCGAGGATGAAGTTCACGGTTCCGAGTTCAATTAGTCGCTTTTTTTCTCGCTTGAATTTTGGAGTCAAAATCTGTGTAGTTGTTGATTATTCAATTGCTATTAAATAATCATCTGGACTGATTGATCGTCTCGGTGATTGGTAACTGGTTGAATGCTAAAAATGAGAAAAATGCAAGTTAGAATGTGAGGAAGTCCATGATATCCAAGTTTTAGTTTTTCAAAGTGAAAGATTGAGAAATTGCGGAATATAAAGCTGCAAAGGGTAGTTATGAGAAAGTGGAAAAATAAGTGTTTGAATGATTCTCATCTTAGGGAGCTTAGAGCTGGTATTAGCAGAGGTTTCAATATATCTTTTAATGCCTAGTTAGTATTTTTTGCATGTGTTAGTGAGTAAGAGAAACTTAAGGTCTCATGTTAAACTTGACAACAACATCTCCGGTTTCCCTATTTTGCTATATACTTCCTTTAAGTAATATACAAAGCGAATAACCACATATAGTGTAATATCTATCCTTGTTTTATGCACCAAACTCCAAAGCAAAATCCAGTATATACTTCACTAAATAGAAAGTGCTTGCCATTGCAAGTGTTATCTTACCATTTCCTGAAGATCCCCTCTTGTCTCGTTCTTTGCTATGCAAGACTTGTTTTGATTTTCTACTAGAGTTAGAACTGCGGGCTTTTTATAATAGCATTTAGTTTCCTTCAAGAGTTCCTTTTCTTCTCAAAGATCTATCCTAATAAGTCTCATGCAATTTCTCTTGTTTCCTTAATATTTCATGTGTTCCATTTTATTTTTAGTTAGTGTTTAATGTACTTATACTTTCTATGATACTGGTTAAGAATCTTCCATCACCATTGAGATAAATATATTTTAAAAAAAGGAATGTCTGGTCCTCCTTATTTTCAATAAATGAAACTTTCTGTGATGGAATTATTTTTGGCTCCTGTGAGAAACCTTTTCCTTAATAAGAAAGTTTGGCTGGCATTCTGATTATGCGTAGTGCCTTCAATGGCAGTAGAATAGGTTCCCAAATCCTAAGGCCATGCTGCCTCATTTCAGTTGGAAATATTTCTTTGTAATTGCAATATACTAGAAGTCTATCTATCTGTTCTTATTCGTCCGGTCCTGGCCTTATATATGACAAGTAAAAGTTGAGTTTGGTACTGTATACATTGTTTTCCTAGCAATGACTTCTATCACTCCCGTTCTATTTTATCTAACTAATTGTGAATCAAGCTTCAAAATGAGCCGTTAATGATAAGCCGAGTTTGGGATATAAATTGTTTGGTTAGATAATTGATTTCTTTACAAATCTATTCATTTAAAATTAAGTAAAGCTTTCTTGTTGATTCTCTGGATTTGTTTTAGAGTTTCCCTTTAAGAGAATATCTTGATAATGAATTAGTTGGAAAGTCTTTGTTCACTAAAATAGTATGTTGTTGGATTTCGCTTTTGATTGGAGCCGTATTGGGTGCTTCTGGTTTGGTACTGAAATAGCATTTTGTTAGCTAGTTCAAGGAGGTGAATTTTCGTGGATTAACTATTGGTTCTAATTCCTAACAGTTTAATGATAGTTGACGTTGCTCTGTAGTTGTGAACATTAGTCATAAATAGTGCACTTTTAAGAATCATAAAGATAATGCAAGTAAACCTTTTTTATTACCGATCATTGTTAGGCTCTTTAAGCTCAATACTGCACACTGAATCAACCACCATAATGTCTTTTTAATATATCAGATGTGATCTTTAATGTATTTGGTATTCTTTGAAAACTGTCAAGCTCTTTGTATTACATCTAAAGGAAATTCATGGCATATTTTAGTATAGTATGATCATTCAGATGGTCAACTTTTACTAAGACCTTTGGTATTCTGTGCAAATATGTGTATCTACGTTTTGATGAATTTATTTTTCTGCGGTAATAGAAAATAATTAATGATGGTGCATTAAAAAGTGCAATCTTTCATATAGTAATGGAAAGAGCAATTGTTAAAAAAATCAAAAGGCAGTCACTTTCTTCATTTATCTCATCAGTTGAAAAAAAATCGACAGTCACACAATTAAATTTTTATTGAATTACCTCATCCGCTGAAGAAACCCATTAATAATCATTTAAATTCTGATCGAAGATTTACTTATATATGATCAATTGAAATACTCTACTTTCTATATGAACTTTGAATATTCTTATTAAACTTATCTATTCACCTATTGCAGCATACATATCTACTCTGCAAGTGTCATCAGGTTGGTTTATTTTATTATTGTAACTTTCTATGAGCATTCATGAAATTTTATATTCTTATTTATGTGAACTTTAACTTTCTAGTATTCTTTAGTATTAAACAGTATCATTGTTCTGATAACCATATACCAGTAACAAATAGGAGTAATACATTAGGCATTTGGCAATTTATTGTTGTTTTTGTTGTGAGAGGTAAATTTGTTTGGATATCAGAAACCATCAAGGGTCATTTTTATCACAATATCTTAGATATTCATGGTATCTATTGTTTGTATACAATAATCCTTCAATAATACTATCAGATAATGCCTAGGTGTAGTACTGTGCATATGTTCAAGTACCAGAAAATTCAACCTTGAGCCTCTTGTTTTGCCTCTACATCTTGCAGCCACTGTCTTCTAACTTCTAACGCTCTTACAAAGTTAGAAAATAGAAGAATAAGAGATGATGATTTATATTTCTATATGAAAAAAATATAGAAATAATGCCTTTGCTTTTTCTAATAGTATCTTTATAACAAAAACAAATTCTTTGTATACATTATTTATGCTGTTTTAAAAAATATATATTCTCATCGATATAGGATAAACGCGCAACGCGCGTGCACAGAAACTAGTATAATATATTTGTAGTAGGTGCTAGTTTAAATATGTATTCTTTATTTGCTAAATTCAAATGCTAGTGTAGTAACCTGTGAGCAACTTAACTGGGTCAAGTTTTTCCTTATCTTCCCTCCTAGATTTTTTTCACCTCTAAATTTGGAGTTGTGCAATATTTGTGAGCTTATCATGCTTTAGTCTCTTCATTCATTGTACCCATGTATTTCATGTAAATTAAATGTATTGATATGCCCCTACCTAAGAAATTTATATCCTTTATGTTGGTAGTGTTAATAGCAAAATTAGAACATGTAAAAATTGATTGTGGAATTGGGTATTCTTTTATTGTTTCAGTGATTTCTCTGTTTGAAGATACTGATTTTATTTTCAAAACCTAATGCGTTAAGTATTTTGGATTTTCTTCTTAGAATTACATGTTTGTCAAATATACAGAGCTTCTTTTTAATGATATGGGTTACCAAAAAATATTCTCAAATATGAAGAGTATTAGAAATTTAACATATTTATTTATCCTTTATTGTAAGGATATTAAGGCTATTACTTGGATTATAGGTCATTGATAAAATAATCTTTGAAATAGATTGACTAATATTCCTTGGTAAAGGTGACTAATATATTTTTGTTCGCTTATGATCATTTTTTACTCCTTTTGTATTGCTATACTAATATTTTTTGGTTGAATATATATGTATATAAATCTTGTGCATGTACCAGATTATGGCACCTGATAAACAATGGATGAAACTTATTCATGATCGACTTGATGATGTTTACATACTTGGGGTGGAGAACTTTTTGGATTATGCTTTTACAAGATTGAAAGAAACACGTGAAATACGTTGTCCATGCATCAAATATTGTAATGTAATTTCAGGAACACGTGAGTTGGTTAAATCACATTTGATAGTACATGGAATAATCCAAAACTATACTTTTGGTATCACCATGGGGAGAGGTTAGGTGAGCCATCATTAGATTTTGAATTTGTAGATGATAATAACGATGAAGAGGATGATGGTGAGGATGAAATACATGAAATTTTAAGAGAT
Source organism: Nicotiana tomentosiformis (assembly GCF_000390325.3). Classification (NCBI taxonomy): domain Eukaryota; kingdom Viridiplantae; phylum Streptophyta; class Magnoliopsida; order Solanales; family Solanaceae; genus Nicotiana; species Nicotiana tomentosiformis. The sequence goes on from NC_090821.1 coordinate 31,494,875, forward strand.
TTATACCCTGCTTTTGATGGAGATAATATGAACAATGATGGTGATGGGTTATTTGCGGAGGAACTAAATCTTGAAGCAAAAGGATTCTACAGGATCTTAAAGGATTTTGAGCAACCACTGTATCAAGATTCAAAAATTTTCAAACTTTCTACATTGGTAAAGCTGCTTCATATTAAAAGTATTGGTAATTGGAGTAATGCATCATTTACAATGTTACTAAAGATGTTGAAGGAAGATTTATTGCCTGATGGATCAAACTTGCCTGATTCATATTACGAAGCAAAGAAGGTAATCCGGGGCCTTGGGCTTTCTTACAAGAAGATTGATGCGTGTATGAATGATTGTATGTTATACTGGAAGGATGATAAGTCTCTTGAATCATGCAAAGTTTTTGGTGCATCTAGATGGAAGGAGGATAAACGTAGTGGTGAAACCAAATTTAAAAGTGGGAAAAAGTTACCATGCAAGATTTTACGTTATTTTCCTTTAAAGCCAAGACTACAAAGATTGTTTATGTGCTCGAAAATATCTTTTTTGATGAGATGGCATCATGACAAAAAAAGTTAATGATGGAACAATGAGGCACCCAGCTGATTCTAAAGCGTGGAAGACGTTTGATGAACTTCATCAATCTTTTGCATCTGAGCCTCGTAAAGTTTGACTTGGACTTGCTAGTGATGGTTTTCAACCATTTGAAAATTCTAAAATTTCATATAGTATTTGGCCCGTGGTACTTATTCCTTATAATTTACCACCTTGGCTATGCATGAAGAAAGAGAATTTTATCTTGTCGATAATTATTCCTGGTCCTGAGAGTCCTGGAGATGCTATTGATGTTTATCTCCGGCCTTTGATAGAAGAATTAAAAGAATTGTGGGAATCTGGAGTGGAAACCTTTGATGCATCAACTAAACAAAACTTTATGTTACATGCTTCTTTGTTATGGACCATTAATGACTTTCCAGCATATACAAATTTGTCTGGATGGAGTACAAAAGGAAAATTGGCGTGTCCATGTTGCAATAAAGAAACTTACTCAATCAGATTACAAAATTATAAAAAACAGTGTTATATGGGCCATAGACGTTTTCTTCCTCTTAATCACAAATGGAGAAATGATAAAGCGTCATTTGATGGTACTAAGGAGCGAAAATTACCACCAAAACAGTTATGCGGTGATGATATACTTGATCAAGTGGCTTTATTTAGATGGGTTACAATTAACAAAGGATCCAAAGAAGAAGATTAAAATATCACATGAGAGTAGGAGTGATAATTGGAATAAAAAGAGCATTTTCTTTAATCTTCCATATTGGAAAACTCTTTTATTGCGGCATAACTTAGACATAATGCACATTGAGAAAAATATCTGTGATAATATTTTGGGGATAATCTTAAATATCAAAGAAAAAACCAAAGATACTATAAACACTCGGTTGGATTTGCACGCAATGAACATAAGGAAAGAACTGCACCCAATAAAAATTGGGGATAAATATGACTTACCAAAGGCATGTTGCACATTATCTTCTGAAGAGAAGCACATGCCTTTTAGTTTCTTGAAGAACCTAAAGGTCCCAGATGGATTTTCATCAAATATTTCTCAGTGTGTCAACCTTAAAGATCGAAAAATTTCAAGTTTAAAAAGTCATGATTGTCATGTTCTTCTACAACATTTGCTTCCACTTGCTCTACGGGGTATACTATGCAAATCTGTGTTTGAACCGCTTATTGAGTTATCTTTATTTTTTAATGTGCTTGGATAGAAATGTTTAAGCATGGATGAATTAGAGCAGATAGATTCTCAAATCCCTATAACCGAGTGCAAGTTAGAAAAGGTCTTCCCTCCTACATTTTTTGATGTCATGGAGCACTTGCCAATTCATTTAGCTAATGAAGCTAAGATTGCTCGACCTTCTCAATATCGATGGATGTATCCTATGGAGCGATATATATACTTTATGAAACCTTTTATTCGTAATAGGGCTTGCGCAGAAGGTTCTATTGCAGAGGGATATTTAGCAACTGAATGTATGACCTTATGTTCAAGTTATTTATATACAATGGAAATAAAGTTTAATCGCCTTGAACGGAATTATGATGGTGGTGTTATAGAATCTGATGGAGGTTTAATAATTTTTTGTCAACCTGGAAGAGCTTTAAGAGGTGGCAAACCACACAAACTTGGTTCAAAAGAACTGGAGCAAGCACATTTTTATATTTTGAAGAATTGTGATGAAATTCAACCATTTCTCGAGTAAGTAATAACTTGTTTCAATAATTTACTTTTATATACATCCTCTATTTTTTCATTTAAAATGACATGTAGTTATGCTCCAATTATTTGTAGAGAGTTTTCACTAACTCCTGTTGACACCTCTCAAGAAAATTCGGATAGGCAATTTATTAGTTGGTTAAAAGAAAAGGTGAGACCAGCTAACATTAATATTTTTCAAACCAAGTATGTAAATATTATTTTCTAAAATATTTGTTTGATCTTGATAGATTGCAGGACTGCACAAAAGTGATGATAGTAAGAAAATGACAGATTTGCTCTTGTTGTCACGCGGTCCCACGACATATGTGACAAGTCATCATGGCTACCTTATTAATAGATATAGGTTTCACGTGCAAGATTATGATAAAGGTTTGACAACTCAAAACTGCGAAGTGGTTGTAGTTGGAGAGATAGATGAAGCTAATAAGATCATTAATTACTATGGAGAACTAAAAAATATTCTAGAATTACAATTTATTGGTGGAGGAAGAGTAGTTTTATTTAAATGTACGTGGTTTGATGTATATGACCAAGAAAAAGGAGTTAAGATAGATGAATATGGCTTTGTAAGTGTTAACCGTCAGCGTTTTCTAAAAATAACTGAGCCTTTTGTATTAGCCAACCAAGCATCACAAGTTTTTTATGTTGACGATCTTTCCAATAAAGGTTGGCATGTTGTACGAAAAGTTCAACCTCGTGATACTTTTGATGTTCTACAAGAAAATATTAATGATCTAGAGGATTCAGATAATTCTTCACTGAAAAGGAAAAGAACTCAGGAAGGTTTGGATATTTATCAACTCTTTATTTAATTTGTCAACTCATTATGATAATGAGAGTTTCATACTGGATTCCATTTGATTTACTAGTTCAGAAAATATTTCTAACACTCTACTAGACTGATTACATGTTCTTATATGATGAATCTGATGTCCTAAATTTTTGTTATCTCTAAGTTTTTCTATCATATGCTCATATGTGATGAACTGACATGATAGACATCTATTACTCAGTTTTTTAATTGTACTAGGTTGACATGAATACATCAAAATCTCAGACGTCTAAAATGGAATCAACTTCCAAGACTGTGAAGCCTGTGTATGTTCCTCCCGGTATCTTAGCAAGGGGACGAGGGAAAAGCTTTAGAGCATTGAGATCTGTAAGAGTAAATGCTGAACAGAGAGGTTCGATTGGCAAAAGTAAAACTTTAATTATATTAGCTTCTGATTAGAGTAAGCTAACTCATAGTGATAGTTTTGCGCCTCCCGATTTTGAACCAATATTGGAAGATGATGGTCCCCTTCCTCATGAGGAAGAATTGATGCAAGACACTCAGAGAAACGAAATAAGTATCTTACTGTCCCAAGCTATAATATATTTTTTTTGTTATTGTACAAAAACTCCTTTATATTTAGCTTACATTGAAATTTGTAGGGCCATGTGAATCTGGAAAGGCAAAAAAAGTGAGAGGAACAAATAGGTGTAAAAAAGTTGCAGGACTCAAAGTTGGAGAAAAGTTGAGCGTTACTTTTTACCACAATCGGGTTGTTGGAAAGAATCATGTCTCATTTACGAGACACTTGGGTATATTGGTTCGTAATCGTAATATGTGTCCACTGCGTGTACACTCATGGGCGGACATCGAAGAATATAAGCTGCAACACATGTGGAAAGCTGTCACTGTAAGGATTTAAAGCATTACTTTATTAATTTTTCTTCTCCTTTTCTTCTTTTACAAATGAAAAGGAAATACTTGTGAGCTTACATCATTGCATAGAATGGTTGGTTAATTACAAAAACAAAATTGAGTTTTCGAAGTTCTTTCCAAATGATCTTTTTGGGTAATTTGGTGTCAGATGAGATCTCACATTGTTTAAAGGCAGTCTTTTTGGTGTCTATGTAATACAAGGTGAACCTCCACATTTATCTCTTTTTCAGTATCTCTATGCTTCTTGATTGTTATAAATAATTTTTACTTACCAACCAAATATGTCTTGATAATCACCAGTAGGACATAGCCTTGACCTTTCAATTGGGATAGAAAGTTTATCACCAAATCATGTCCTTTATTGCAAGAATATTACATGGCAACAGTGAGTTTGCTTGAACATAATATAATATCATCAGTGTTGGCACTTCATTATCTATAGTTCTATAAGCATCCAGTATGCCATGAACAACTTGTCGTATAAATTAGCCAACTCTAATCATATTTCTTCTCTCCATATGAGTTTGAAGTTTCTCTTTAGCATGCCTCAGTGCATCAAGAACTTCTATCACAGTGGTTTCAAGAACAACGGGATCATTGTTTTCCTTTGGCTTTGGCAAATTTACAGGAACTAATGCCAAAGAGTGATTGTCATTCTCCTCTTACTGATGTGTTTCATCTTCTCCATTTTTTCCTTGATCTTTGAGTGAAGATTTTGAGCTAGCACAATAACAGATTAAAAGTTAGACCAACTTTGGTGATATTACATAGTAATAAAGAACTGAACATATTTATATTGTAATAGCTTTTTGACTGATCAATATAGGGAACCAATATGTGCAACACATTATGGTATGAATCTGTCATGGCTTATCTATTACTTTGTTGTGGATGATAAAATTTTCACAATAGAACCAATCTCCCACTTTCATATCCAAAGTCACAGACTTAAGAATCTGCCCTCTCTATCAATTAGAACTCGTATAATAACCTTTATACGATATTTATCATCTCTTTTGATACACATAGGTGGTTAAATTTTTATTTTCTAGTTTACTGAATAGTTTCATATTTACTGACACTTGTGAATATTATAGGACAAATTTGATAGTGATGACATAAATGATCAACGAGATCATGTCTTGAAATATATGAGAAAGTTATGGAACAATTGGAGAGGATCACTGCACAAGAATATTAAGTCTAAGTCATTTCGTGATGCTCTAAAAGATGTGCCAAATGGGGTAGACACGAGTGATTGGGAATGGCTTGTCAAGGAGCATTTTTTATTAGAAAAATTTAAGGTATGATTTCATAACTATTTATTAACTAACATCTTGTTATATTAAGTGGCTGACCATAATTTTTTGGTGTGTTCTTAATTTAGGAAAAAAGTGCAAGAAACTCTGTCAATAGGTCTAAGTTGAGTATGCCTTATCGTACGGGTAGTAAGCCAATTAGAGAGATCATTTATGAATTGGTGAGTAAATCTTAAAATTCTGTTAAGAAATCTCATCCTTGTTACAAATATTTCTTTGCCTTGTTTATTTTAATGTGAAGGGAGGTAAAGATGGCAATCCACCAGATGTGGCAATTATCTTTTTTGAGACTCGTAAGAAGGACAGGAGGCTTGTTGAACCTGAATCCAATGAAAAATATGTATGTTTATTGATAAATTTTATTTTACATCATTTGTTTACCGTGTTGCAGTATTTTAATTAAATTATCTTTCATTTATAGTCTAAAATCTAAGAAGTGGTGCAATCTAAATCGTCTCTTACAAACATTGAGGTTGTAGAGAGGTGCTTTGGACCTCAACGCAAAAGTCATGTAGTTGAATTTGGTGGTGGGATAACCTCTAAGGAGTTGAAAGGTGGTAACTCCTCGAAAGCTGCATTATTAGAGAAGTTGAATGCTACTAAAAAGGAAAATGAATCACTAAAAGGACGACTGGAAGGGCTAGAGAGTAAATATGATATGTTAGACAGTAAATACGCACAGCTTGCAAGTGCAGTATTTGATCAGCCTTCATCACCATCTTCAATTGAGCAATAAATTAAATCATTTAACAGGTTAGTAGATTGAAATCCTATTGTAGTCTTTAATAAAATTATTGCAATGCTTATGTGGATTTTTTTTTTTAATGTTATTAAGGTTTATGAATAACAAAAATATAGTCATTGAAACAAGTGCCTTTAAGTAAGAATGAAGTTTCAAATATTTGTACATGTTTAGCTAGATTACAATCTTTATTATCCTGTTATTGATAAGTCTAGAAATGTTAGAGAAGATTTTCTTGGCAGCTATTCAGTTTCAAGAACATATTGACTACATTTCTATGGATCCTTTTGATCAGAATTTGTCTTAAGAAATATACGGTAACTCGCAAATTGTTATATATCTCAAGAACAAATTGCCCTACAACATATGTTTAGCCTAGAAGCAACTTCTTGATGGTTAGAACTGCAAGTCTTGTTTGTGACAAAAATTATTTTGCTTTGCTGATATTCTAATGATTAATCTTGTATGTTTCCCATGTAATCATTTGTTCTATGGTTAATGGAATCATCTATTGTATATATGTCGCCAAACTTGGCAGGCAGTCTGTAGAAACAGTAATGTTGGGTTGAATAGAAGAATATATCTCAGGCTAAATGCTTATATTATTACATAATTTGCTAGTATTAAGCTATTTTGGATGAGAAGATCTCCACATCCTTTGGTTACTTGAAGGAGATTTTTCCTTGCTGATATGGGTGAAGGAATATAGCTTAGGTTTAATGCTTATTTCATGCATGTAATTTGCTAGTATTACTAGGCTAGTCCAAATTCTTTTTTGGTTGAATAGGAAATTCCAGACTAATGTGAAGCCAGAAAATAATATTAAAGCTTTTGAAATGAACACTTAATAGACAGAATTAGTTACAACCTATAAACCAAAAATATACAGAGGACAAGAGATAATTAGCAATTTAAAAGAGAAAAAAAGTAACATTCGTTCTATTGGAAAACATACACGAAAAGAAGAACAAGTTTTTAATATTCTATCAAGAATATCCAGTGTTCACAAAGAAGAAACTTTTTTAAAAAAACCATTTACAGATTAAGAATAAAACTCTATAGCACACACCTGTTGAATATTAACATCTCTGCTGATAGAAAATAGGCTAAGAAAATTGTCCAAATGTATCTGGAATTCTCTGAAAATGCTTATTATATAAGTCTGTAGTTTTTAGAGAAGGTTGTATCAACAATATGTGCAATTTTTTTTATATTGGAGAATATGCACAAAGTAAACCAATGTCACACCCTTTCGGTATGAGGATGTTAAGACAAATAAAGGTCTAACATAGTTTACAAATGAATTTCTTGAAGATTGAAAAGGATAGTGTTTTGGATTTGTCTTCTATTTATATGTTTAAGGAGTTATCTCGAAAGACCTATAATTTCTTGGAATTCATACAAACCTAGCAAAAAATATAGCACAATGTAAAGAAAAGATCTATACATGTGGTAGTAAGTTGAGATTACGTCTTAGATCCTTTTATTACAATTAGTCTAGGTCCAATATTTGCTAGGAGTCTTTTCATAAGCTTACCCAACTTGATTGAGATTGAGGCATTGTTGTTGTTATATACTTTTATTTGTGTGTTTGCTTTGCATTAGGTAATTATATTTATGACAACACGTCTAATAAGTTGTCCAAATGAATGAACTCGTCATACAGTGAATGAAATTTTAATGAATGCTTCACTTTCTTATGCTAAAGATATTCTTGCAAAAAATAAAAATTGATAGTTATATTCTTGCAAAATTATTTTTGGTGAGCTAGCTCTAATTTTTAATAATTAATGAAAGGAAGCTCTTTGACTACTTCAATTACTACCTTAGCAGATTAAAAAGAATAAGTACAAAGACTTCTCTAGAGGTTGCTCTCTATGTTTCTTGTTCACAAAGCCCAGTCCTTGTTACCAAGGCCAATCATTTCCCTACCAACTCTTTTAGTTTCTCTACTAGAAATTAATTTTGGGCATTGTTTATAAGGTATGTGATGATAGTGAGCCACAAATATTGTTCTCCAGAAACACTTCCATCACAATTTTCTAAATCTGCATAAAATACATTTTCTAGAAAGTTTCGATGCCATGAAAAACCTTCCAGTTCATCTCTACAATATGATATTGTACTCCTATTATAGGAAGCTGGCAAAGGGAGACTGGTGACAATCTCCCGCAGAGAGCATACATGGGGACAAGGTGATTGTGAATATGTTGGTTATGCATGTGTGGATATCTATTTTTCTCTTATTCTTCTACTACTTGTTCTTGTCTTTGTTACCAATTATGACTCATTCTGATGCCTTTGACAGAGTCTAACTCTTTTTAGTGCCAGTACATTGGTTTACTTTCTCTTTTATACTAAATGTACTTAATGTCATTCTGGCCCCCTTTAGGGGTTGTCATATTCAACTGACTATATACTACCATGTATATTGTAGCAAGTAAAGCATGGATTTCCAAATGGATAAGTTTTGGCTTCTTCTTCTCTATTGTTCATATCTGTCAACCTGCAATATATGGAACAAGTCATCTGATCGTTGTATTATTTCAATTCTTGTTTATGGCCATTAAGTGTAGCCTTTAATTTAATGGATCTGATATTTCTTCTTTAGTTGTTTATTCTTTGTTACTAAATTGGCATACCTTTGTTATGTTAACAGATCAAATATTTGAAGTCCGAAGAACCTATCCTTGAAGAAAATTTAGAGCAAGTTGAAGTACAAGAGGTTTATATTTTGTTAGGGATGGTTTAAAGACACTGTACATATGCTGCAATTTTATTTTTCTCTTCTTAGGAATTATTAAAAATGATGTCATACGATTTAGATTGGTTTCTCGTAAATATGATACTTTATTTCTTTATATTGACAAAGATACCAAGTATTTGGTTTATTTTAGAGTATTGTTGGGTGTTTATTTGCATATAAATAATTAGTTCTATACATCTAATTTAAATTTTTGTACTTATATTTAGTACAATTTTACATTAGCAAATAAAAATGTGGCCATTGAAACTTCAATGATAGGTTTCTCAAACAGATTAATGGGCATTAATAAAGGTAAATTTGGTTTTTAAAATTAATATAAATAACGAAGGGTATATCGGTCACTAAAACCACTTCTAATGACTGAATTAGTTGTTGTCATTAAAGACTTTTAATGACTGAATAATAATTTAGCGAAGCGAAAATCCGGTCGTTAAAAAGGATATATAACGACCGGAATTTATGTCGTCGCTAAAGGATCTTTAACGAACGCATTGTAATCCGGTCGTTAACTTTTAACGTCGTGGCTTTTAACGACCGGTGACGACCGAATTTTTTCTGGTCGAATTTTTTCTGGTCGTTATAAACTTTGGTCGTTATAAACTTATATCGGCCGGATTTAGACTTTTAACGACCAGATTTTCCCTCGCAAAAGGCCTATTTTCTTGCAGTGCATCTCCCTAAAATTCCTCCTAAGTTGTCATTGTTCCCGCCCCTTATGTTCCATATAATGAATTAGTTGGACGATTCATAGATAGGTTTAGGTTCATGTTTGCTGGATCCCCATTCTCCCTCACTTCCTCCAGAAGGACGGGATTCCTTCTGAGTGATGGAACTAGAATCATGACTCTGTTGCCCACTGTTGGATCCTGGGGTGGTCTGATGTCCATCGAGCACTATACACATCGAGCACTTGTATAGTGCTAGCGGGCAGTTGAGCACATGCCTCTTCTCTTGCATCTCCGTGAAGAGATACACTTTTACCCCGTCTAGGTTTGAGAACTGTAGGACTTGTTCTAAGCCTAGGTTGAGGGGTTCCTCTTCCTCCTCCATGGCTGCTTCTTCGAGTTCTCGTTCCTGCATTGCTTGGTGGTGTGGTGGTGATGTTTGTTGTTGTATAGGAGCAACTGGTTGCTCCTGGGCTTGCTGTGTGTTCTCCTATGGCATGAAGATAGGATTTAGTTGGGATAGCATTTCCGGTGGAAAGAAGGGCATGTCTAGGAGGGCATTCTGGGGATAGATTGGATTGAAATGTGATGGAATATTCCACTGGTTTCTCATTGCATGCACCAAGTGTGGGTTCAGGGATGGAGTTAAGGGGTGAAGAATATTGTTTAGCCAAACCTGATTGAGGTAGTTGTTCATTGCAAGCCTCATTCCCTCGGTTACCAACTGGGCTAGGTATTGAGTGTTGTGGAGGATAACTATCGACTCCTGGCCGTTGATTTGAAGATTGAATGAGACTGCATGTCCCATTAGATCCATTTCCATCCATGAGACAGGCTGGTAATCTTGAGCTTGTGGAGGTTGGACATAAACAATTTGAGGATTTTCTGGTTGTGGAGGGAAGGGAGGTAAGTTTTCCATCGTTTGAGCTCTATGTTGTCTTAGTATTTGGATGAGTCTGTGCCTTCTACTTAGAGTTGATGGGAGTCTTGGCATTTTTTATGGAATGTTGTATACTTATAGGCTCACTGGCAGGCGTGGGATTAGAGCTATCAGCGGTGAGGGAGAGATTGGTGGATAGGGTAATGATTGGGACTTCAAAATGCATGGCTTTTGGGTGGCCAAGATTTTGCTTTATAGCTTGATCTTCCATGGATATAGTATCCATTTCGTGTTCTAGGGTGGAAGCCATTTGTTCATCACTACATTCTTTAGATGACATTTGGACGACATGCTTTGGGGGATATTGTTTTCTTATCTAATAGAAAGATTCATTAGAATTGGTTAAAGAAGGATTAGTATCAATCTTTTGATTTAGTTGGTTGATAGGCAGTGTAGGTTTATTATTAGTTAGGGGGTTAATTATGTCTTTAGGGGTAATTTGTTGCATGGCACTATTTCCGTTATTACTAATAGTAGACACGTAAGCTTCCAGCATATCCATGTCCTCCTTTTGAGTGAACATGTGTTCATTTGCATGCATAATTTTTGATTTAGTATTTTTATTATTATTAGTGGTTTTACCTTAAACCATTTGCTTGATATCAAGGAGAGAGAAGTTGTTTTGGATTGGGATGGTGGTTTTTTCCTTAACCATGGTGGCCGGAGTCTTTCCACCATTGTTCTCTAGGAATTTTGTTGGATCTTTTGATTTATATTGCAAAATTTGAGTGTCCATGTACTTACCCGTATTTGCATTGAACAATTTAACCGAGATACTGGACCTCTGTTGTTCTCCACCGTATTATTGATGGTTTGTTGATTGCCTCTCGCTCCTTGCTTCTTTCCTTTGTTGAAAGAAACTGTTTTCCATTCCTCTTGTGGATTTTCCACCCTTGTTGTAGATTGTTCTTTGGCTGGGTATGATCTTTCTTTAATGTTCTTTTGAATATGAATACATTGTCCTAATGTGTGGCCAAGTCTTCCACAATTTTTGCAAAGGAATTAGTTTTCACCCTCATAATGAATGTATTGCTTATGGTGACCAACATACAAGAAAGGTTGCACTGGAATTTCCAACGGAAGTTCCACGCAAAGCCTTGCATAACGACCCCGTAATGTGGTTGATGTACAAACATCAATTTTTAGTAGACGTCCAATTGCATTTCCAATTTAATCATAATTGAACGAAACAGAGTATATTTTGGGAGTTGCCTTATTGGAAGGATAATTTTCTCCGACACAACCTTGATGTCATGCATATTGAGAAGAATTATTTTGATAATTTGTTTAACACAGTGATGAATGTTAAAGGTAAGACAAAAGATAACCCGAAGGCTAGAATGGACTTACAAGAATATTGCAGGCGGCCTGAATTATACTTGCAGACAGCAAACAATGATAAGGTGTTCAAGCCCAAAGCAAGTTACACATTCACTTTGGAGGAAAGACGACAAATTTGTGATTGGGTTACGAAATTAAAGATGTCTGAGGGTTATGCGTCGAATCTTGAAAAAAAAGTATATATGGAGGTAGGGAAGTTGAGCCATTTGAAAAGTCATGACTGTCATGTTTTCATGGAGAATGGTTATAAGTTTCATACAGAGGATTGCTCTAAAAATAAAAATAGCAACAACATCGGGGTGTGGGTTCAAGGTGGTGATGGCAACCAAGTTGAAGATATTGATTATTATGGTGTGGTCAAAGAAATATTACAACTAGAATATACAGGTTGGCCATATAAAAAATTGATACTCTTTAGATGCAAGTGGTTTGACCCAAATCCAACAAGAGGTACAAGAGTACACAACCAATACAACATAATTGAGGTTAATCATACGAGGGAGTATGATCGCTATGATCCTTTCATAATTGCACATAACGTTAGGCAAGTGTATTATGCTCCTTATCCATTGCGGCGGAATAAGTCCGATTGGTGGGTTGTAATAAAAACTAAGCCTGTAGGTAGGGTGGAAGTCGAGAATGTGTTAGATGTTGCATATCAAAACGATATCTCCAATGTTCACCAAATAGTGGACGATCAGTTAGAAAATGATTTGGAACATCCTGAACGCATATTGGAAGAAGTTGATATAAATGAAGTAACAATTATAGAAAATGAGGACGAAAAATCAACTGATGAAGCTCAAACAAGTGAGGACGAAGAATTCTCGGACGAGGAACAATACGTCGATGAGGATTAAAAAGTTGGTTTTTTAAAGCACTCTCATTTTATAGCTAGTTTCTTATATGTTTCAATCTAAATGTGTATTATATTATGCAGATGGCAGGCAAGGGTCAAGGTAACAATGACCCTACTAGTTCTCGGGGTCGAGAAAAGGGTAGGAAGGGAAAGAGGAGGGTAGAAAATAATACTCCCTCTTGTCCACCCTTTTCAGAGATGCCTATGTCTTATCCTCCACCACACGGCTATACTGAGCTGCCACAGCATCACGAGCCGTACATCTTCATTCAGACACCCAGTCTTCCATCACAGGGCCATAGGACTATACGTCTGACATACAGTCCAGCTGCCTCACAGCCATCTGTATCACATCCACATGGATCACATCCCTACATATCACAGCCACATGGATCGCATCCATCCATGTCACAGCCACTCGGGTCACAGCCATCGGTATCACATCCACTTGGGCCGTATCCAGCTATGTCGCAGTCACAGGGATCGCAACCATCTTCATCATCGACTCCATCTATTGCAGGCCTTCGCCTGCAAGGTAGTAGCTCTGACCCGCATACACCGTCTTCACATGCCTTTGATACACATGCTTCGGATGGTGATGGCGAGGTAGTGCATTATGATCGATATGGCAGGATCATCATAGTCCCTGAGGGTGATGGGTAAGTGTTATTCATTATTTTTGCGTCTATTGATTTGTAACATTTTTACTAAGATATTAATGTATTTTTATTGTTAAATTGCAGGTTCAGGCCGGGTAATAAGACTACGAGGATAATCACCAATGCCATCAGAAAGCTTTATGATGGCCCTTATGCGACTTGGACTGATTGCCCATTCTCACTGAAGGAGCAAATTTTCAATCAATTTAAGGTATAAATGTTCTTTTAAACAGTTTAATAATTTATATTTATGATGTTTCCATCTAATATTTAACTTTTGAAATACAGAGCAAGTGTGTATGGGAAGACCGCTATAGCGCGGAAGTGGCTACAAATTTTCATCATAAAGCTCGCAAGAGATTGGCGGATGCTTTCTCGGATGCTAGAAAGAAGAACAAGAGGCCTGGCTGGTTACTTGAGAATTTGTGGAATGATTTGCAAAGGCAATGGCTTACCGCAGAGTTCTTAGAGAGGAGCGAAAAAGGAAAGAAAGCTCGCGCATCCGAGAAGGGAGGCTCCTTGCACACTGGAGGTGCAATCAGCCTAGGGATAATAAAAAGAAGATTGGTACGTAATTACTTAAATTATAATACTTTTCTAAGTATATCTATTCTGTTTATTAACTAAATTAATTTATTTTCAGGAAAAGAAGTATGGGCGTCCAATGAGTCATGATGAGCTATTCAAGGAGACACATATTGTGAAGAAGAAGAAAGAGGGGGATCAAGATAGTGGGTCGAGGACCGGGCCTCGACTGCTTATGTAAGCTTTCAATTTTCTTTAAGTATTATAATTTACTTTTATAAAAATTTTGAAATACTGATTTAATTTAAAATAATATAGGGTCGCTATCAAAGTAACGTAGAGAAATTCATCCGTAGTCATCCAGCTGGTGAATCGGGTAAGCCAACCCAACCTTCGGACGAGGATGCTGAAAGAATATGGTTGGAGTCTGTTGGCGGTCCAAAATGGGGGAAGGTATACGGGCTTCCTACTAAAAACTTCCATCGCTATAAGTGTGGAATGCGAGGAATAGGGACTTCCTCGCAAGGCGAGCAACTTAATAGGGAGAGCCTCTCCGCTATGCGGGAGACAGTGACAAAGCTCACATCAGAGCTAGAAGCGGCCAAGGAAAGAGAAGGGCTTAGAGATGCTCAATTCCTTGGCATGCAAGCTCAGATCAGAACTCTCCTATCTAGTGGAGTTTTTCCGTTGCCCCAATCTTGTGAGTCATCTCCAGAGGATCGACCTCCACGTGATCGTTCCTCCCGTCCTGCTCGTGATCGTTCCTCCCGTCCTCCCCGTGATCGTGCTTCCCGTCCTCCACAAGACCGTTCTCTATATCGTCTTGTAAATAAAAGTTCATCAGACGGTGATGATGATGTTGTAGAAAATACCCCTTGACTTTTATATACTTTGAACTAGACAAATAGAACCAGTTTTGAACTAGTTGTAATTAGTTTTAATTTGGTTTTAGATTTTTATGTTCAATTGAACTTTAATTTGTTAGTTTTAAAGTATTTATTGAATGTCTTGGTGGTTGTTGTTGTTGTTGTTGTTGTTGTTGTTGTTGTTGTTGTTGTTGCTGTTGTTGGTGGTGGTGGTATGCTGGCAGGTGGTGTAGGTGCCAAAACAGGCATTTTATGGCAAAATTAAACCCAAAAAAACCGACCAAAATTGGTCGGTTTTTAATTAAAAAAATAAATTATTCCAAAATACCGACCAAAGTTGGTCGGTTAATGAACATTAAATTCTCAGAATTCAACATTACCGACCAACTTTGGTCGGTATTTTGCCTGCACTGTTGAGATTATCGATCATAGTTAGTCGGCAATGTTTAATTTTAATTATTTTTAAAAACTATATATTTTCAATTACCGACCAAAGTTTGTCGGTTTTTTTTTAATTGTAATAATTAATTAAAAAAATATAATTTAGTTAAACCGACCAACTTTGGTCGGTAAAATTAAATTAATAAAATATGTTTCCGACCAAAGTTGGTCGGTAAGTAATTAAACTTGTCAGATGGTCGTTTTAAGCTACCGACCAAAGTTGGTTGGAAATTTCCAACCAACTTTGGTCGGTAAGCCATTCCGATCATCAAAACACCGTTCACACCGTAATGATCGCGTTTTGGTTGGTAATTGGCCATAACCGACCAACGTTGGTCGGTTTTTTTGGTCGGTTTTTAGCGAATTTCTAGTAGTGTCTTCTGAGGGAGTTCCTGTCAGATCTATGTTGGATTGGCTCAGATTTGGTGCAAAGATCATTGGGTCGGAGGATATTAGCATATCTTTGAAGGATGCTTTGTTCTCCAAACCATTATGTATGGATTTTGCATATTCAATGTCAGGAGGTTTTGGTGGTATTGTGTTTGAAGTTTCATAGGGTTGTGGATTCATTTTTAGAGAGTTCTTCCAAGATGATGAGTTACTGGATAATCAGATGATCTATCCAGCATAAATGCTTCGAAATGTGAATAAGTGTCCACAAAATTTTGACATTGAAGAACGAAGTTTTTCCTTCTCGGAGAGATCGATTATCCTATAAGGTTTTTCGATCTCCTATTAGCTTTTCAAACATAACACAAACACGCACAATATGATGCTCCTGCACCTTTTATTTTGGCTTGATTTTTCTTTCAAAATAAAGTTGTTTACCCTTAAAATTGGATAACAATTAAATTTTAAGTGATTTTAAGGATATGTGATTTCACTTGGCGCAAACTGAGAAATATAAGAATTGAAGTTAGAAATTAACTGTAAAATGAAGCAAACCAATGTAACGCGCAACTTTGGCCCTCGAGCTAGGTTGCTCTCGAACCAACTGAGTATATTATTGAGAAGCAAGAACTGAACAACTGAATAAGAGAGCTTAAGAGAGAAAACGTAATATGTTCCTTTGTTATGCGTGAATCCCCCCTTTATATAGTAGAGGAGTTCTACATATGGTAAATATAGAAGAAAATCTTCTGATTGACTAATCAACCGGTCTTGACTTGATATATGCCGAGATCTCCGCCACAATCTTCGCTCGGTCACAGATTCCTCGGCTCTCTGTTATTCGATTTAGCAGGCCTCCTTCGATCTCGCTAGATCCCTAACCTTCTCGGTCTCGACCTTATCTGGTCTCGATCTCGATCGATCCCTAAATCACGAGCTAGGCAATATTTATTCACGCAACAATCCAATATAACTTGAGATTGAACCTCGGTCTGCCACCCCGGTGTAACGACCCGGCCAGTCGTTTTGAATATTATAACCTCGTTTCCCCATTTACTGCACAATTTATGTCTTGCAATTGATTTATGACTTATAGGGTTAGTTGATTCGGGTCCGGAAGGAACTCGGAGTGAAATGAGACACTTAGTCTCATAATTTAAAAATTTACGTTAGAAAAGTGAACCGGATATGGATCTATGTGTAAATGACCTCGTATTTGAATTCTGATGGTTCCGTTAGCTCCGTTAGGTGATTTTGGACCTAGGAGTGCGTCCGGAATGTGATTTGGAGGTCCGTGGTAGAATTAGGCTTGAATTGGTGAAATTGAAAATTTGGCGATTTCAGTCGGCGGTGATTTGATATCTGGGTCGGAATGGAATTCCAGAAGTTGGAGTAGGTTTGTAGTGTCATTTGTGATGTGTGTGCAAAATTTGAGGTTTTTCAGATGTGGTTTGGTTGATTTTAGCATCGGTTGCCGAATTTAGAAATTTAGAAGTTTTTAGGCTTGAATCCGAGGGTAATTTGATGATTTGATGTTGTTTTGAGTGATTCGAAGGTTCGACTAAGTTGGTATGTTGATATATGACTTGTTAGTATTTTTGCTGAGGTCCCGAGGGGCTCGGGATGATTTCGGATGGGTATCGGGGAGTTTGGAAGTTGGAAAATGCAGCTGGAAGCTGCTGGTGTAAGGCTACTGGTGTGGCCGCACCTGCGGATGGTGAGCCGCAGGTGCGATGATTGCAGGTGCGGATGGCATGTCGCGGATGCGGAAAATGGAGGCCTGGCATTGAGCGCAGGTGCGGAAGAGAGGATCGCACCTGCGAGCCCGCAGGTGCGAAGCTTGGCGTCTAAGTGACTTTCGCAAATGCGCACCTGGGACCGCAAATGCGAGTCCGCAGGTGCAGAATCCCTGGGGCAGATCCTATATATCACACTTCGCAAATTGTGGTGCATTCTTCACCATTTTTATTAGGTTTTGGAGCTTTTGGGAGAGATTTGTAGAGGGAATCAAGGGGGTTTCGTTGAGGTAAGTTACTTGAGCCCTAATACTTGTATATATGGTGATTTTCCGTTGTTTAATCATGGTAATAAGTGAAAATGAGGGGTTAGGGCTTGGAATGTTTGGAGAGTAATTTAAGGATTTGAAGGACCAAACGATGTAGAATTTTGATAAATTTGGTATGGTTAGACTCGGGAGAGGTCAAGGTTTATTATTCTGCCATTTTTGACTGATTTTGAGACGTGGGCCCGACGGTCGGATTTTGGTCGGTTTCGAATTTTTGGCATAATTTGATAGTTTTTCTTGTGGAGTTCATTCCATTAGCGTATATTGATGGTATTGTACTGATTGTGAATAGATTCAGAGCATTTGGAGAACGAGTCCAGAGACGAGGGCATTCCGGAGTAGGATCTTTACGCTGTTAAGGTAAGTAACAATTTTAACTCTGGCTTTGAGGGTATAAACCCGGAGATTTGACATCACGTGATGGTTTGAAAGTGATAGCCACGCTAGGTGACGACCGTGAAGCTGTGAGGCCTAATGGCTATTATTTGTGGTTATGTATTTATTTGTTGTTGAACTTGTTTGCCTTCATGTTAGAGATCATGCTTAGGCTTTATTCATGCTCACATTATTTGTACTCAGTCATAGAAATTATTGTACCTGTTTACCTCAATCTCTATTATTTACTAATATACAGTGATACTTAATGTGGGCTGTATTCCCTTATTTATTGGTGATGATGAGGCTAGTGAGGTACATGATTGAATGAGGCCGAGGGCCTGTTTGTGAGGATATTAATACCATAGCGCATGAGTTATCCGTGTAGCACGTGAGTTGACCGTGCGGGTCCAGGTTTTGATACCATAGCGCGTGAGTTGTCTGCATAGCATGTGAGTTGATCGTGCGGATCCATATATTGATATGATGGCATGTGAGTTGTCCGTGATTAATGCTTGGGCTTTGGGAGCCCCTCCGGAGTCTGTACACACCCCCGTGAGCGCAGAGTGTTGAGTGTTTTGAGTATTGAGTGTTGAGTGCGAGTGATGAGTGATGGAGTGGCACTGCTGTGAGGTTGTATTTATTTGTGTTGTTGTTGCATTTATCTATTAAACTTCTTTGTGGCATTTGCTGAGTTATGAAATTTACCTGTTTATTTCTATTTATATTTAAATTGTGAAAAATAAATAATTGAACTGTTTTACTTAGCTCGTCACTATTACTCAGTTCCTTAGTTATTTCTGTTACTTGCTGAGGTGGTTGTACTCATGCTACACCCTGCACTTTATGTGCAGATTCAGGTGAGTTACAGCGCGGCGATCATTGAGTTCAGGCCGGCTATCTGTGGAGATTGCAAGGTAGCTGCTAGCGTCCGCAGGACCTTGTCACTCTTTTTATAAGTTCTTCTTTTGGATTGTATTGACAGTTAGACAGTTTCATTTCTTAGTTCATAGATTTAGACGCTCGTGACTTAGTGACACCCCGATGTTTGGGGCTCGTTTCCGTATTTCTAAAGTTATATTTAAAGTTGATTTAGTTTATGAGAAATTCAAATGTTGAAATGCTTTATTAAATTCTTATACTCAGTTGAGTAGTAATATTTTGGGGAATAAGCTTGCCTTGTAATATGATAGGCGCTATCACGACCATGGTTAGATTTTGGGTCGTGACAAGTTGGTATCAGAGCCTAGGTTACATAGATCTCACGAGTCATGAGCGGGTTTAGTAGAGTCTTGAGAATCGGTACGGAGACATCTATACTTATCTTCGAGAGGCTGCAGAACCTTTAGGAAAATTTTACATTCTTAGATTCTTATCGTGCGTTCTATATATTCTAGTAACTAAACATCTGTATTTCATTCTCTCACAGATGGTGAGGACTCGTGCTACCGGTCAAGAGGGTCAGCCACCAGTTCGGGCCGCAAGAGACCGAGGCCGCGGTAGAGGCCATGGTAGGGGCAGAGGTGCAGCCCGTACAACAGCTGGGGCAGTACCTGCAGATCCACCGGTTGCCCTAGAACAGGACCATATTCCAGTTGTTGATGCACCGGCTCAGGCACCACCTATGCCTATTGTGATTCCAGGCCTTCAGTAGGCCCTAGCTCAGATTCTGACAGCATATACCGGTCTTGCTCAGGCGGTCTCTATTTCGACGGCCGCAACCACTTCTCAGGCTGGAGGAGGCACTCAGACTCCCGTCGCTCGCATACTCGAGCAGGTTATTTAGGGACTTCAGACACCGGAGGCACCACTAGCCCAGCCGGTTATAGCTGCACAGGATTATGTGGTTCCTGCTATGCCTGAGGATGATCAGCGTAGGTTGGAGAGGTTTGGGAGATTCCAGCCGCCACCTTTTAGTGGCACAGAGAGAGAGAGGACGCTCAAGACTTCTTGGACAGGTGTCAGAGGATACTCCGTACTGCTGGTATTTTGGAGACTTGTGGGGTCTCATTCACTACCTTTTAGTTTTCTGGGGCTGCACTCAGATGGTGGGAGACTTACGAGAGGCGTAGGCCTGTTGGCGCAGCTCCCCTTACTTGGCAAGAGTTCTCTGTTCTCTTTCTGGAGAAGTTTATACCTGAGTCCCGCAGAGAGGAGCTGCGCAGGCAGTTTGAGCAGCTTTGCCAGGGTGAGATGTCTGTTACACAGTATGAGATGCGATTCTCCGAGTTAGCTCGTCATGCGGTCTGGTTGGTTCCCACAGACCGAGAGAGGATCAGGAGGTTTATAGATGGCCTCGGTTTTCAGCTTCGATTGCTTATGACCAGGGAGAGAGTATCTGGGGTTACCTTTGATGAGGTTGTCGATATTGCTCGACAGATTGAGATGGTTCGAGGTCAGAAGATGACTGAGAGGGAGGCTAAGAGGCCTCGTGGTCAGGGTGGTTCCAGTGGTGCTCCTCAGGGAGGCCAGTTTCAGCAGAGTCAGTCATCATACAGTGCATTGCCAGCACAAGGTTCTCATTATGCCCCGCCCGCTCAGGTATCGTCGGGTAATTCTTTTGGGCATCAGGAGCAGCAGTTTTATCAGAGAAGGGGTTGTTTCGAGTGCCGGAATTTTGGTCACATTGCGAGATATTGCCCTAGGATGTTAGGTGGGACTCCGCAGCGGAGTACTTAGCCTCCGACTACAGCACCAGTTACCTCACCACCCGCCCAACCAGCTAGGGGTGGAGTTCAGCCAGCTAGGGGCGGAGCCCAGTTAGCTTTAGGTCGCCCGAGAAGGGGGAGGCAGATAAGGGGGTGGTCAGGCCCGTTTCTATGCCCTTCCAGCTAGGCCAGACGCTATTGCTTCAGATGCTGTGATTTCAGGTATGTTCTTCTGTTAGACTCGTTCGAAGACGAACATTTGTTTAAGAGGGGGATAATGTAATGACCCGGCCAATTATTTTGAATATTATAACCCCGTTCCTCCATTTACTATACAATTTATGTCTTGCAATTGATTTATGACTTATCGAGTTAGTTGGTTCGGGTCAGGAAGGAACTCGAACTGAAATGAGACACTTAGTCTCATAATTTAAAAATTTACGTTAGAAAAGTGGACCGGATATGGATCTATGTGTAAAGGACCTCGGATTTGAATTCTGATGGTTCTGTTAGCTCCGTTAGGTGATTTTGGACTTAAGAGTATGTCCGGAATGTGATTTGGAGGTCCGTGGTAGAATTAGGCTTGAATTGGTGAAATTGGAAATTTGGCGATTTCGGTCGGCAGTGGAAAATTTTATATCGGGGTCGGAATAGAATTTCGGAAGTTGGAGTAGGTTCGTAGTGTCATTTGTTATGTGTGAGCAAAATTTGAGGTCTTTCGGACGTGGTTTGATTGGTTTCGGCATCGGTTGCCGAATTTGGAAATTTAGAAGTTCTTAGGCTTGAATCCGAGGGTAATTTGATGATTTGATGTTGTTTTGAGTGATTCAAAGGTTCGACTAAGTTGGTATGTTGATATATGACTTATTAGTATTTTTGGTTGAGGTCCCGAGGGGCTCGGGATGATTTTGGATGGGTATTGGGGAGTTTGGAAGTTGGAAAATATAGCTGGAAGCTGCTGGTGTAAGGCTACTGATGTGGCTGCACTTGCGGATGGTGAGACGCAGGTGCGGATGGCATGTCGCGGATGCGGAAAATGGAGGCCTGGAATTAAGCACAGGTGCAGAAGAGAGGATCGCACCTGCGAGCCCGCAGGTGCAAAGGGGCAGCTGCAGGTGCGAAGCTTGGCGTCTAAGTGACTTTCACAGATGCGCACCTGGGACCGTAGATGCGAGTCCGTAGGTGCGAGAAAGGGTCCGCATGTGCGGAATCCCTGGGGCAGATCCTATATATCACACTTCGCGAATTGTGGTGCATTCTTCACCATTTCTATCCGGTTTTGGAGCTTTTAGGAGAGATTTGAAGAGGGAATCAAGGGGGTTTCGTTGAGGTAAGTTACTTGAGACCTAATACTTGTATATATGGTGATTTCTCGTTGTTTAATCATGGTAATTAGTGAAAATGAGGGGTTAGGGCTTGGAATTTTTGGAGAGTAATTTAAGGACTTGAAGGATCAAACGATGTCAGATTTTGATGAATTTGGTATGGTTAGACTCGGGAGAGGTCAAGGTTTATTATTCTGCCATTTTTTTTTACTGATTTCGAGACATGGGCCCAGGGGTCAGGTTTTGGTCAGTTTCGGATTTTTGGCATAATTTGATAGTTTTTCTCATGGAATTCATTCCATTAACGTATATTGATGGTATTGTACTGATTGTGAATAGATTCAGAGCATTTGGAGAACGAGTCCAGAGACGAGGGCATCCCAGAGTAGGATCTTTACGCTGTTAAGGTAAGTAACAGCTTTAACTCTGGCTTTGAGGGTATAAACCCGGAGATTTGATATCACGCGATGGTTTGGAAGTGATACCCACGCTAGGTGACGAGCGTGTGGGTGTGCACCGCGAGGGATTGAGACTTGGTCTGTCCCGTGAGACTGTGAGGCCTAATGGCTATTATCTGTGGTTATGTGTTTATTTGTTGTTGAACTTATTTGCCTTCATGTTAGAGATAATGCTTAGGCTTTATTCATGCTCACATTATTTGTACTCAGTCATATAAATTATTGTACCTGTTTACCTCAGTCTCTATTATTTACTAATATGTGGTGATACTTGATGTGGGCTGTGTTCCCTTATTTGTTGGTGATGATGAGGTTAGTGAGGTACATGATTGAGTGAGGCCGAGGGCCTGGTTGTGAGGATATTAATACCATAGCACGTGAGCTGTCCGCGTAGCACGTGAGTTGGCCGTACGGGTCCAGGTATTGATACCATAGCGCGTGAGTTGTCCGCGTAGCACGTGAGTTGACCGTGCGGATCCAGGTATTGATATGATGGAACGTAAGTTGTCCGTGCTTAGGGCTTGGGCTTTGGGAGCCCCTCCGAAGTCTGTACACACCCCCCGTGAGCGTAGAGTGTTGAGTGTTTTGAGTATTGAGTGCTGAGTGCAAGTGATGAGTGATGGAGTGGCACTGCTATGAGGTTGTATTTGTTTGTGTTGTTGCTGCATTTATCTATTAAACTTCTTTGTGGCATTTTCTGAGTTATGGAATTTACCTGTTTATTTCTGTTTATATTTTAAATTGTGAAAAATAAATAATTGGACTATTTTACTTAGCTCGTCACTATTGCTCAGTTCCTTAGTTATTTCTGTTACTTGCTGAGGTGGTTGTACTCATGCTACATCCTGCACTTTATGTGTAGATTCAGGTGAGTTACAGTACGGCGATCGTTGAGTTCAGGCCGGCTATCTGTGGAGATTGCAAGGTAGCTGCTAGCGTCCGCAGGACCTTGTCACTCCTTTTATCATTTCTTCTTTTAGATTGTATTGACAGTTAGACAGTTTCATTTCTTAGTTCATAGATTTAGACGCTCGTGACTTAGTGACACTTCGATGTTTGGGGCTCGTTTCCGTATTTCTAAAATTATATTTATAGTTGATTTAGTTTATGAGAAATTCAAATGTTTAAATGCTTTATTAAATTCTTATTATCGGTTTAGTAGTAATATTTTGGGGAATAGGCCTGCCTTGTAATACGATAGGCGCCATCACGACCATGGTTAAATTTTGGGTCGTGACACCCGGTCTCGATTAACCATACAAAATCGGGTAAGCAGGATTTTGACCGTATATAGATAGTCCCCTCATTTTTTGGAGAGTAATGACAAGAAACGATTTGAGCCTTAGATCATGACGTAATCGTCGTGACATAAGCAGTAGAAGTGACAGAAACGTCTTGTCGATACAGTTTCCCAGGTATTTAATACGCATCAGCTGACAGTCGGCCATTACCAGTTTTGAACTGTCGTTGTGAAAATGATAAATAGCCCTCTTCTTCATTATTTCAAAATTTTACTTTCAAATCTTCTTCATTCCAATCTCCATTGTTCTTTGCTTTCTTTAAAGCTTCCTATCTTCAAATTTTTGTGTTTCTTTGCTTGTTCTTTCTAAAACACCAAATACTGCAGTCTCCATTCTTCTTTGCCCATAAAAACTAAATGGCCAAAACATCAAAAGTTGTTCAGCAGAAGGAGGATGCTTCCTCATCTAGGCTGGCCGGCGAGAAACCAGTGGTGGGGCCACGCCCTGAAGAACTTATTCCCGGGGTGTGTTCATAGATTCTGACTTTAGAGTCAAGAAAACCCCATCGGTTCCTGGTCGATGCGAGCCGATATCGAGATATATATGCTCGATACCCAAAAGCCTCCTCGACCAAGTAAATAAAGATTGCAAGTGGGGAAACAAAGAGGTTGTGATACCGGCACCAGAAGAAGTGATCACCACCCATGTGGAAGGGTTCCTGAGCGTTTACACTTATCCTTTCACGTTGGGTCCCCTTGATCCGATCATCGTAGACTTCTGCAAAAAATACCAGGTGACCCTCGGCCAAATTCACCCCTCTTTCTGGAGGATCGTGATACTGCTCCGTTTCTTCGTGAGCAAAATCAACAGGT
This sequence comes from Nicotiana tomentosiformis, assembly GCF_000390325.3. Lineage (NCBI taxonomy): Eukaryota > Viridiplantae > Streptophyta > Magnoliopsida > Solanales > Solanaceae > Nicotiana > Nicotiana tomentosiformis. The sequence goes on from NC_090821.1 coordinate 31,519,359, forward strand.
TTGCTTTCACTCTTGACCACCTCATAAGATTATATAGCCCTCGACTCTATCGAGGTGGGCTGATAAAGCTTCAACGTCGGGCCATCAAGGCACTTATCTCGAGTATAGATGAAGACAAAAATTGAGGCTGGATGGGCTGATTCATTCAGGTGAAGACCACGGACCTAATCCCAGTTGAGAGCATGCTATTTCCTTAGAAGTAGAATATGAATCGTAAGTATGATTCCGTCTTTAATTTCTGTTCATTGTTTTTACTTCTTCATCCTTTCTTATCAGTGTTTTTATCGATGCAGCCGTTGCTTGGATGCCGGGTGCGGTTCCCCACCCCAAGAACTGGGTTAGGAGCCTGGTTTCGACGTCAACATACGCCGAGCGTGCATGGCGTGATTTGTCAAAGGGCCAGTGGGAGGCTCATACTCATGGTAAGCCTTCTTCCTGACTTACGGATTTGCCTATCGTTCAAGGATATTCTCAAATATGAGTTTACTTATTTTCTCCTTTTGCAGGTCTCGGAAAGGATGCGACTATGAGACCCCCGCCTGGTGATAAAGAAGTTTAACCACCTATTTCGAAACCGGCGAAGGAGAATAAGAGGAAAAGGGCCTCGAACTCTGAGGGCCAAAAACCCAAGAAGAGAACAGCCCGCAAACCCAAAGGGAACACAATCTCGCTGACTATGGAGTCACTCCAAAGGCTAAGGGAAGAAGAAGAAGAAGAAGAAGAGAAAGAAAATTATTCTGGGCTGGTGGCCCGTGCGCGAGCTAGCACCGAGATTCGGAGATCTTTGAAACCGGTGGGAGTTGATACTGCTCCGTCTAGGTTTGATGAGGTCGAGGAGGAGACTTCGGCCCAAGTCCCCGAGCCAAGAGAAATCGAAGATGTTTTATCTCGGGGCGAAGAGACCGTTGAAGAGGCAGTGGATGCCGGTGTAGAAACTGGGCTTGAGGCCCCCCAAAACGGAGGCAGCGCCCCAAAAGACCCACTTGGGGTAATAGAGATCGGGGATTCCCCCTCGTTTCCTTCATTTTCTGAGTTGATGATACACGACGCTCAGGCCATGGAGACTTGTCACAGGGAGGGAGCCCACAGAGAGGAAGATCCTTTCCTTGGTTATTTTGTTGGTGTAGAAGATGTCACCGGTCTGAATGACTTAGAGGCTCCAAAGAAGAGCTCGCGCGAGGCTTCCTCGAGTTTTAAACTTACCAATCGGTTTTTGGCCCCTAGTGCCGATCCCGGGCATAAGCGAACAATCGTTATCACGGTCTGGAGGATGCCCGGGTTCTTGCTGCCCCTATAGGGGTGGCTAGCTACCTCTGGTGTTTGGTCACGGAAGAAGACCAAGCCTAGATGGACGAGGTGGGAGTGCTTTGTCTTTTCAACGAATCCCAACAGGCCCTGAACCGGGTAAGTTCATATTCTCTTTGTCAATTTTCATACTTGTACTTTTCTCTTTGTATAATTCCTTCTTTCTATTGTTGTAGGCTTCTGTGCTTCATCACGAGGATTTCTTTCGATCCCGAGGGGTGCTGAGCCAGTACGAAGCCGAAAATCGAGGGCTTACTAAGGAGAGAGATGCCTTCAAGTTTCTCAATGAGCAAAGAGAAGGGGAATCAAAAGGACTTCGGGCTGAGCTAGAAGCATCTCAAAAAGAACAAGCTGATCTGGCCGAGTAGGCAATAAGAATCTTTGAAGTTAATGATACTGACTCAGGCATGGTGGCTAACTGTTCGGCCCCACAGGTCCAGCGAAAGCTCGATGTGATCGGGCGGCTTCGTAAGTAAGTGGACATAGTGAAAGCGGAGGCCGAGGCGTGGAAGAAGAATATGGACCGCCTTGCCTCAGAAAAAAGAAGCTGCCCGAGCTCAACTGGCCTCGGTTGAGACCCAACTCCGAAGCTTGAAAGAGAAAGCCTTGGTGCAAGCCAAGAAAATTGAGGAGTTCCAGTCTCGGTTGGGTTCACCAACTTTCGATTGAGAGAGGATGGCCACAGAACTTGCAACGGCCAAATTGGAGGTCGAAACAGCCACGGCTAATGCTGATGCAATAGTGGCCGTCTACCGGTCCGGCGCTGAAGCTGCTCATGTTCGAGCAAAGGAGGTTGCCAAAGCTGCTCAAGCTCGAGCAAACTGGGTTGCTGAGCATGCTAAATGCCAGTCTCGAATGGAGACTCTCAAGGAGATCCATGCTCATGGCTTCGATCTTACAACCGATATCAAGAATGCTAAGGAGCTCGAAGTTGAAGCTAGAGTGTTGGCCTTTCCTGATGATGATGATTCTGGGAGTATGATTGGATCTAAAAGCGGAGAAGGCCTCGAGAGAGAAGATGTTATTCCCGGAGAAGACTAATTCCTTTAGTATTTTTTGTGTTTCTTTTAAGACCATTTCGGTTTTTTGTAGAGAAATTTGATCGGGCCATGTTGCCTTTGTAAATGATTTTTGACGTGTATATATAAAAACTTTCTTCCTTTCTACCTTATAAAATTATGAAGTTGTATTCTAGGGTCCGAGGTTTAGACAATTTTATTGAAACCGAACTAGTATAGCCCTTAGGCTTTATGATCGAGTGAGTGCTTGCTCGAACTCGAAGTAAGGTAACCCTTAGGTTTTTTGTTTGAGCGAGGATGATCTCTCGAACTCAAAGCAAAAACAGCCTTTAGGCCAATATAGCCTTTATAAAAAGATTGTTTATGGCTTTCTCCCCTTTTTGGCTTGAAAAAGTTTTTTATCATTTGCATTTGCAAAACTTGTAATGCCTTAGCATGCAATAAAGAACTGTTCGGGAGTTCGAACAATTTTGTACTCATTAGAGTTTTCGAGGCTTGATATTATCGAAGCCTTTTATGATTTTGCCGGGGGTAGCCCTTTTAACCGGCTTTATGAGGGAATTCAAAGGCCTATTTTGTTATAGAATTCAGACGTCTCTGAACCGTGTTAATTCGGCCGTAGCCTTTTTAGTTCGGGATTTGCCTCTTGGGCTTATTTTCCCGTTTTACTTCGAGCTTGCCCGAAGTTTCAGTTCCCGAGTGGGGTGGTCGTGGCCTATAAAGATCGAGGGTTGCCTAAAAGGTCTTATGATCTCGGAGTTTTAATGATTCGATCTCGTTTATTTTTCGGACGGCAGTCCCCGAGCTTGGGGGTAATTATCCGAACTCTGGTTATGGTCGGCCCTTAAGCCTGTTTACATAATAGATCGAGAGTATAGAATTGTAAAGTAGAAAACATTTTCTAAGGCATGAGATATCGGCAAAGAAAAATACTTCTCTCTATAAATGATTACACATGCGTACATGTTCTGTGCCAGGGCTCGGGCAAACTATGCGGGCACGGTTCGTTTTACCGTTTGGCCCTTACAAATTTTTCCTATCGAGACCCTGCTGCCATGGAGTAATTTCTTCACATCAAAGTTGGCATTCAAGGGCAATGCCCCCCAGTATTCGAGATTGATTATAAATAAACCTCGAATACTGTTGAATTGTTCTAAGTTAGCACGATCAATGGTTGCCTCATTAAAAACCTAGCCGGAAAATCCATTTGGGACAAAATCGGTCTAAGGGAAAAAGAGTGCAACGCGTGCTTTCACACCTAATAGCTTCGTGTGGTTCTCAAACACCTAAAAGGGTTAGTTTAAAATATAAATGAAAATGGAAGGGGTCGTACCTTAGAAGTAGTATCGTTTTAGGTGCGATACGTTTCAATTGCTCGGCAGTTGTTCGCCATTCATTGTGCCGAGCTTGTAGGATCCTTTTCCGATGATTCCGAGAACCTGGTACGGACTTTTTCAGTTTGGACCCAGTTTCACTTCATTCGGATTTCGGGTGTTGAGGGTGATTTTTCTTAGCACCAAGTCCCCGATGTTAAAATGTTGAAGATTGGCTCTTCGATTGTAGTACCTTTCGATCTGCTATTTTTGAGCAGCCAATCGGACGAGAGCGGCTTCGCGTCTTTCATCCAACAATTCTAGGCTCGTGTTCATGGTCTCGTTATTTGACTCCTCTGTTGCATATCAAACCTGATGCTAGGTTCTCCGACCTCGATCGGGATCAGAGCTTTGGCGCCATAAACTAATGAGAACGGTGTTTCTCCGGTGCTGGATTTCGATGTTGTGCGGTATGCCCATAGAACCTCGGGTAGTATTTCTCTCCATTTTCCTTTGGCATCGGTCAATCTCATATTAAGATTTTGGATGATGGTTTTGTTGGTCGATTCGGCTTGTCCGTTCCCACTGGGATGATAAGGTGTTGATAGGATCCTTTTGATCTTGTGATCCTCGAGAAATTTAGTTACTTTGCTGCCGATGAATTATTTTCCATTATCACATACAATTTTGGAGGGCATCCCGAATCGACATATGGTGTGGTCCCAAATGAAGTCTATGACTTCCTTTTCTCTGACTTTTTCGAAAGCATGTGCTTAAACCTATTTAGAGAAATATTCAGTCATAAACAAAATAAACTGAACTTTACCTGGGGCCGACGGGAGAGGGCCAACGATGTCCATTCCCTATTTCATGAAGGTCCATGGGGACAGGACCGAGTGGAGTAGTTTCCCGGGTTGATGAATCATGGGTGCATGCCTTTGGCATTTGTCGTATTTTCGAACGAACTCCATTGCGTCCTTCCTCATATTGGTTCAATAGTAGCATGCTCTAATTACTTTATGGATCAGCGATTCGGCACCAGAATGATTTCCACAAGTGCCCTCACGGACTTCCCGTAGGATGTAGTCGGTATCTTCCGGTCCCAAACATATTGCCAACGGTCCATCGAACGTCTTTCTGAACAACGTTCTGTCTTCGGACAAAGTGAACCATGCTGCCTTTATGCGCAGAGCTCTCGACTCCTTTGGATCTGATTGAAGCTTCCCGTTCTTTAAGTACTCTATGAATTTGTTTCTCCAATCCTAGGTTAAACTTGTGGAGTTTATCTCGGCGTGACCTTCTTCGATTACCGATCTCATGAGTTGTACGATAGTCCCCGAGTTGAGTTCGTCGTCTTCGACTGATGAACCTAAGTCTGCAAGAGTGTCGGCCTCATTGTTCTGTTCTCGAGGTATATGTTGCAAGGTCCATTCCCTAAATCGATGTAGAGTTACCTGTAGTTTATCCAAGTACCTCTGCATTCGGTCTTCTTGGACTTCAAAATTCCCGTTAACTTGGTTTACCACGAGGATGGAATCATACTTAGCCTCTATGACCTCTGCCCCCAAGCTTCTAGCTAGTTCGAGACCTGCAATCACGGCCTCATACTCGGCCTCATTGTTAGTCAATTTTGTAGTTATGATAGACTGTCTAACTACATTACCTGTGAGTGATTTTAGTACGATGCCTATTCCGGACACCTTCGCGTTTGAAGCACCGTCCGTAAAGAGGGTCCAGACTCTCGAAGATATACCCGATTTTATCAGTAGTTCTTTTTCAACCTCGGGTACGAGAGCCAACCTAAAGTCAGCCACGAAGTCCTCCAAGATTTGAGACTTGATGGCAGTTCGATTTCGATACTTAATATCGTACCCACTGATTTCTATGGCCCATTTGGCCAATCGACCCGAAAGCTCGGGTTTATGCAAAATATTTCTAAGAGGATAAGTCATTACAACACATATTTGATGACATTGGAAATATGGTTTTAGTTTCCTAGATGTGCTTATTAAAGCAAGAGCTAATTTTTCTAAGTGAGGATATCTAGTTTCGGCCTTACCTATGGTCCGACTAACATAATAGACAGGGAATTGCATACCTTGTTCTTCTCGAACCAGGACTCCACTTACCGCTATCTCCGAGACTGCTAAGTATATGTAAAGTTATTCATCCACTTTCGGGGTGTGAAGCAGCGGCGGGCTCAATAAATACCGCTTTAGTTCCTCCAAGGCCTGCTGGCATTCCAGAGTCCATGCAAAATTGCTCTTCTTCTTGAGCAGCGAGAATAATCGGTGGCTCCTATCTGAGGATCTCAAAATGAATCGTCCTAGGGCGGCAATCCGCCCCGTCAGCCTCTGCACGACCTTTACATTATCCACTACTGTGATATCCTCGATAGCTTTGATTTTATCGGAGTTGATCTCGATTTCCCGATTGGACACCATGAAACCAAGAAACTTGCCCGAGCCAACCCCGAATGCATACTTTTCGGGGTTGAGCTTCATATTGTACTTCCTCAGTATATCGAAAGTCTCCTGCAAATGCTTTAAATGGTCTTCTACTCGCAGGGACTTAAGTAACATGTCATCAATATAAACTTCCATTAATTTTCCTATTTGTTCTTCGAACATTCGGTTTACTAGGCGTTGATAAGTTGCACCAGCATTTTTTAGACCGAATGGCATTACATTATAATAATAGGTACTATACTTAGTGATAATAAACGAGGTCTTTTCCTGATCCTCCGGGTTCATCTGTATCTGGTTGTACCCGGAGTAGGCATTGAGAAAATTGAGAGTTTTGTGGCCGGTTGTGGTATCGATCATACGATCGATATTAGGCAAAGGAAAAGAATCCTTGGGGGATGCTTTATTCAGGTCTTTATAATCTACACACATTCTAAGTTTGTTTCCCTTCTTAGGGACTACCACTACGTTTGCTAACCATTCTGGATACTTTACTTCTCGAATGGATCCTATTTTGAGAAGTTTGGTTACCTCGTCCTTGTTGAAGGCATGTTTGACCTCGGACTGGGGCCTTCTTTTTTGCTTCACCGAGCGGAATTTAGGGTCCAGGCTCAGTTTGTGAATGGTAATTTCTGGTGGGATCCCATTCATATCGAGGTGGGACTAAGCAAAGTAATTCATGTTAGCTTTAAGGAAATGAATAAGTTTTTTCCTGAGCTCGAGGGTTAGCCCCGTGCCTAGGTATACCTTTCGTTCGGGCTGATGCTCAGCCGGTGTGACTTGTTCCAGCTCTTCGACCGTAGATTTGGTGGCGTCGAAGTCATCGGGAATTACGAGGGATCGAGGTATCTAGTAATCGTCATCCTCGTCGATCCCTTGCTTCTGTAATTGGGTCGAGGCCGATGTCTGTGGTTGCTATTTGACTTCCTGCTTTCCCTTCGAATCCAATCCCTTCATTGATGAGAGCGTCGATACCGGTATCACTTTATCGACTGCAAACATCTCCTTGGCGGCGGGTTGTTCCCCGTACACTATTTTGACTCCCTCCGATGTCGGGAACTTCAAAACTTGGTGAAGGGTCGAAGGTATTGCCCTCATGTTATGGATCCAAGGCCTTCCAAGCAGGGCGTTGTACCTCATGTCACCCTCGATCACATGGAACTTTATTTCTTGGATGGTCCCGAAAACGTTTGCTGGCAAAGTAATTTCACCTTTGGTGGTTTTGCTCGCCATGTTGAAGCCGTTAAGTACCCGGGCTGCGGGCACAATTTGATCTTGTAGTCCGAGCTGTTCTACGACCCTCGATCGAATAATGTTGGCTGAGCTACCCGGATCAATCAGAACACATTTAACTTGAATTTTATTCATAAGGACATATATTACCAGTGCGTCATTGTGGGGTTATAAGATCCCCTCTACATCCTCGTTATTGAAAGACAAGGTCCCTTCCGATTCGTAATCTCGAGTCCGTTTTTCCCTCGTGACCGACACCTTGGTACGTTTGAATACAGGCCCCTGAGGATTATCAACCCCTCCAACAATTATGTGGATTACGTGCTGTGGCTCTTCTTGCTCATTCTGTCTGTTTGAATCTCTGTTCTTGAAGTGATTTTTAGCCCAATCGCTTAAGAATTCTCGAAGATGCCCTTCGTTGAACAAACAGGCTACCTCCTCCCTTAGCTGTCTGCAATCTTCTGTTCTATGACCATGGATGCCATGATATTTGCACATTTGATTAGGATTTCTCTGGGCTAGATCAGTCTGCAGAGGTCGGGGCCACCTGGTGTCTTTGATGCACTCAATGGCCGATATGATAGCTGATGCATCAATGTTGAAATTGTATTCTGATAGTCGTGGTGCTTCTTTGGGTTCAACATTTATGTCAAAACTGCTCTTACTCATAAGCCCTCGAGAGCTCTGTCCTCGATTATTTCTTCTATCAATTCGAATGGGGTTACGTCCAGGCCCGTTGTTTCTCCGATCTCCACCGTATGGCTGATATCGATCTCTGTTTGACCGTGGTTCCCGGTCAATATCCCTTTTAACTCTGTCGATGGTCCTGTTTGGATAGACGGACCCGGAAGGAGTCCCCAACTAGTCATCCTCGACCCTAATCTTTGACTGGTACCGATTATGCACATCGGCCTAGGTTATAGCTGGATATTCGATCAAGTTCTGCTTTAACTGTTGTGAGGCTACTGAACTTCGTACGTTTAGGCCTTGAGTGAAAGCCTGAATGGCCCAATCGTCGGCGACTGGGGGTAGATCCATATGCTCAATTTGGAACCGGGATACGAACTCTCTGAGCATCTCATTGTCTTTCTGTTTTACTTTAAAGAGGTCCAACTTTCTAGTCTCGAACTTTATTGCTCCGGCGTGTGCTTTGATGAAGGAATCTGTGAGCATGGCAAAAGAATCAATGGAGTTAGGTGGCAAATTATGGTACCATATCATCGCCCCATTTGATAAAGTTTCTTCGAATTTCTTCAGCAGTACAGACTCGATCTCATCGTCCTCTAGATCGTTCCCCTTTATTGTGCATGTGTAATAAGTGACATGCTCGTTAGGGTCGGTAGTTCCATTATACTTGGAAATTTCTAGCATACAGAATTTCTTCGGAATGGGCTTAGAAGCCGCGATCGGGGGGAAGGGCTTTTGTACGAACTTCTTTGAATCCAAACCCTTCAAAATCGGCGGTGCCCTCAGAATTTGATCCACTCGGGAGTTATATGTTTCCACTTTTTTGTCATTCGCTTCAATCTTCTTCTCCCCCGATTCAATTTGCTTTGTCAGCTCCTCGAACATTTTCAAGATAGCGGGGGTCGGTCCCTGGCTCATTCACATTTGACCTCTCCGGCACTGGTTCGGCCCTGTGAACAACTTCCTGTGATGGTTCGGGTTTGACCCTACTCGGTGCGTGGTTCTGATTTTGGAGTTGTGCTATTGCAACTTGTTGAGCCTGCAGCATTTCGAATATTATTCGAAGGCTGATTCCGCCTTTTTCACCGCCCTGTGCGTTCTGACCGGCTGATCGAACATCTCTGTCGATGCTATTTTCGGGGAGATTTGTATTTAGGGCAACATGTGAACTGACGTCGATGGGGTCTGCAACTGGTACTCCTTCGAGATCAACTAGAGGCACTTCATTTTCTGGGGCGGCTACGTTGTCGTTTTTGCCATGAAAACCAAGACCATTATCGATGTGTGTGGGTACTGTTTGAGAGTTCGACATGCTGATCCTGGAATTAAAAATGCTTACAAGAACAAGTGTAAAGCAGTGTGTATTATGAAAATTAGCACCAGGCAATCACTATTATCCTTAGCTCCACGGTGGGTGACAAACTGTTTACCCTTAAAATCAGATAACAATTAAATTTGTACGTGGTTTTAAGGATATGTGATTTCACTTGGCGCAAACTGAGAAATATAAGAATTGAAGTTAGAAATTAACTGTAAAATGAGGAATACCAATGTAACGCGCAACTTTGGCCCTCGAGCTAGGTCGCCCTCGAGCCAACCGAGTATATTATTGAGAAGCAAGAACTGAACAACTGAATAAGAGAGCTTAAGAGAGAAAACATAATATGTTCCTTTGTTATGCGTGAATCCCCCCTTTATATAGTAGAGTAGTTCTATATATGGTACAATTCTAAATACAGAAGGAAATCTTCTGATTGACTAATCAACTGGTCTTGACTAATATATGCCGAGATCTCCGCCACAATCTTCGCTCGGTCATGGATTCCTAGGCTCTCTCTTATTCGACTTAGCAGGCCTCCTTCGATCTCGCTAGATCCTTATCCTTCTCGGTCTCGACCTTAGCTGGTCTCGATCTCGATCGATCCCTGAATCACGAGCTAGGCAATATTTATTCACGCAACGATCCAATATAACTTGAGATTGAACCTCGGTCTGCCACCCCGGTCTCGATTAACCATACAAAATCGGGTAAGCACGATTTTGACCGTATACAAAAGTTTATTCTTTAATTAATTTCAAGTTAGATAAAATTATAATCACCATTTATATTTTTATACATAAAATTGTTACGCATAAGAACTTAATTCTTTACTACTTTGAATTTAAGCACAATTATTTGGTGTGTACTATGTAGG